>NC_041749.1:116891765-117266545 GCF_004115215.2 Ornithorhynchus anatinus | reverse complement strand
TTCTCTGGGATCACATTCAGTTGGGAGCAGGAATGGTTTTTTGTTTTTTGCCTCCACTCCCATGCCTGAGGGTCGCAGCTGCTTAGACTGTAGCTGCCCTGGAGAACAGGCTGAATAGACTGAACTGTAGGCTACTTTGTTTCAGAGTTTTTGGTCTCTAATCTATATTTTGGATTTATGCATAGCAAGAGCATCTTTCCTCTGTAAAGCTTGATTCAGGAAATTTCAGATGATTCTGACTGTTTATCAACTCATTTCAGACTGTTTCAAGTTATGGTTCACACCAGGGCCACGTCAGAGGGTCCAGAGGGCTGCTAGAGCCTGGCTTTGGAAACTCTGATCAAACGCACGGGGAGCGGGTATTGGGGAAAGAATGAGGATGACAGCAGTTCCTCAGCACATCTTTGACTCAGACCACCTCTCCCTGTGGCTCAGGCAGCATAACAATAACTGTGGTATTTAAGTGCTATGTGCCAAGCACTGTACTAAACATTAGGTAGTTCAGACACAATCCCTAGCGCTTACTGTGTGCAGAGCACAGTCTAAGGAGAAGGGAGATGAGGAAACTGAGGCACAGAGAAGTCAAGTGACTTGCCCAAGGTCACACAGCAAGTAGGCAAGCGGTAAAGTCGAGAGTAAAACCCTAATCTTCTGTGTTCTTTCCACTGGGCCATACTGCTTCTCTAAATTCACTCATAGAAAGTTTGACCTGGTGGGCAGTAGCTTGATGTAGTGGCCTTTTCTCCTGGGGCCAAGGAGTCATATCTCCTTGGTTGGGCTGGGGTTGCCCCATTGGAGAAAATCCGGGAATTCACTCTCTAGTGGTTTCCCTGCCCCTGTCTCCATCTGGCCTCCCTTATAATCGATCCCTCCCTGCTGATCCTGAGAGCTAGATATTTCCCATCAAGGGACAAGGGGCTATGCGAGGGACCAGGCAGAGCAACCAACTACCTCATCTTGCCTACTCCTTTCGCCCATCTTCTCCAACTCAGTGAACAAAGAAGCAGTGAGTCACTCCCAGACGAAGGGCCCCATCTGCATATGGCCACGTCAGGCACCAGGCACGTAGGCATGCACACACATATGTGTTGTTGCTTACAAACCTCTCACAGACCCAGCTCTCATTCCCACACACAAACCTTTCTCTCTCACATACACCTCACTTTTTCCTCACACATACACCTCACTCTCTCACACACAAACTCCCGGATCTCAGACCTCGCTGTCTCTCACACACACAACCTTTCACATATCTCACACTGCTCACATACCTCACTTTTTCTCAAACACAACCCCCCTCCCACACATCTTACTTTCTCACACTACCTTACATCTCTTACATATCTCCCAACACACACACACCCATTTCTCTCACACACTTTACTTTTTCATACATCCTATCAACGTCAAACTTCCCTTGGCCAAAGTCTCCCCTCCCTCTCCACCCTCCCTCTTTGGAGTATGCCCTTGCACTTCTCCTGCCTCTGACTGCTGGGACTATTTTTAGCTTAGAGGTATGGCCATAGGGCAGAGGTAAGGGCAGCAGGGAGGAAGGATACTTTCTGATGGCCTTGCTGGGTCCCTCACAGGTGGCTGACCCTGAACTCTCTCTCACTCCTTTGCCTAGATTCACGACATCTCTCCTTCACTCGCCTGCCTCTCTGTTACACTCATTTTCCTGTTTCCCATCTAGCTTGCCTCACTCACATTGTCTTTTTCACATACAGTTCCCTCACATGTATCTTTCACACACTGCCTCTCTCACCTGACACTTAAATGGTCTCTCTTTTCTCTCTCTCACACACACACACACACACACACACACACACCATACACACACTTCCTCTCCATCACATACGTTCTTCATTCACACACCCACACTCTCTTTCTCTCACACATGCCGCATGGCTGCCATCCAACTAGGCAAAAGTTTAAGCTCTGAGTAGTTGCAGGGGTGACATTCCTCAGTGCTTTTCCGTCAAGAAAATGGAGCCGAACAATTAAGAAAGCAGAGACACTGAGTAATACAGTGCTGACTGCCCAGAGAATTCCCGAGGTTGAATGGGGCAGATTCAGCACTACTATTCTAATCCCCATTCTCTTCAGAGCACTAATGCCAAGAGCAGCCGAAGGAGAGGGAGGAGGGCATCACCTTGGCAAATGAGTTCATTCTGGGCCCCTCCCCCTTCAGTAGGACTCTTTTACAGCTATCCCCTTGCCCTTTCCCCTGTCCCCCATTCTCAAGGGCATTCATTATGGGAAATTGTTCAGCTGGGGCAGGGCTCTGCTCCAGGATACCTGACTCATGAAAACAGCTATTACCACTCTCAGTCCCTTTAGAGACTCAGACACCCCCCAACCCCCACCCCACTCCCCTCACTCCCCCCCATCCATTTGGCATCTCTTCCCCCCAACCCGATAGCCCCACCATCAATTATCAATTCTAATGGAATTTTTAAATTTTCCTCCACCAAATCTGTGACTCTGCGCCCAGAGACAGGGTCCTTTCCACCAGGCTATACCTGAAGGGGCAATGGCGTTGAGTGAACTTCTTAGAAACCCAGGCTGGGGAGCATATTCCTGCCTGTTGGACTTTTGGGTAAGAGGAAACAGGGGAAGGGGAAAGAGGCCTGCTGGCTGAAGGAATGGGGGAAGCAGAAATCAACAGGAATAGCTGGGGGAAGGAGGGGGAAGCTGAAACCACCCTGTGGTCCTGAGCTCTCTGCCCCGGGCTGTCCCTAGGACTCCCTCCCCAGCCCCATGGCTGGGAGTTTTACGTTCCATCTGTGGAGACCAGGCCAAGTAGGGAAAAGTTCAAAACTTTTCAGAGACAAATATTATGTTTGTAATAAAGGCCAGATTGGGGTTTGGCTCCAGGCTGCTGGGTAGCAGGGATTGGAGGAGAGGAAACTAGGGGAAAGTTGAGACGCCTGCGGAATGTCCTCTTTTAACTCGCCCCCCCCCCCCCCCCCCCCCCCCCCCCCGTTTCAAACCCAGGCTGTGACCTTTCCCCTACTGCAGGCTCTCCCGTGGAGGCCAGTACAGGGAGAGGGAGGCTGGGGCCTAGGGGCAGGGGTCCACCATCTGCCCTTGTGCTGCTCCCCGCCCCCCACCCGAAGCCCAGAAGGCACCGCCTTTGCTCTCCCCCACTCCTCTTTGAAATGTTTGAGATTACTTGGGATTCTCCTACCCAAGATAGCTTGTTCCCAGAGATTCCCTGATCTAAGCTAACTCACAGCTGCCTCTCTAATTTTCCCATATCCTTCCTTCCACAGAACTGCCCCTGGACTGCCACCAACTCTTCCTGGAAGGGGAGCGCCAGAGCCGAGTATTCTGGATCCAACCTGCCGGCTCCCAGCCCTTCCTGGCAAACTGCGAGATGACTCCAGGTGAGATGCAGAGGGATTCCTGGGTAGGTTGGGGACTCTCCTGGGGAGAGTGGGTTTGGGTAATCCTTGCCAAGTGCCAGTTCAATCAATCAACTGTATTTGAGTGCTTACTCTGTGAAGAGCACTGTACTAAGCGCTTGGGAGAGGACAGTCAATTTTGGGGCCTCGTTTGCAAGCCAGACGGAATCTTTGCCTTTGGTTAAACAGGGTGGGTGGAGGTTCCACTGGGTTGCGGTCCTTGTGATGAGGGATTTTTTTTCTTGCAGAGGGCGGTTGGACAGTGATTCAGAGACGCCTGGATGGCTCCGTGGACTTTAACCAGCCCTGGGAGACCTACAAAGCCGGCTTTGGTGACCCCCATGGTGAGCGCTCTCTGGAGGAGATTCCTCCTCTCTGGCTTCCAGGATTCTCCCACCTCCATGCAGAGCAGGACACCCCTGGGAGCCTTGGATTGCTCCTTCCAGTCCTTGGGTTGGGTTGTCCTGCCCCTCCTTCCCACCACCTGGGATCACTAGGCCCAGCCCTTCCTAGCAGGCTAGCAGACAATCAAAGTATTCCCAAACTGGGGGTAGGCCTGTATCCCTCAGCTTTAATGTCCTCAGCCTCCTGGCCAGCACTTCGTTCCCAGCACTGGGACTGGGCATTGAGTTAAAATCCTTCCTGTCAGGGCTCATCCACATTCACATAATGGCATTTTTGTGCTCTGAGCCCTGGGGGAGCTAATCCAATTGAACACAGTCCCTGTCCCCAGTGGGGCTCACAGTCTAAGAGGTGTAAAGAAGAGGTATCTTATCCCCATTTTACAGATGTGTCCACCCTGATTAGCTTGTATCTACCCCAGCACTTAGTACATCGCCTGGCACACAGTAAACGCTTAATACCTTTTTTTTTTAATGAGGAAACTGAGTCCCAAAGAAGTAAAATGACTTGCCCCAAGCCAAATTGCAGAGCCAGAACTAGAACCTGGGACTCTTGATCCCAAGTTGCTTGCTCTTGCCCCTAGACCACCGCTGTCTCATTCACACCTCCTCTAGTTCCCACCGGATGGTAGTGGCCATTCATTCAATGCTATTCATTCATTCAACCGTATTTATTGAGTACTTATTGTGTGCAGAGCACTGTACTAAGCACTTGGGGAAGTGCTTAGAGAATCCTTGCCCACAACAAGCTCACAGTCTAGAGGGACACACTCTTCCCCCCCCCCCCCCCCCCCCCCCCCGGCCCCCACCACACACACCCTTGGTCCAGCTCTGCTCACAGCCACCTCACGAGACCTCCTAATCCACAAGAAAGGACCTAGTCTGTGGGCCCTGCTAGGGGCAAACCCAAAGCTGGGTCGGCATGGACTGTGGCATGACCTGTGTGCTCTGGCCTGAACCTGGGGAGAGGATGCTCAGTCCCCCATCCAACTGTAGCTAACCAAGGCTTTCCTATTTACAGGGGAATTCTGGCTGGGCCTGGAGAAGATGCATCAGCTTGCACAGGGCTGGAGAAACTACCTCTCCATCCAGCTGCAGGACTGGGAAGGAAACTTCTACTCTGCCCAGTTCCCCTTCCACCTAGGTGGAGAGGACACAGACTACAGCCTACAACTTCTGGAGCTTGGAACTGGAGAGGCAGAGATAGCCCTTGGGGACAGACAGCCCCTTCCCTTCTCCACCTGGGATAAGGACCATGATCTCCAAGCTGCTCTGAACTGTGCTAAGCACCTCTCGGGTGAGTGTTATCACGGGGTCAGGATAGCCCCCACCCAGGTCCTGGCAACCCCCGCCTCCCTCCGGCCCCGGCCCCAACCCCAACTCCAGCCCCACCCCTGGCTCCACTCCAGTGCTAACCTCACCCCAACCCTAGCTCCAGCATCAGCCTGGCTCCAGCCTCAGTGCTAGCTTTAGCTCCTTCTCCACCCAGAGCTTTGCCGTGCTGTCCAGCTCCTCGAGGTCCCATAAACCAGAACCAAACCCTGCATGCTTGGCCTTGGGCCCTGACTTCATCCTTGCCTCCTCTCTCCAGGGGGGTGGTGGTTCAGCACCTGTGGCCATTCCAACCTCAACGGGAAGTACTTCCTCTCCATCCCCCGGCAACGGCACCAGCGGAAAAAGGGCATCTTTTGGAAGGCGTGGCGGGGACGCTACTACCCACTCCGAGCCACCACCATGCGGATTCGGCCCTCTGAGCCCAAAGCCTCCTCCTAGGTCAGCCCTGTTGGCTTACCGCCTGGGGCTGGGACAGTCCAGGGAGGAGACGAGGCTCCGGACAGGGAGAGGAGCTCTAGGATTTTCAGCCGAGAAATGCCTCTTGTGGCACTAAGACTTGTAACTCTAAGAGGCAGAGAGAGAACTTTCCTCTGATTGCAATCCCATGGGGCTCCCCCTATGGAACGCCTCCCCTCCCTGCGTTGGGACCCTCGGGGGCTCGAGAAACACCCTGGGAGAGGATGGTCCAACCGGCTCCTGGCTCCTGCTCGGAGGAAAGAAGAACAGGAGGAACCAGTTACCTCAAGGATGGTCACCTTGGGGGCCTGTGTCTTGGAGTGAATGTCGGTTAGTCTCTGCCCTTTCTGGATGCCTCTGGACTTTCACCGGGGAGTAGCGTGGAAGTCAGCTACAGCCACTGATGGCCCTGTTATACTATCTCCCCCCGCCCCCCCCACCCCCCCCCCCCCGCCGATCCAGACCCAGTGGTTTGGGCAAGGATTCCGCCTGCTATCTCAAACTCTGCTATTCATGGGGTGTCCTTTCGCAGAGTCCTGCTGGGCCAGTGAGCTCAGTGACCTTCCTGGGCTCCCTGCCTGGGGATACCACCTGGTTCCTTGAAGAGAGAGGGTCTGGATGCTATATCTATTGCTGGTTCTCACTCTCTTCTTCTCCACCCCCACCCCAACCATGAATGTTATGGGGATGTTTCTGGAAACCAAATGAAAGGTGGTGAGGTGGTTGAGAGGAAAGGCTTGCTAGGAGCCAGGAGAAGGCTAAGATGTAATGGGACCAATTAGACCTCTGGGAAAACCTGGGACCTGAGCTCTGATACTGATCAAGCATCTGCTAGTGGCTCCCAGTGGCTCTCCTGGAGACGGCACTTTCCTCAGCTTGCTTCAGTCATATTGACTGGACTGGGAGGGCAGGGGGTGGAGGGAGATTCTGGGACAGGGACTGGAGGGCTTATTGAGAGGCCTTGTCCAATGGCTGTTTATTTAAGCTTGGTGCTGGGGTCATGGTAATTTATAAATAGCTGCTTTGTTAAAAGTCTTGCTCAGTTTTTGTAGTATGTCTAGCTCTGTCACTATTTTTGTACTAAATGCCAGGGCTCCTTCGGAGTCATCTTATAATAAAAGAAATAAAGACAAAACCGCAGGGCTCTGGATGCTCTCAGAACCACCTGGTCACAACTCAGTTGACACCTCTGCTCCTTCTCAATCCTGGTCCTCCTAATTGATGGTATTTATTAAGCACTTACTTTATGCCAAGATTTTTTTATGGTATTTGTTAAGCACTTACTATGTGCAGGCACTATACTGAGCACTGGGGTTGTTGTTGTCTTATGCTATCTAGTCTTATCTGACCCATAGTGACGCCATAGACACATCTTTCTCCCAGAACGCCCCACTTCCATCTGCCATCGTTCTGGTAGCGTATCCATAGAGTTTTCTTGGTAAAAGTACTGAAGTGGTTTACCATTGCCTCCTTCTGCACGGTAAACGAGTCTCTGCCCTCGACTCTGTCCCATGCTGCCACTGCCCAGCACGGGTGAGTTTTGACTTGTAGCAGATTGCCCTCCGCTCACTACCCAAGATAGGAATGGAATGGGTAGGCCTCTGCTTGACTCTTTCTCCTGTAGTTGTGTCTGGTAGAGTATTGGAAACTCTCCAGGTGTGACCCTGAGAGGGCTAGCACTGGGGTAGATACAAGCTAATTGGGTTAGACATAGTCCTTGACCCACATGGGGCTCCCAATCTTAATACCCATTTTGCAGATGAGGTAACTGTAGCACAGAGAAATTATGTGACTTAGCCAAGGTCACATGGCAGACAAATGGCAGAGCTGGGGTTAGAACCCAGGTCCTCCTGACTTCTGGGGCTGTGTTCTACCCGCTAAGCCACGTACTCTTCAGGATATTCAGATTGGACACAGTCCCTGTTGCATGCAGGGCCCCAAATGGGAGGGAGGATAGATATTTTACCCTCAGTAACCCTACTGAGAGCTCACCTCCTCCAAGAGGCCTTCCCCGACTGAGCTTCCCCTTTTCCCTCTGCTCCCTCTCTGCCCCCCCTTCACTTCCCCTCAGCTAAGCCTCCTTTCCCCCCTTTCCCTCTGCTCCTCCCCCTCTCCCTTCCCCTCCCCTCAGCACTGTGCTCATTTGTATATATTTTTATTACCCTATTTATTTTGCTAATGGGGTGTACATCCCCTTGATTCTATTTATTGCGATTAAGTTGTCTTGTTTTTGTCCGTCTGTCTTCCCCGATTAGACTGTAAGCCCAACAATGGGCAGGGATTGTCTCTTTTTGTTACCGAATTGTACATTCCTAGCGCTTAGTACGGTGCTCTGCACATAGTAAGCACTCAATAAATACTATTGAATGAATGAATAAGGAAATTGAGGCTAGGCAACTTGCCCAAAGTCACCCAGCAAGCCAGTGACATAGCTGGGATTAGAACTCAGGTCTCCTGCCTCCCGAGTCCCATGCTCTTTCCATGAGGCTATGCTGCCTCACTTTTAATCTTAATCCTGCATATGGGACTCTACCCCTGTCTGCCCTACAGTATTAGCCCAGTGACCCTGTCAGGCAGCTGATTATTCATTCCCAAAGTTGGTCATCCAAACCGAGGCTGGCTCAGGAAATCCAAGAAACTGGGCCAGTGCCTGTCTGAGATAACAGATCATTTTACCCAGTTCTAGGTTATCGCAAGTAGCTTCTGCCCCAATTAGTTTGGATGACTGCATTTCTACTGTATATAGTGTACATATATACATTCCTAAAACTGGATCTGTCCTTCCTTGCCAAAGCAGCATGGCTCAGTGGAAAGAGCACGGGCTTTGGAGTCAGAGGTCATGGGTTCGAATCCCGGCTCGGCCACTTAGCTGTGTGACTTTGGGCAAGTCACTTAACTTCTCGGTGCCTCGGTGACCTCATCTGTAAAATGGGGATTAAGACTGTGAGCCCCACGTGGGACAACCTGATTCCCTTGTGTCTACCCCAGCACTTAGAACAGTGCTCGGCACATAGTAAGCGCTTAACAAATACCAACATTATTACTGTTATCTCCATTAATCAATCACTCAGTAGTATTTATTCAGCACTTATTGTGTGTGGAGCCTTGCACTCAGAGAGAGAAGCAGCGTGGCTCAGTGGATAGAGCACGGGCCTGGGAATCAGAAGGACCTGGGTTCTAGTTCCGGCTCCGCCACGTATCTGTTGTATGATGATGGTGTTTGTTAAGTGCTTACTATGTGCGAAGCACTGTTCAGTCACTTCACTTCTCTGAGCCTCAGTTACCTCATCTGGAAAATGGGGATTGAGACTGGGAGCCCCAAGTGGGACAGTTTTGCTTGTATGCACCTCAGCGCTTAGTAGCTTGCCTGGCACATAGTAAGCGCTTAATACCATTATTATTATTATTATTATGTGGGGCAGGGACTGTGTCCAACCCAATTGCCCTATATCCACCCCAACGCTTAGTACAGTGCCTGGAACATAGTAAGCGCTTAACAAATACCACAACTGTTATTAAGAATGGTAATAATAGTGATACAAAACACTTTGGGGCATCCAATAGATACATAGACATGATCTCTGTCCTCAAGGAGCTTACAAACTAGCACGTACGCAGGACTGGAAAGATCAGATGGTGCCCAACAGTTCCTGCCGCATTATGTTCACGAAAGAGATCGTCCTTTAATCTGGAGGTACTGTTGCCTGGCACTGTTTCGGCCTCAACTTCTTAGCCACATGATTCACGTGACACCCACTTCAAAAGAGAGCCCCTCCCCATTAGGCTGCATTCTTTGAGCCGTGCCCTACCGTGTTCCCTAACTGTCAGAGTGTCGTTTCTTGAGGCTGGGCAGTTATTCATTCATTCAATAGTATTTATTGAGTGCTTACTATGTGCAAAGCACTATACTAAGCGCTTGGAATGTACAATTTGGCAACAGATAGAGACAAACCCTGCCCATTGATGGGTTTACAGTCTAATCGGGGGAGACGGACAAAAACAAGACAACTTAATCACGACAAATAGAATCAAGGGAATGGTGTCACCCGTCGCCGGGGACAGGTTATTTCGGAATCAGCGCAGCAAGAGAGAGAGAGAGTGACCGGGGATGGAAAACCTGAGTTTTGTATAGAATTTATTCCGCGGGGCGAATTGAATTAATTATTTAGACGCAACAATCGGCCTTCTTTTTTGGGAGAAATATGGTGTTAAAGCTTCCCCTTTGGGAGGAATATGGTGTTAGAGCTTCCCTAATGGGAGGAATACACTATGTAACTCACGTGTGGGCGGACACCTGGGCCCACCCAGGCAGAGCTCGCTTATGGTTTACTCACAACGTGGGGAGGTGGCTAGTTCCCACCATGTGTTCACCCACTCAGGAGGAACCCACTTAGGCGTTAAGCCCACTTGCACGTTAAAACCCACTTTTACGTTAGACCCACTTGTACGTTAAAACCCAATTATGCGTTAAATTCATGTATGCGCTACTTGCACGTGGTGAGGCGGCTAGCTCTCACCATGTGCGCACCCACTCAGGAGAAATCCACTTAGACGTTCAATCCACTTATGCACTGAACCCACTTATGCCTTAGACTTACTTATGCATTACACTCACGTATGCGTTAAACTCACTTGTGCATTACACTCGCTTATACGTTACTCACCTATGCACTAAACTCACATGTGTGTTATACTCACTTATACATTACCCACTTATGCACTAAACTCACATGTGCGTTACACTCACTTATACGTTACCCACTTATGCACCGAACCCACTTATGCATTACACTCACCCGTCCCGCGACCCCTGTCTCTGTGCGTTGGTCCTAGTGGCAGAATGGGTGTCTGGCGCTCTGGGCAGGGAAAGGCACGTGGGTGGCTGTTGCGTCTGCTGTGATCCTCTAAGAGGCTACATACCATGTCAGAAGACCTGGGCGTTCAGATTTTCTCACTGAAATGCCACCCCGGTGGGACCTCA
The DNA here is from genome assembly GCF_004115215.2 of Ornithorhynchus anatinus. Classification (NCBI taxonomy): domain Eukaryota; kingdom Metazoa; phylum Chordata; class Mammalia; order Monotremata; family Ornithorhynchidae; genus Ornithorhynchus; species Ornithorhynchus anatinus. The sequence continues at coordinate 117,255,965 of NC_041749.1, read as the reverse complement.
GCCCCCACTCCCAAGATCCCAGTCTGACTTGTGATGTCCAAGTCCAATCCCAAGAAACTGGCAGAGGGCCGCTCCCTCTTGTGGACTGAGGAAGAAGGCAGGAAACCCGATTCAGGGACAGCTGGGGATGTCACCCAGGACCGAGGCATAAAGAAATCAGTGTCCTCTGCCGGCTCTGCGGCTGGCACCTCTCCACAGGGGCCTGGAGTCCCAGGAGCATCCCCATAAAGCCGGCAAGAACAAGAGCCCCAGAGAAAGGCGTGCTGCTTCTCCCCCTGCCTGCACAACAGGCTCACGCAGTGGGTCGAGGGCTGCATTTACAGGGATGATGTGAGCGGAGCCGCTGGAACCAACTGGCGCCTATAATAATAATAATAATGATAATAATGATGATCGTGGTGTTTGTGCTTACTATGTGCCTACTTGTTTTGTCTTTCTGTCTCTCCCTTTTGATAATAATAATAATAATAATAATACTGGTATTTGTTAAGCGCGTCCTCTGTGCCAAGCACTGTTCTAAGCACTGGGGTAGATACAAGGTAATTAGGTTGTCCCACATGGGGTTCACAGTCTTAATCCCCATTTTACAGATGAGGTAACTGAGGCACAGAGAAGTGAAGTGATTGACCAAAGTCACACAGCTGACAAATGGCAGAGCTGGGATTAGAACCCACGACCTCTGACTCCCAAGCCCGGGCTCTTTCCGACTGTGAGCCCGTTGTTGGGCAGGGATTGTCTCTATCTGTTGCCGAGTTGTACATTCCAAGCGCTTAGTGCTCTGCATACAGTAAGCGCTCAATAAACACGATTGAATGAATGAATGAATGCCAGGCACTGTACTAAGTGCCAGGGGGATATAAGCAAATCGGGTTGGTCACAATCCCTGTCCCACATCAGGCTCACAGTCTTAATCCCTATTTTACAGATGAGGTAACTGAGGCTTTCCCAATGAAGTAACTTGCCCAAGGTCACACAGCAGACAAGTGGCAGAGCTGGGATTAGAACCCAGGTCCTTCTGGGTCCCAGCCCCATCCTCTATCCACTAAGCCACACTGCTGACTATAATAAGAAGAATTATTGTGGTATTTGTTAAGCACTCACTAGAGAAGCAGCATGGCTCAGTGGAAAGAGCACGGGCTTGGGAGTCAGAGATCACGGGTTCTATACCTGGCTCCGCCGCTTATCAGCTGAGTGACTTTGGGCAAGTCACTTAACTTCTCTGTGCCTCAGGTACCTCATCTGTCAAATGGGGATTAAGACTGTGAGCCCCACGTGGGACAACCTGATTACCTTCTATGCCCCCAGTGCTTAGAACAGTGCTTGGCACATAGTAAGCGCTTAACAAATACCATCAGTATTATGTACTACACACTCTACTAAACTCTGGGCTACACCCAAGATAATCAGATTTGACACAGTCTCTGGCCCATATGGGGCTCATAGTCTAAGTGTGGGGAGAACAGGTAATTTTATCCCCATTTTACAGATGAGGTAACTGAGGCATAGAGAAATGAAATAACTCGTCCAAGGTCACACAGCAGATAAGTGTCAGAGCCTGTTATTAGACAACTTAGATCCCCTGAATCCCAAGCCTGGGCTCTTTCCACTAAGCCATATTGCTTCCCTATGGAGTCCAAAATAGTTGAAGGTGACTGGAGCCATCTATTTTGGTAGTAATGAGGTTTGGGATGAATACTGCTAGAGTACTCATTATTTTGAAAGTCATAGATAGATGACCAACATCTCTTAATTTAGCAATAGTTACACCTACCTAGCTCTTACACTCAGAACTGGGGATGACCAGACCTTCCCACTTGATGATGGTCAGATTTTGGGAGACAGAGTCGGAATAAGGACAGCCTCTCGCTGTGATCAGCGGAAAGCCGTGTGGCCTAGCAGGCAGAGCACAGGCCTGAGAGTCAGAGGACCTGAGTTCTTATCCTGGCTCTGCCACTTCTCAGTGGTATGACCTTGGGCAAGTCACTTAACTTCTCTTTGCCTCAATTCCCTCATCTGCAAAATGGGGATCCAATACTTGTTCTCCCTTCCCTCTTAGACTGTGAGCCCTATGTGAGACAAGGACTGTATCCAACGTGATTATCTTGTATCTATCCCAGTGCTTAGTACAGTGCTTTAGGCAGTTGGGAACTGGGGGTGACCATGAGCAGTCATCGGAATGACCATCGGAGCTAGGGTGATTTCAGACTCTTGCTGTGATGACGGTTAAAATTCATTCATTCAATTGTATTTATTGAGAGCTTACTGTGTGCAGAGCACTGGACTAAGCACTTGGAAAGTACAATTTGGCAACCGATAGAGACAATCTCTACCCAACAACGGGCTCACAGGCTAGATGGGGGAGACAGACAACAAAACAAAACAAGTAGACAGGCATCAATAGCATCAAAAATAGACTGTGGGCAAGTCACAACTTCTCTGTGCTTCAGTGACCTCATCTGTAAAATGGGGATTAAGACTGTGAGCCTAACGAGGGACAATCTGATTACCCTGTATCTACCCCAGCGCTTAGAACAGTGCTCTGCACATAGTAAGTGCTTAACAAATACCAACATTATTATTATTATAAAATTACAGTTCTTAGTAGAGTCAAGCACCTAGTAAACTGCTCTGCACATAGCAAAATGCTCAATAATCCTAATTGCAGTGTGTGCTCATTAAATACATTTGGTTAAATGAATGGATGTAGGTGACTGGGTTCTTGCTTTGAGGACAATTTGAACTGAGGTGTGAGCAGCTTTCTGTTGTAATGGCAATTAAAGTTGGGTTGACGGGACCTCTGAGGTGGGGTGACTACAGCCATTCACTTTAATGAGTGATGGGTGGGCATTTTACTGGCAGGCTGGCCACTGAAGGAAGGCTACAGTGGGCTGGATCCTCACACACGTCCTCTCTTCCCCTCTAACTCCATTCCCAGCCCTGATATGGAGCCAATATCCATCCAGCCAGCCATTCATCCAGTTTAATTAATTCATTCAATAGTATTTATTGAGCGCTTACTATGTGCAGAGCACTGTACTAAGCACTTGGGATGTACAAATCAGTAACAGATACAGTCCTTTGACGGGCTTACAGTCTAATTGGGGGAGACAGACAGACAAAAACAATAGCAATAAATAGAATCAAGGGGATGAACATCTCATTAAAACAACAGCAAATAAATAGAATCAAGGTGATGTACATCTCATTAGCAAAATAAATAGGGTAATGAAAATATATACAGTCCATTTTTCAACTGGGGAGCAGCATGGTTTATTGGAAAAAGCACAGGCCTGGGCGTCAGAGGATTTGGGTTCTAATCCTGGCTCTGCCAGGAACCTGCTGTGCGATCTTGCACAAGTCACTTAACTTTTCTGTGCCTCAGTTACCTCATCTATAAAATGGTGACTTAATACCGGTTCTCCCTCCTTCTTAGGTTTTGAGTCCTTGTGGCACAGGGACTATGTCTGATCTGATTATCTTGTATCTTCCCCAACACTGAGAACAGTGCTTGACACGTAGTAAGCGCTTAATCAATATCACAAATACCATTATCATTGATCTGTCCCTGTTTAGTATAGGTACATCAGAAGTTTTTGCAGTCTCTAATAATAATAATAATAATAATGATGGTATTTGTTAAGTGCTTACTATGTGCCAAGCACTGTTCTAAGCACTGGAGTAGATACAAGGTAATCAGGTTGGACACTGTTCCTGTCCTATTTGGGGCTCACAGAAAGAGCCCGGGCTTGGGAATCAGAGGTCATGCGTTCGAATCCTGGATCTGCCACTTGTCAGCTGTGTGACTGTGGGCAAGTTACTTAACTTCTCTGTGCCTCAGTTACCTCACCTGTAAAATGGGGGTTAACTGTGAGCCTCATGTGGGACAACCTGATTACCCTTTATCTACCCCAGCACTTAGAACAGTGCTCTGCACATAGTAAGCGCTTAACAAATACCAACATTATTATTATTACCCACTAGGCTATGTGGGGGACTGTGGGGTCAAGGATAGGGGATATATGAAAATGTTTGAAAGCAGTGTGGAATAAGCCACTGGAAAGTGAATGGTTGAAGAAAGCGGTCAGGAAGGGAGCAGGGAGGGAGGGAGCCTAGTACATAGGCTTACAGTCTAGAGGAGGAGACAAACATTAATATAAATAAATAAATTATGATTACGTGACAGATTGAATATGTGGGTTGAATGAGAGAGATGAGTCAAGGATAACACTGAGCTTATGGGCTCATGAAATAGGGAGGATAGTGTTATTATCTACTGGGATGGGAAAGACAGGGGGAGGACAGGGTTTGGGTGGGAAGACAAGGAATTCTGTTTTGGACATGTTTAGTTTGAGGTGTCGGTGGGACATCCAAGTGGAGAAATCCTGAGTGCTGAAGGAAATGCAAGCCTGCAGAGGAGAGAGATCATAGCGGTAGAGACAGATCTGGGAATCACCTGTGTAAAGATGGTAGTTGAAGCCATGGGAGCGAATGAGTTCTCCAAGGGAGTGGGGGTAGATGGAGTATAGAAGGGGACTCAGAACTGAGACTTGAGGGACCCCCACTGTCAGAGGGCAGGAGTTAGAGGAGGAGACTGCGAAGGAGTGGTCAGAGAGATAGGAGAACCAAAGATGAAGTGTAGCCTAGTGGGTAGAACATGGGCCTGGGATTCAGAAGGAACTGGGTTCTAATTTCGCTCCATCACTTGTCTGCTGGGTGACCTTGGGCAATTCACTTAATTTATCTATGCCTTAGTTACCTAAACTGGAAAATGGGGATTAAGACTGAGTTCCATGTGGGACACGGACTGTGTCCAACCCGATTATTTCGTATCTACCCCAGCATCTACTACAGTGCCTGGCACACAGTAAGCACTTAACAAATACCATAAAAAACAAACAAAAAAACCCAGAAAAGGATAGTGTCAGCGAAGCCAAGGTTGGATGAGAAGGGGGTGGTCCAAAGTGTTGAAAGCAGCTGAGATGTTGAGGATTAGGATGGAGTATTCATTCATTCATTCATTCAATTGTATTTATCGAGCATTTATTGTGTGCAGAGCACTGTACTAAGCACTTGGAAAGTACAATTCAGCAATAAAGAGAGACAATCCCTGCCCACGCCGGGCTCACAGTCTAGAAGGAGACAGACAGCAAAACAAGTAAACAGGCATCAATATAAATAAATAGAATTATAGATATATACATATATATGTAAGTGCTGTGGGGTGGGGGGGAAGAGCAAAGGGTGCAAGTCAAGGTGACACACAAGGGAGGGGGAGCTGAGGAAACGGGGGGCTTAATCTGGGAAGGCCTTTTGGAGAAGGTGAGCCTTCAGTTGGGCTTTGAAGGGGGAGAAGAGTGATTGTTTGGCGGATTTGAGGAAGGAGGGCGTTCCAGGCCAGAGATAGGCCGTGGGCCAGCGGTTGACGGCAGGACAGGTGAGATCGAGGCACAGTGAGAAGGTTAGCACCAGAGGAGCGGAATGAGTGGGCTGGGGTGTAGAAGGAGGGAAGGGAGGTGGGGTAAGAAGGGGGAAGTTGATGGAGAGCTTTGAAGCCAATAGTGAGGAATTTTTGTTTGATATTGAGGTTGATATGCAACCACTGGAGATTTTCAAGGACTTTAGAGAGGGCAGTTTCCTTAGAGTGAAGGGGATGGACACCAGATTGAAGGGGATCAAGGGAAGAATTGGAGGGGAGGAAGTGGAGAAACTGGGCATAGATTACTTTCTCAAGGAGTCTGGAGAGGAATGGTAGGAGGGAGAAGGGGTGATAACTGAAGGGGACTGTGGGGTCAAGGATAGGGGATACATGCAAATGTTTGAAAGCAGTGTGGAATAAGCCATTGGCAAGTGAATGGTCGAAGCCAGGGAGGGTGCAAGTGTTTTAATAAGGTATGAAGGGATGCGGTCAGAGGTGCAGGTAGAAGGTGTAGATTTTGAGAGGAGGTGAGAGATCACCTCTTGAGATACTGCTGGGAACACTGGGAGAGCTGAAGAGGGTGCAGGAGGAGGGAGGAACTAGAGAGGAGAGAAGGGGAGATTTTAGGGAGATCATGTCTGATGGTTTCAATTTTGTCAATAAAGTTCATGGCCAGGTCACTGGGGACAAGAGATGGTGGGGGAGGTGGGACAGGAGATTTGAGGAGGGAGTTAAACATCTGGGTCAGCTGGTGGGGGCAAGAGATATAGGAGTTAACAGGGATAGAGGAGTGCTACCGTCGGGCAGAGGAGAGGGCAGAACTAAAGCAGGTGAGGATGAATTTGAAACTTTATGATCGTGGCCAGATATGATCAGAATTACAACTAGTAGTCATCCCAACTAGTCAGTCAGTCAATCGTATTTATTGAGTGCTTACTGTATGCAGAGCACTGTACTAAGCGCTTGGGAGAGTGCAATACAACAATATAACAGATATATTCCCTGTCCACAATGAGCTTGTTGTCTAAAGGGGGAGACAGACATTAATATAAATAAAATTACAGCAATGTACACAAGTGCCGTGGGGCTGGGAGGAGGGATGAAAAAAGGGAGCAAGTCAAGGTGACTCAGAAGGGAATGGGAGAAGAGGAATGGAGGCTGTGGCACATCAAACTGGCACTCTTATTGGGGTGAGCCATCATGAGGCATGATCAAGTGGAAAGAGCACAGTCCTGGTAATTAGAGGACCTGGATTCTAATTCAGGCTCTGCCATTTGTCTGCTGTGTGACCTTGGGTAAATCACTTCGATCAATCAATCGTATTTATTGAGCACTTACTATGTGCAGAGCACTGAAGTAAGCGCTTGGGAAGAGTACAATATAACAGATATGTTCCCTGTCCAGAATGAGTTTATTATTATCTATAATAATAATAATGGTATTTGTTAAACACTTACTACAGCCAAACACTGTTCTAAGCACTGGGGTAGATACAAGATAATCGGATTGGACACAGTGCCTGTCTCACATAGGGCTCACAGCTTTAATCCCCATTTTACAGAGGAGGAAACCAAGGCACAGTGAAGATAAGTGACTTGCCCAAGGTCACACAGGAAACAAGTGGCAGAGCAGGGATTAGAACGCATGACCTTCTGCCTCTCAGACCTGTGCTCTATCCACTAGGCCAAGAGGGGAAGACAGACATTAATATAAATAAATTACAGATATGTATGTAAGTGCCGTGGGGCTGAGAGGAGGTGATGAATAAAGGGAGCAAATCAGGGCACTGCAGAAGGGAGTGGGAGGAAAGGAAATGAAGGCTTAGTCAGGAAGGCCTCTTGAAGATGTGCCTTCAATAAGGCTTTGAAAGTGGGGAGAGTAATTGTTTGTCAGATATGAAGAGGGAGGACATGGGCGAGAGGTTGGTGGTGAGATAGGTGAGATCGAGGTACAGTGAGTAGGTTGGTGTTGGAGGAGCAAAGAGTGAGGGGCCAGGTTGTATTACGAGAGTAGCAAGGCGAGGTAGGAGGGGGCAAGGTGACCGAGTGCTTTAAAGCCGATTGTAAGGAATTTCTGTTTGTTGCGGAGGTGGAGGGGCGACCACTGGAAGTCCTTGAGGAGTGGGGAAACATGGACTGAATGTTTTTGTAGAAAAATGACCTGGGCAGCAGAGTGAAGTATGAACTGGAATGGGGAGAGACAGGAGGCAGGGACGTCAGCAAGGAGGCTGATACAGTAAGCAAGGTGGGATAGGATAAGTACTTGGATAACGTGGTAGCAGTTTGGATGGAGAGGAAAGGTTGGATTTTAGCAATGATGTGAATAATAATAATAAAAATAATAATTGTGGTATTTGTTAAGCGCTATGTGCCAAGCACTGTACTAAGCGCTGGGGAGGATACAAGATTATCAGGTCCCACATGGGGCTCACAGTCTAAATAGGACTGCACCATTTTGCAGGTGAAGGAACTGATGCCTAGAGAAGTGAAATCACTTGCCCAAGGTCACGCAGCAGACAAGTGAACTGACAGGATTTAGTGATAGATTGACTATGTGGGTTGAACGAGAGAGAGGAGTCGAGGATCACGTCAAGGTTACAGGCTTGTGAGACGGGAAGGACGGTGGTGCCGTCTACAGTGATGGGAAAGACACGGGGAGGATGGGGTTTGGGTGGGAAGAGAAGGAGCTCTGTTTTGGACATGTGAAGCTCGAGGTGACGGGAGGACATCCAGGTAGAGATGTCTTGAAGGCAAAAGGAAACGCGAGACCGCAGGGAGGGAGAGAGCTCGGGGCTGAAGATGAAGCTTTGGATATCATCCGCAAAGAGGTGGGCGGTTGAAGCCTTGGGAGTGAATGAGTTCTCCAAGGGACTGGGTATAGATGGAGAACAGAAGGGTACTCAGAACCGAACCTTAAGGGACACCCACAGTTAGGGGGTGGGAGGCAGAGGAGAAGGCACTCACCTCCTCTGTGCCTCAGTCTCCACATCTGTAAAAATGAGAAAACCGAGGCACATCTCATGCGTTCTCCATCATCTTAGACCGGGGCCATGTCTGACCTGATCACCTTGTATTTACCCCGGCGCTCAGTCCGGTGTTCGTCACGTAACGAGTGCTTAACAAATATTATTGTTCCTCCTTTCGCGTCCCTTATTTCCCCCTTCTTCTTTGCCGCCCCCCCCACCTTGCTCAATACCTGCCCTGACCACACTTTATCTGCTTGTCACTGGGCCAAAGTCCCATCAATTTCTTTGCGTCTCCCCTACATCCCTGCCGCCCCACTCCTCTGGCAGGCGCGAGGGTGAGAAGGTTCCTGCTCCTTCCCTCCAAGACCGCGCTCACTCGGTGGATGGAGGAGTCGGGTCCCGGGAGACCCTTCGCACTGCCCCTCACCGCCCCCGGTCTTCCAAACGTCGACTCTCATTGGTCCGTCCCGTTGCCAACCAATCCGCCCCGCCCCTTTCCGTCTCGCGCCTTCCTGGCAGTTGATAGGTTGGTCGACCTATCCGTCCTATATCGCCAAGCGTCCGGCTCCGCCCCTTCCCTCCCCCTCCTTTCCCCCCCTTTCGACTCTGTGGTGGGGCTGCGGATTCGGGGGCTGCAACCCGCCGTGACCGCCAGGACAATGGGGACTCGAGATGATGAGTACGACTACCTATTCAAAGGTGTGCGCGGCGCCCCCCACCCACCACCCCCTGGCCGGGGATCCGCGGAACCCGGGCGGGAGAGGGAGGGGGCCAGCAGGCCCCGGCGGGGAGGCCCAATCGGGCGGCCCCGACCCTCGGGTCGGCTCGAATCGGGAAGGGGCCTGGGCCCGGGCCGGTGAGGCCTCGAGTTAACGTCACCTTGTTCCTATGGAGGGGCCCCCGAGGGACTGGGTTTGCGGTGGGTTAAGGGTGTGGCGCTCAACGGACGGACCCCGAGTTGGGGGGGAGCGCGCGGAGGGCCCTTGTCGCCCCCCCATTCCTAGGCCCCCGGACTCCAGTACTCTCCCCGCCCCCCCCCCCCCCGCCACCCCTCCTAATATTTCCTTTGTCGTCTGACTAAATATCTGTATTTCCCCAGTCCCCATACTGACGTTCTGCCCCATCCCCGTTTATCTCCTCACTGAACCTCTCAGATGCTGGCTTCTTTCTCCTCATTTCTGCGCCGGTTTTTGATCTGCCAGCCTCCTCTCCCCCCGTTCTATTGGGGCACCCCGGCCCTTAGAAATCCCATCGTGCGGGGCCTACAGACCCCATTTTGAGAGACATTCTTCGTGAGAATTGGATCCCAATGACCAGCCAGTCATTTTTTTTTTTTTTAAGTAACGCATTAAAAAAACCGCTTTTTTTTTTTTTAAGGAAAAGCCTGCTGATTTGGGGGACTTTGGTCAAAGCGGGTGAGCACACCAGACTCTGTTTATAGGTTGTATCCCTTGTTCGAGAGTCAACCCAGTGGACGAAAGTTGATCAGTTTCAGGGGTTTGGGAATAAATCCGGCTTTAAGTTAACTTTATAATAGTGCTCTGCACATAGTAAGCGCTCAATAAATACTATTGAATGAATTGAATGAATCCTTGGATTTCTTCATTCACTCATACCAAAATGAGCAGGTTCACCTAAACCGGTGTTTAAAGAATAGGGGCCATGCCTAATTCCGTGGCTTGGTGGAAAGAGCCCGGGCTTGGGAGTCAGATGTCATGGGTTCTAATCCCAGCTCCGCCACTTATTGGCTGTGTGACTTCGGGCGAGTCATGTAACTTCTCTGGGCCTCAGTTACCCCATCTGTAAAATGGAGATTAAGACTGTGAGCCCCTTGTGGGACAACGTAATTACTCTGTGCTTAGAACAGTGCTTGGCATAGGGTGAGTGCTTAACAGATCGTGGCTCAGTGGAAGGAGCATGGGTTTAGGAGTCAGAGGTCATGGGTTCTAATGGCTCCACCACCTGTCAGCAGTGTGACTTTGGGCAAGTCATTTCACTTCTCAGTGCCTCAGTTCCTCATCTGTAAAATGGGGATTAAGACTGAGCCTCACGTGGACAACCTGATTACCCTGTATCTACCCCAGAGAACACTTAGAGGTAGGGTAGTAGGGGACAGGGTGATTGAGTGCTGTTACTCCGATGGTAAGGAGTTTTTCGTTTGGTGCTGAGGTGGATGGGCAGCCACTGGAGTTTCTTGAGCAGTGAGAAGAAATTGACTAAATTTTTTTAGAAAAATGATCTGGGCAGCAGGTGCTTAGAACAGTGCTTGGCACATAGTAAGCGCTTAACAAATACCAACGTTGTTTTTATTGTTATTCCCACCTGTGTATTCTCTCCCAGCACTTAGCACAGTGCTCTGCACACACCAAGTGCTTAGTAGATACTAATACTACTACAAATTGCTAATGGAAAATTTGAAATCATGAAGCCCAGCTAGAAATATCTTGGTGGCAAGAAATTTTGGCCAAGGGGCCTGGGTTTTTCCCTGACTTGAATAATTCTTTTTATTACAATGGAATGAAGAGGAGGGATTGAGGCATTAGAAGAGTTGGTCTCTTGGGTTTCTCTGTTCTTTTGTTCCTGGATGCTGCTTCCATCCATCCCTTAATGGGAGATGCCAGCAGTACCAGGGAAAGAGGGGTTAAGGGTCATTTGCCCATCATGCATTTGTTGGTGAAAATCTTGTTTTGGGGCAGACTGTATGTCAGATATAGTGTCTGGATCTGGAATTTTCTTCTGATGATAATAATGTATCAAGTATTTGGTTCAGCATGGTAACGGTACCAGTATCAGAAAAAGATTAAACACAAATCTGCTACCAAGGTGATTATAGTCTAAAAGAGCAGGCTGCAGGATAAGAACAAATACAGGTATTTTTAGCAAATAAAATTGGCCAAAAAAAAGTTAGGTTTTTCCCCCCCATTTTGTGATAAGCACGAGAGCTTTAATAAGGAATAGGGAAAAGTATGAAGAGTGGAAAGGACTCAGGGAACAGAAGCTAAAGGACAGTAGACAGAGGGGAAAGCATCGTGCCCTAATGGGTAGAACTTGGGTCTGGGAGTCAGAAGGACTTTGGTTCTAATCCTGACCCTGCTATTTGTCTGATGTGTGATCTTGGGCAAGTCTACTCTGTGCTTCGGATACCTCATCTGTAAAATGGGGATTAAGACTGTGAGCCCCAAGTGGGAAATGGACTCTGTCCAACCTCATTAGCTTTCATCTACTCCAGTGCTTAGAACGGTGCCTGGTACATAGTAAGTGCTTAAAAAATACCTTTTTTTTAAAAAAAAAAAATGCAGGAGAGGATATAAGTAGGGAAGAAGCCCTTCTGTTACAGCCCTTTTTCATATCCCTACTAGACTATTCTATCAGCCTCCTCACTGGTCTCACTGCATCCAGCTTCTCTTCTCTCCATTCTATACTATACTCTGCAACCTGAATTATATTTAAAAAAAACAACACTTTTTCTTAGCACATGTCTTCCCCTCTTCAAAAAACTTCAAATGGCTGTTCATTCTGTGCCATAACAAGAATCACCTGACCACTGGCTTCAAGACATCCCACAACCTCTAGTCATCCACTGTACTTCAGCTCGTGCTCTTTGCTCTTCCCTAGCTAACTTTAGGATGCCTCACTATTGACTTCTGCTTCCAACCCTTTTCTCCTGCCTGGAACTCTTTCCCACCGTCAAATTAATTAGACCACTCTGGTTTTCCCCATCTTCAAAGCTGTCCTGAAATGCCCCCCCCCCCCCCCTTCAGGAGTTCTTTACCATGAATTCTCCTTCTCAGGTTGTGTCAATCTAGCAACCATGCTTAATACTTACCTTTACACATATCTCCTTGCATTCATGTAGATCGCTTAGAACAGTGCTTGGCACATAGTAAGCGCTGAACAAATACCACAGGTATATACATCCCATAGTTATTATCTCCCCTGATAAGACTGTGAGCCTGTCATTGGGCAGGGATTTTCTCTATCTGTTGCCGAATTGTACATTCCAAGCACTTAGTACAGTGCTCTGCATGTAGTAAGCACTCAATAAATACTATTGAATGAATGAATCTCAACTTATGTTAATTTCCACTTATTTATGCATCCTGCCATATTCCTGCTGTCAACAGTTGTACTGCTGTTCTTTCTCCTGCTCCCATTATTTGAAAATAGGTTGTGTCTTTCTGTCTCCCCAGTTAGATTGTAAACTCCTTTAAGTAGCTACTGTTGTATACTCAAGTGCTTAATACATTGCCATGTACTCAAACAGTGGCATTTTTTGAGAACTTACTAGGTGCAGAGCTCTGAACTAAGCACTCTAATGCTCAGTAAATATCACTGAGCGCAAAACATTGTATTAAGCACCTTGGAGAGTCCAACAGAAGTAAGATGCGTGCTCCCTGTCCTCAAGAAGCTTACAGTCTAATGGGGGATCCAGACAGAAATTATTTGCAAATATTGGGGGCAGGAGGAAGTACAAATATGTCAGGGTGAAATAGCTGAATAAATAATTGACTATTCAAATAATATACATACATATACGTAAGAGCTGAGGATAGGAATCAATCTTGTTTATTGAGCACTTACCGTATGCAGAGCACTGTACTAAGCACTTGGGAGAGTACAGTACAACAATATAACAGACACATTTCCTGCCCACAACGAGCTTACAGTCTAGGGGGAAATTGAATACGCAGGTTCTAAAAGTGGCTGCTGGATTGACGTGATGAGGGTCAATTGATCAATGGTATTTATTGAGCGCTTACTGTGTCCGGAACACTGTACTCAGCACTCGGGAAAGTACAGTAGAGTTAGTTGGTAGATGCAGTCCCTGCCCTGGTGGACTTTACAGTCTAAGGGATTGTGAATTAATTGGGGAAGGCTTCTGGAAGAAGGTGGGGTTTTAGGAGGGCTTTGAAGATGGGGAGAATTGTGGTCTGTCATTGGTGGGGGAGTAGGGAGTTCCAGGTTAGGGGAACAGCATGAATGGGGTTTGGTAAGAAGGTCAGTTTCCAAGGAGCTAAGCAGGGGAGTACTTGACTGGGGAACAGAGCCAATATGTAAGATCTATCAATTGATGATATTTATTGAGTGCTTACTGTGTGCAGAGCACTGAACTGAGCTGAAGAGGGGTGGTGGAGAGCCTTGAAACCAACTGAGGAGTCCTGGCTTGTTGCCGTGGGAGATGGGGGAGCCATTGAAAGTATTTGAGGATTGGAGAAATATATGCAGAGTGATATTTCAAAAAGATGGTCTGGGTAGTGTGGAGTACAGATCAATCAATGACATTTATTGAGTGCTTCCTGTGTGCAGAGCACTGTACTAGGCGCTTGGGAGAGTACAGTATAACAAGAGTTGGTAGACATGTTCCCTGTCCAGAAGGAGCTCACAGTCTAGAGGGGGAGAAAGACATTAAAAGAAAGTATGGATATGTAACCTAAGTGCTGGGGAGCAGGGGGTCGGGTGAATAAAGGGTACAAATCCAGTGCAAGGTCGATGCAGAAGGGAGAAGAAGTAGGGGAAATGACCTAGTTGGGGAAGCCCTCTTGGAGGAGATATGTTTTAATAAGACTTTCTAGGTGGGGAGAGTGGTCATCTGTCAGATATGAAGAGGAAGGGAATTCCAGGCCAGAGGCAGGACATGGGCAAGGGATTGGTGGTGAGTTAGATGAGACTGAGGTACAGTGAATACGTTGGCAGGAGAGGAGCGAAGTATGTGGGCTGGGTTGTAGTAGGAAATCTGGGAGGTAGGGTAGTAGGGGACAGGGTGATTGAGTGCTGTTACTCCAATGGTAAGGAGTTTTTCCTTTGGTGCTGAGGTGGATGGGCAGCCACTGGAGTTTCTTGAGCAGTGAGAAGAAATTGACTAAATTTTTTTAGAAAAATGATCTGGGCAGCAGAGTGAAGTATGGACTGGAGTGGGGAGAAACAGTAGGCAGGGAGATCTGATACAGTAATTAAGGCGGGATAGGATTAGTGCTTGGATCAGCCTGGTAGCAGTTTGGAAGGAGAGGAAAAGGTAGATTTTAGATTGGAAGGGAGTGGAGGATGAGATAAGGAGGCTAATGCAGCAGTTTAACTATACTAGGACAAGAGTTTGGAGCAGAGTGGCAGCTTTTAGAGTGGAGGGGAATGGAAGGAGCCCTTGTGAAGCAAGACCCTTGGGGGTCTTGGAAGGTGAGGGGTGACTGAATTCAATGGCCTGAGTGGTTAGTAGGCTCTCTCTGTTCTTGAGGCTGGTTTGGCCTGTATCCCTTAGATTCAGATTAGAACCAGCCTGACTCTGGTCACCAGCCCTGCACGCCACCCCCCACACCCCAACAAAGATTGGAGAGTTGTTCAGTAGGCTCAAGCCTTCATAGATGATCCAGCTTCTCCTAAAGGATTCCTGGGCCCTCCAAGCAGCAGTCAGAACCCTTGAGGTGAATTTGGAAGAAGCGTGGCCTAGTGGAAAGAGCCTGGGCCTGGGAATCAGAGGACCTGGGTTCTAATCCCAGCTCTGCCGCTTTTCTGCTGGGTGATATTGGAGTGACTAAACTTCTCTGTGCATCAGTTACCTCATCTGAAAAATGGGGATTAAGACTGTGAGCCCCATGTGGGATATGGACTGTGTCCAACCTGATTATCTTGTATCTTCCCCAGTGCTTCTGCAGTGCGTGGCACATAGTAACGCTTAAATACCGTCCCCAAAAAAACAACAGACCAAAACAAAGACTCTCTGGACTCTGGAAGAACTAATGCTACTGGACTTGCTCAAAGACTGCTGTTTCTGACTGCTCTCATCTACAGACAGTAAGATGGAGTGATTCTGAGGTTATCCTGGATCCTTTTCTTGTATTTCCCCAATTCTTGGGCATTACGCTTGCAGAGCAGGAAGGCCACAGATAATGGGTCAGAATTGGAATGTAGATTTCAGGAGTAATTTGTCTTAAACTGGGACTTTGATGGCTGGCAGAAAAGGGTTCAGGTTTTCGCCATTTGGAATCCAGAAGACGAGGGCCAGAATGGTGTTGGGGTAGAAAGGTATCTGAAGGAAACAAAGGGTTCAAGGGATGTGGTCACTGTGATCATCCCTGTCACAGTTTCGAACCAGCTGGTGGTGCTTGTGCAAGTGAGTGATCTTTATCCTGAAACAAACACCAAACTGATAGCAAATTCTACTTCGAAAATGCTTCAGTGACTTGAAATGGCAGCAGTCTAGCAACAGATCCACACTGCCAGGTCCAATCATACCCCAGGGAGGCTTGCTGTGATGCCTTTTTTTTAAATGGTATTTAAGTGCGTACTATGTGCCGGGCACTGTACTAAGCCCTGTGGTAGATACAAGCTAATCAGGTTGGACAAAGTCTTTGTTCCATGTGGGGCTCACAGTACTAATCCCCATTTTACATATGAGGTAAGTAAGGCACAGAGAAGTAAAAAGATTTGCCCAACATCACACAGCAGACAAGTGGCAAAGCGGGAATTAGAACCCAGGTCCTGCTGACTCCCAGGCCCATTCTCTATCCAGTAGGCCACACTGCTTCTCATTGCAAGGGGAGAAAATGCTTACACTTTGTGATGCAGCTTTTTGTTTAAAGTCATTTTCCTCATCTACCACATCAACCTCAGTCTCTTTTGGGTTGGATGTAGTGGATATAGTGGTAATAAAAAATGGAATTTGAAACTTGAAATTTGAAACTCTATCAAGAGATTGGGGAGGTCCAACAGAAGCATGAGACCAGTTCCCTGCCCGTAAGGAGCTTATATTCTAGTAGGAGAGGTAGATATAAAAACATTTACAGTGGAGCAGAATAAACAAATGGAATATTCAATCCAAATATTTCTTGAGCACTTATCGTGTGCAGAGCACTGTACTAAGAACTTGAGCGAGTACAGAACAATAGAGCTGGTAGACGCGATCCCTGTCCTCAAGGAGCCTACAGTCTAATGCGGTATACACAGGAGCTGAAGCTGTGGTATAAATATAGAAGTGCAAGAAGTGGCTTTAGGGTGATAGGACTCGGGATGTGGATAATTAGGGAAGGTTCGTTGGAGGAGATGGAGGCCTGTGGGTTTGGGCGGGAGAAGAGTCCCAGGTTAAAGGATCAGAGGCAAGTGAGTCTAAACCAATCGGTCCTTCAGCAGATCTGAATGCTGCCTTTGGGAACAACTTCAGCTTCCTAGGACGTTAACAACTCGGCCACTTAGACCTTTTGTAGCGTGGCTCAGTGGAAAGAGCAGGGGCTTGGGAGTAAGAGGTCATCGGTTTGAATCCCGGCTCTGCCCCTTGTCAGCTGTGTGACTGTGGGCAAGTCACTTAACTTCTCTGTGCCTCAGTTACCTCATCTCTAAAATGGGGATTAAGACTCTGAACCTCACGTGGGACAACCTGATTACCCTGTATCTACCCCAGCGCTTAGAACAGTGCTCTGCACAGAGTAAGCGCTTAACAAATACCAACGTTATTATTATGATTAGACTGTAAGCCCGTCATTGGGCAGGGATTGTCTCTTTCTGTTGCCGAATTGTACATTCCAAGCGCTTAGTACAGTGCTCTGCATATAGTAAACGCTCAATAAATATTATTAAATGAACTACCTCTCTCCTAAACGCTATTACCTCCCTTCTTCTTCAGCCAGACCCTTCTCAGTGTCTCATCCTTTCCCCTCCTCACCTCTCCAACTCTTCACTGCTAATGAAGTGCCTCTCCCTCAAACATTCATCCTTTTAACCATCTGGCAACATTCTGAACTGCTGTTTTTTGTCTCCTGGCCTTCAAGTCTCTCCTCTCTCTACTGTCTAGATCATTTTTCTAAAATATTCTGCACACATCTGTCTGTGCCAAAACCTCCCATGGTTACCCATTCCTCTCTGCATCAAGCAGAGACTCCTGACCGTTGGCTTTAAGGCACTTAATCAGCTCTCTCCCTCCTACTTATCCACTGTCTTCTCCCACTACATCCCTGCTCTCAGTCTCTGTTCCTTTCAAGCCAACCACTTTACTGTGACTCGGTTTCGTCTTTTCCGCCTCCAGCCTCCCTCGTGTGTCCTTCCCCCAGCCTGTAATTCCCTCCCCCTTCAAATTTGCCAGACCACAGCTCTCCCCATCTTCAAAGCACCTCAGAAATCACATCTTCAGGAAGCCGCCACCAACTGATTTCTCTTTCCCCAAACTTATATCCCTCCAATTGTTATTTCAGAATTTCTGCACCAACTATATGCTCAGGTTCTCACAACCCCAACACAGTGCTTATGTACACGTGGTCCATTTAAGCATTATCTTATGTACCTATCCACTTCTCCTTCCTCCTACATGTAATTTAGTGTAGTGTCTTTCTCTCCTGCTAGATTGTAAACTCCGTGAGGGCAGAGATTGACTCTAACTCCACTGTACTCTCAAGTGCTTCGGATGGTGCTCTGTGCTCAGTCAATACTATCAATTGCTTGATTATTTATCTAATGATTATCTCAGTGCTTGGCACATAGTAAATACCACAAGCATGACTGGGCATCCATTTCCTGACTAAGCAAATTCATGTTGTATTGATACAAGTTTTATATTTTTTCATTCAAATCGGTCTAGTGGTTTTTCATTATTTGCTGCATTCTAGTGAGCTAGGAGGAGAGATGTCAAAGACCCACTTTATTGAATATTTCAAGTCCCAGAATAATAATGATAATAGTAGTATTTCTTAAGCACTTACTATGTGCCAAGCACTGATCTAAGCAGTGGGGCAGATACAAGATAATTGGGTCCCACATGGGGTTCACATTCTAAGAGGGAGAACAGGTATTGAATTGTCATTTTACAGATGAGGAAATTGAGGCCCAGAGAAGTAAAGTGACGGGCCCGAGGTCACACAGCAGACTAGAAGCCGTGTCCTCTGACTTCAAGGCCTGTGTTCCTTCCACTAGGCCATGCTGCTTCTCAGAAGAGCTGCTGACTTTCCCAAAGTCTCACAGCAATTTGGGGGCACAGAGTCCTAAGCATTATCTGTTTCTCCATTGTTTTTTGTGTTCTTGGTACATCACATGAAGGTTCTTGGGCCACAAGATGCTGCTTGGGGTGGATAGATCACAGACTGGAGTAATAGGAGGCAAGAGGGAGAGATTTTGAAAAGAAAGGAGCAAAGACTGACAGCTGTTTCTGGGGCTGGTCTAAATTAATGTCATTTCCTGAGCACTTATTGTGTGCAGAGCACTGTACTAAGCACTTCGGGAGTACCAAAGAGAGACAAGATCCCTGTTCTCAAGGTGCTTACGTTCTAGTGGGTATGAGAGAGAGGAGAGCCAGAGAGAGAGAGCCTGAACAGAGAGAGAAAGGAGAGCAGAGAAAAGAGAAATTTCCAGAGGGTGTCATAATACTTTGCTGTACAAAAATGTTCTTGGCAGAGGCAGAGTAAAGTGGGAGGGTCACTGCCCCACCACTGTAGAATATCTTGATCCAGAAACGGGTTAGAAAAAAATGCCTTTTCCCCTCTCCTCTCTGTCCCCTCTCTCTCTGTAAACAAAAGCAATGATTCTTCTTTCCCAATTCCTCTGTGTCCTTTTTCTCCCCTTCCTTATTCATCCAAAGACTGGAGGTAGTCTTGATGTTCCAGAAATCTTTGCAGTCCCCAGCACTTTTGGCCTATAATCCCTATTATCCCCAGAGCATCTCTTATTTTTTTAAAATAATTTTTAGCTCACTTCATCTCAAGGGTTCATTCATTCATTCAATCGTATTTATTAAGCGCTTACTGTGCGCAGAGCACTGTACTAAGCGTTTGGGAAAGTACAGTACAGCAATAAAGAGTGACAATCCCTGCCCACAGTGAGCTCACAGTCTAGTGAGGGGATGAAAATCACTCCTCCCTGCCTTGATTCTGTTCATGCTGGGTTGTGTAGTTGAATAGAGGACTGGGGCAGTGTCGGGGAGGGGAGAAGAGGAGAACCAAAGAAAGGCCTGTTTTGATTCGGATGGGAAAGGGGGAATCCAGCCGTAGAGGAAAGTGGAGGGGCTATTGGCAGGCACCCAGGTGTAGTCCTGGTTGGGGAGGAAGAACAAGAAAGTCTCGTCTCCCTGACTCCTGCCAGCAGAGACCGAAACGATCCG
The DNA here is from genome assembly GCF_004115215.2 of Ornithorhynchus anatinus. NCBI lineage: Eukaryota > Metazoa > Chordata > Mammalia > Monotremata > Ornithorhynchidae > Ornithorhynchus > Ornithorhynchus anatinus. The sequence continues at coordinate 117,236,513 of NC_041749.1, read as the reverse complement.
GAAAGTGGGGCGGAAACAGCACACAACCAATGGTCTGTCTGAGCCGTTCAATGATATATATTGATCTGGGGAGGATTCGCTACTCCCTTCTTTACCCCATTAATGCTGCGTTCAGTGATGGGTAGAGAAGAAGGGGGCTAAATCTTGTAACTAGTTTATTTTTGCACTTTCTGGAGTCTGGTTTCATTTTTCCATTGGATGAATCAACTTCTGTGCAGTGGTTTGCTAGATATTTGAAAATGAATCATGGGTTTTGATGAGGTGGATTTGGTTTGCTCTGCTTTTTGGTGCCTTGTGAAAAATTGAACAAGTTTTCTTTTCATGTGTTTGGGATATGTCCAGATGGTGGAATTCTATAGTTCTTCTTTTCCCCTTTTAATCCGTCAGGCTGTGTGGAGTCTCACCCAAAGGTCTCCAGTGCTTTCTATTTCTGTTTGTACACCTTATAACTGAACTTGTGGTTCTTTGTCTTTGATATCTAAATGCCTTTGTGATTTTAAGGTCTTTTGCTTGCCATACTTTGCTTTTTCTCCCATCTTTTCATTCATTCATTCAATAGTATTGAGTGCTTACTTTGTGCAGAGCACTGTACTAAGCTCTTGGAATGTACAATTCGGCAACAGATAGAGACAATCCCTGCCCATTGACGGGCTTACAGTCTAATTGGGGTAGACAGACAAAAACAATAGCAATAAATAGAATCAAGGGGATGTACATCTCATTAACAAAATAAATAGGGTAATATATACAAATGAGCGGACGAGCACAGTGCTGAGGGGAGGGGAAGGAAGGGGGGAGGAGCAGAGGGAAAGGGGGGGAAAAGGGGGCTTAGCTGAGGGGAGGTGAAGGGGGGGCAGAGAGGGAGCAGAAGGAAAAAGGGAAGCTCAGTCTGGGAAGGCTTCTTGGAGGAGGTGACCTCTCAGTAAGGCTTTGAAGAGGGGAAGAGAGTTAGTTTGGCGGAGGTGAGGAGGGAGGGCATTCCAGGGCAGCGGGAGGACATGGGCCAGGGGTCGACAGCGGGATAGGCGAGAACGGGGGATGGTGAGGAGGTGGGCGGCAGAGGAGCGGAGCCTACGGAGTGGGCAGTAGAAAGAGAGAAGGGAGGAGAGGTAGGAGGGGGCAAGGTGATGGAGAACCTTGAAGCCTAAAGAAGTTTTTGTTTTGTAACTTGTTTTCCCTCACATGGTCTGTCTGCTTTAAAGATTGCACCCTGCCAGGGTTCTTCATCACCAGGGGTGGGTTGTTGAGAGTGTGCCAAAAAGGGGAATATTGAAATAGGTGGCAAGTATGCTCTTTATCTCAGTGGGTGATCAGTTGCAGTGTTTAGGTTTAGAGAGTCATGTTTGTGGTCCTTTCGATCTGGGTCCCCTACCGTCCTTGCTTGACACTCCCTGTGTCGTGGCACTCATCCGCTGAGTGCCTTCACCTTCACTTTCACTTCACACTTCACCTTCACACTTCATCTTCACCTTCACTCATCCGCTGGCATGGTTTTAGCTATCACCTTTACGGAACTGGCTCCCAAATCTACCCGTCTTCCACCATTCAGTCTTGCATTACTTTTTGCCTCCAGGACATTTCCGCTTGGGTGGCCTGCCAGCGTCTCATACTTGGCATATCCCAAACTGAACTTCTCATTTTCCCTCCTAAACCCTCCCCCGTTGCAACTTTCCCATCCCTGTCAGTGATGCCACCGTCCCTCCTGATCCAGGGGCTCTCGACCTTGGTTTTCTCCTCAGCTTCCTACTGTCTTTAAGCTCTCGGCTCAATCAACGTCCAAGTCCTTGCAGTTCTTCCTCCCAAACACTTATTGGATCCACCCCTTCCTCTCCACCCAAAAGACCACCACCCTGGTCCAAGCATTCATGGCGTTGCGATTCGACTACTGTATGTATCAGTCCCTTCAACGGCGTCCCCTTCGGTCCATACTTCCCACTGCTGCCTGGATTATCTCCCTGAAGTGCCACTCTGATAGATTGATTTTGAGGAGTGGAGAGATCTGTGCAATCAGGTGTATTGATTGAGTGCTTACTGTGTGCAGAGCACTGTACTAGGTGCTTGGGAGAGTACAGTACGTTAGGGATGGTAGACATGATCCCAGCCTAAAAGGAGCTTACAGTGTAGCAGTGCCGACAGGTGTCAAATTGCAGATAGGGGAAATGGGAGAGTGTAAGGATTTGTACATATGTCCTGTGGGGTTGGGAGTGGTGTGACTATCAAGTGAGAAGCAGCGTGGCTCAGTGGAAAGAGCCCGGGTTTAGGAGTCAGAGGTCATGGGTTCTAATCCCGGCTCCACCACTTATCAGCTATGTGACTTGGGGCAAGTCACTTAAATTCTCTGGGCCTCAGTTACCTCATCTGTAAAATGGGGATTAAGACGGTGAGCCCCATGTGGGACAACCTGATCACCTTGTATCCCCCCAGCGCTTAGAACAGTGCTTTGCACATAGTAAGCGCTTAACAAGTACCATTATTATTATTATTATTAAGTGTTTAGGGGGTACAGATCCAACTGCATTGGTGACGTAGAAGGGGGTGGCAAATAGGGCTTGCCTCGGCTTCAACTATCATATCATCTCTATGCAGATGACACCCAAATCTACATCTCCTCCCCTGTTCTCTCCTCCTCCCTTCAGACTCGAATATCCTCTTGCCTCCAGGACGTCTCCCCGGGATGTCTGCCCGCTACCTAAAACTCACCATGTCCCAAACTGAGCTCCTTATCTTCCCTCCCAAAACGTGTCCTCTCCCTGACTTCCCTGTCACTGTGGAAGGCGTGACCATCCTTCCTGTCTCACAGGCCCGCAACTTTGGTGGCATCCTTGACTCAGCTCTTTTATTCACCCCACACATCCAATCCGTCACAATGCCTGCTGGTCTCACCTTTACAATACCGCCAAGATCCGCCCTTTCCTCTCCATCCAAATGGCTGTCGTGCTGGTACAAGCTCTCATAATATCCCGACTGGATTATTGTGTCAGCCTTCTCTTTGATCTCCCTTCCTCCTGTCTCTCCCCGCTCCAGTCTATTCTTCATTCTGCTGCCCGGATCATTTTCCTACAGAAACGCTCTGGGTATGACACTCCCCTCCTTAAAAACCTCTAGTGGTTGCCTGTCAACCTCCGCACGAAACAAGAACTCCTCACTCTTGGCTTCAAAGCTCGCCATCACCTTGCCCCCTCCTACTCACCTCCCTTCTCTCTTTCTACTGCCCACCCCATACACTCCGCTCCTCTGCCGCTCACCACCTCACTGTCCCCTGTTCCCACCTATCCCGCCATCGACCCCTGACCCACGTCCTACCGGTGTCCCAGAATGCCCTCCCTCCTCACCTCCGCCAAACTAACTCTCTTCCCCTCTTCAAAGCCCTACTGAGAGCTCACCTCCGCCAAGAGGCTTTCCCAGACTGAGCCCCCCCTTTTCCCTCTGCTCCCCCTCCACCCTCTGCTCCTCCCCCTTCCCCTCCCCTCAGCACTGTGCTCATTTGTGTATGGTATTTATTACCTTATTTATTTTGTTAATGAGGTGTACATCCCCTTGATTCTATCTGTCGTGATAATGTTGTCTTGTTTTTGTTTTGTTCTGTTTTGCTTTGCTGTCTGTCTCCCCCGATTAGACTGTGAGCCCGTCATTGGGCAGGGATTGTCTCTATCTGTTGCCGAATTGTACATTCCAAGCGCTTAGTACAGTGCTCTGCACATAGTAAGCGCTCAATAAATACTGTTGAATGAATGAAATAGGGGAATGAGGATCCAGTCAGGGAAATCCTCAAAAGCACCCAGTGGCTGCCCATCTCCTTTCACATCAAAGAGTCCTTACCCTTGGCTCTGAGGCATTGCACCAGCTTTGTCCACTTTCCATTTCCACTTTCTTCAGTTGTTCATTCATTCAATAGTATTTATTGAGTGCTTACTTTGTGCAGAGCACTGTACTAAGCGCTTGGAATGTACAATTCCGCAACAGGTAGAGACAATCCCTGCCCATTGACAGACTTACAGTCTAATCGGGGGAGACAGATGGACAAAAACAAGACAACTTAATCACGTAAATAGAATCAAGGGGATGTACACCTCATTAACAAAATAAATAAGGTAATAAAAATATGTACAAATGAGCACAGTGCTGAGGGGAAGGGAGAGGGGGAGGAGCAGAGGGAAAGGGGGGGAAGGGGGCTTAACTGAGGGGAGGTGAAGGGGGGGGTAAAGGAGCAGAGGGTAAAGGGGAAGCTCAGTCTGGGAAGGCCTCTTGGAGGAGGTGAGCTCTCAGGGCTTTGAAATGGGGAAGAGAGTTAGTTTGGTGGAGGTGAGGAGGGAGGGCGTTCTGGGACAGCGGGAGGACGTGGGCCGGGGGTCGACGGCGGGAAAGGCGAGAACGGGGGACGGTGAGGAGGTGGGTGGCAGAGGAGCGGAGCCTACAGGGTGGGCAGTAGAAAGAAGGGAGGAGAGGTAGGAGGGGGCAAGGTGATGGAGAGCCTTGAAACCTAGAGTGAGAAGTTTCTGTTTCGTGCGGAGGTCGATGGGCAACCACTGGAGGTTTTTAAGAAGGGGAGTGACATGCCCAGAACGTTTCTGCAGGAAGATGAGCTGGGCAGCGGAATGAAGAATAGACTGGAGCGGGGAGAGACGGGAGGAAGGGAGATCAGAGAGAAGGCTGACACAATAATCCAGCCAGGATATTACGAGAGCCTGTACCAGTAAAATAGCCGTTTGGGTGGAGAGGAAAGGGCGGATCAGACCGACAGGTCTTGGTGACAGATTGGATGTGTGGGGTGAATGCACTCCCAACCACTTGGTACAGTGTCAATGGCACTGAATTAGTGCCATTATCAATCAATCAGTTGTATTGTGTGGTTAATGTGTGCAGAGCACTGTACTAAGCAATTGGGAAAGTACAATACAACACAGTTGGTAGATATAGTCCCTGCCCAAAAGGAGTCTACTGGGGGAGATATATTAAAATAGATTAGAGGTAAGGGGAATAGTAGAGCAATATACCATTACTGTTATTGGTATAGCCAGTAGCTCCTCTACCCAAAGATTGTTACACTTGACATGAATAATAACCTATCAACCAGTGGTATTTATTGAGCACTACTCTGTGCAGAACACTGCCTTCATTATTTTTTGGCTGACTAACGTGCCACACTTGGAGTGTTAAGGACTGTATGAGGTGATCTGGGTTGTGGGGATTTTATATTGAAACTAGTTATCACGCTGTGCCGTGTCCATGTAGCAGAGAGGTATTAAATATGCGATTGTATATAAAATCTATGTTTGAATCCTGGACATCCATCTGCCAGGGATCTCAGTTCCCTCCTAACATTAGAGAATTTGATAAAGCAATTAGTCAATCCATCAATCATTCATTCATTCAATAGTATTTATTGAGCACTTACTATGTGCAGAGCACTGTACTAAGCGCTTGGAATGAACAAGTCGGCAACAGATAGAGACAGTCCCTGCCGTTTGACGGGCTTACAGTCTGGGACCAAGGGTTTTTTTGGTCTGTTTTTTAAATAGTATTTGTTAAGCAGTACTGTGCGCCAGGCACTGTAATAATAATAATGTTGGTATTTGTTAAGTGCTTACTATGTGCAGTACACTTTTCTAAGCGCTGGGGTAGATACAGGCTGATCAGGTTGTCCCACGTGGGGCTCACAGTTTTAATCCCCATTTTACAGATGAGGTAACAGGCACAGAGAAGTTAAGTGACTTGCCCACAGTCACACAGATGACAAGTGGCAGAGCTGGGATTCGAACCCATGACCTTTGACTCCCAAGCCCATACTCTTTCCACTGAGCCATGCTGCTTCTCTAAGCAGCACTGTACTAAGTGCTGGGGTAGAACTCAAGATAATCAGATTGGACCCACTCCATGTCCCATGTGGGGCTCACAGTCTTAATCCCCATTTTACAGATGAGGTAACTGAGAGATGGAGAAGTGAAATGATTTGCCCAAGGTCACATAGCAGACAGATGGCAAAGTGGGGATTAGAACCCACGTGCTTCTGACTCCCAGGCCCACGTTTTATCCATTAGGCCACACTGCTTCTGGTTTGGCAGTGACTTAGGGCACCAAGATGCCAAAGCAGGTACTGCTTGCACCAGGGCCTCCCCTTTTCCTGGTTTGGGGCCTGAGAGGATTTTAAAGTGAGCCCTATTATTACCTCCACCTCCCTGTGAGCGAGTGGCTGGGTGGTGTTTCATGACTCCCCTCTGACAATAACCAAAGTACAGTAAACTGCACCATCAAACCTCCTGCTTCCCTGGACCGATCGGGCAGGGAGGTGGCTGGTATCGATTTTCAGCTCCCGGAGCTGCTTACCCGCTAAAGGCTGGAGTAGGAGTTTCAGCGAAAGCAAGATGTCCTGACCTTACTTTCCTCCTAGCAGTGAGGCTGGGGGCCAGCAGGAGGCCTGGGAGGAGTTACATAGTCTGTTCCTACCTGGGATAACTGGGTGGGTTACCTGTTGAACTCTTCTATGTTTCCTGAGATAATCCTCTCTTCCTCTTTTCCAACTTCCTCACCAGCGTGGAGGAGCCACCGCTCTCTTTCTGATCCTCCCGGCCTGACGTTCCAAAGTTACTTCTGGCCCCTCACTGGCCTGCTCCTTGTTAACCCCTTATCAAATTCCTCTCCAGCTTCCTCTATCCCAGGTCTCCGCAACGGGAAACAACCATACCCTAGGGCAGGAGGAAGAATGGTTACCCTGGGAAAACGCAAGCTGGTCCAGTTATAGGAAGGGGAAATGACCTCCAGTCACGATATTCAATAGGACGGGAAGCCTGGGCCGCCTTCGTGTTGAGAGAACCGAGGGTTGATGGAGGGCAGGAAATTGCAGCCATGGTGTGGGGTGACATTTGCTATCACAAGCCCCAGAGCCCGCTAGCTCGAGCTTCGTACGGAAGCGTGGCACTGTGGAAGAGGAAGCGAGGGCTGTCGGAGTCCTCAGAGGTTGATCCTGGGACATTATGTCTCATTCAGTTCATTGCAGTATCAGCTGGAGAGAGGCCAGGAAACTCTCCTAGGGTGGAAAATTTGGCTAACATTTCTCCTCTTCAGGAGTCCCACGTGGAGCGAACCAGTCCTACAGTCATTTCGAGAGGCGTGACCATCCATTATTTCTCGTCTCTTCAAACGTGTCTGGTATCGGCATCACGAAGGGGGAGCTAAGTTAGGGCTGTTTGTGTTTGAGTGAATGTTTTCTAGCCAGTGTGCAGACCAGGCAGAACACAATGGATTTTCTCAGGGAAGTCTGCCTGAATGGCCTCCCTCTACGCCTTTCCCTCTGCAGCTCTCAATCCCGGAACTGTGAATGATGGGGTGGAGTTGGCGTGAGCTAGAGTCTTGCACAGGTCCAGGCCCTGGTCCTGTGAGGTCAGGTGATGCGGGCTTCCTCAGACCCAGAAGGACAGTGGCGTGCTTGCCCTGCCCCCTGTTCCATCCTGGCAAATGTGGAGACCACTGCCCTAGTCTTTATGCTTAGGGCATGTGGAAGTTTCTGTGCACCAACCAGGACTACAAATCCCAACATACAATCGATCAATCGTCTGTATTGAGTGCTTACTGTGTGCAGAGCACTGTACTAAGCTCTTGGGAAAGTACAATTCTTCCTCCCCACCGCCCCGGCCCCAGCCCCACAACACTTACGTACATAGCTGTAATTTTATTTGTATTAACGTCTGTCTCCCCCCCCCAAAACTGTAAGCTCAATGTGGGCAGGATATGTGACTGTTTCTTATTGTAATGTATTCTCCCAAGCGCTTAGTACAGGGCCCTGCACACAGTAAGCGCTCGGTAAATACCAATGAATGAATAGAGTGCAGCAGAGTTGGTAGGTGCGAACTCTGTCCATACAGTCTATGGTGGGGTGAGGGACATGAAAATAGATTAGGGATAGGGGAAATAGTAGACTGGAAGAACATTTACGTAAGTATTGTGGGGCTGAGGTGAGTATCAAAGGGAAACTTAGACTTCTTAAGGGAGTCTCGAACCATCAACTGGCTAGTCCCAACAGAACCAACAAGCCTGCCGTGCCATGCTTCTGAACTGGACTCTGACAGTGGCAACACGATGTTCTCCGGAACCTCTGTTAGGACAGTGTCACAAGGACTTGCCTCTTCTCCTACCCTCCTACGTTTTCCACGCCCCTCTACAAGAAATAAGGCCAAGCCCAGATCATTACTGTAATTGTTATCATCCCCTCAGCTCCCTCTTGCACTTAGGTATTTATCTCCATCCTCAGCGCTTATGTATATATGCATATTCTGTGCCTCCCCAGTTAGAGCATAAGTTCGTCATGGGCAGGGAACTTGTCTTATGCTTTTATTGCATCGCTCAGCTGCCCTAAGTGGTATTTTTTTGAGCAGTCAACCAGTGGTAATTTAATGCTTACTGTGTGCAGAACAGTGTACTAAGCAATTAGGGAGTTGGTAGACATGTTTCCTGCCCGCAAGGAGCTTACAGTCTGGAGGGGCAGACAGGCATTAAAATAAATTGCCGTGGGACTGAAAATGGGATGAAAGATGCTTAAAAGGTACAGATCCAAGTGCAAAGATGATGCAGAAGGGAGAGGGAGTAGGGGAAATTGAGCTCCTGTTCAGAGAAGGCCTCTTGGAGATGTGGTAATTTTAATAAGGCTTTGAAGGTAGGGAGAGTGGTGGTCTGACGGAGCTGAAAGGGGAGGGAGTTGGGGCTAGAAGGAGGTCATGGGCAAGGGGTTGGCAGGAGGATAGATTAGATGGAGGTACAGTGAGTAGACTGGTGTTAGAGTGAAGTATGCAGGTTGGCGTGGGAAATCAGCAAGGTGTAAAGTAGGAAGGAGAGCTGACTGAGGCTTTAAAGCCAGTGGTAAAAGGAGTCTTCTTGCGGGCGTGTATGGAAAACCACTGGAGGTTCTTGAGGAGTAGGGAGACGTGGACTGAACTCTTTTTGGAAAAATGATCTGAGCAACAGAATGACTACTACTACTGACTACGGGTTGGGGAAGGCCAAACACTCCTGGGACTTCCAGATGTTTGGTCTAAGAAGGGCTCAAGTCCAGGCACCTGGCCCGGCAGAGGGCTAGTACCATCAACAGAGCAGCACCTACGGTCGGTCGGGAACTTTAAAGGGAACCAAGTGTTGTCTCGCTTTAGCCTCGTTGGCCACACTAACATGCCTGAGCAAGGATGGACCAGGCAACTCTATCTCTCGCCATACAGTCCCATCCTGCTCCACCCCCCTTTCCCTTCCCCCACTGTAGTATATGCACTCTCATTCAAACAAAACCACAATTGTAGGGAGAGTTTCTAAAACAGAAAGGGATTGTTCTCCAGTATGATACCAACCTCAAATGTGCTTTCACCACCACATGTTGATTGTCCTCACACCGAAGCTGGAACTAGTCAGATCATCTAAAGGTCTGATTACCAACGATTTTTGCTTTCTCCACCTGTCAGAAGCCTGGACAAGTCCCTGCCCCCCAGGATCAGCCCCAGCCCCTGGCAGGCCCCCACCTGCAGGCAGACGGGCACATTAGAGCCGTAGAGAGAGAGCACCGGGGGCCAGGAGATTGCTTTCGCTCTTTCTCCTGGGCCTCTCTCTTTCTGCCAGTTCCTGCCTGTCGGTTGCCAGTACTGGCTTCTGCTCTGCCCCTGTCGCTAACTCCCTCTGCGGCCCACCCGGTCACGCCAGTCGGTCCTTATTCCGCATCTGGGCCCGGGCGTGGCCCTGCTCTTCACTACCTGGTTTCCACCACCATGCTGGCCCCTGACGCTCCTTTTTGGGTACCCACAGTTCCCGGTCATGAAGGAGCTGAGGACTGCTGAGACCACAGGTTCCTTCTCAGACCCGTTGTGCCTAAATCTGCTTGGTTCGCCAAATATTTTTCCCTGCTCTGATCCAAGCTAGCCTTGGATGGAGTAAATTTTCCATTGGATGACTGACTTGATAAGTCATAACCTCTGCATCTGTTGTTTAAGAAATATTTCTCGTCACGGCGTCAGGCCTGCTCTCTTATCAAGTAATGCGCCAAGGTTTTCTTAAGCGAGCCTTGCTCTTCTACAAGGAAACAGGGTCTGATGGGGAGTCCATCAGAGAGTGCCAGTGCAGTTGGGAGGGGATCTGCCAAGCCCAGGTTCTTCCCTCTCCATCTCTCTCTCCGTCCCCCTGTGAGACTGAAGCCAGGCGAAAGGCTCCAAGCAGAATTCTTCAGTTCTGAGAGCATGGAGGAACACAAGAACCTCTAGAAATGCTTCGCGTTTCATGGGCTAATACATGGACCGTTCTCTTCCCATCCTGCTAGAAAACATTCAAAGTCAAGGAAATTACTTCCATCATTTGTCCAGTGGGACATGCCACCTAAACAGTGAAGGCTTTCTGCTGCAACTGAGCAGAACTTAGAGCAGCAGAGGTAATAGGGTGGCTGAAATTCAGTGCCCTGGGGGTCACGTGGAATGCAGTTAACCGAGCCTGCCTTGCCCTCAGAGCAGCTGGATTAGGTGGCACTGCCCACATTCATGCTGTGGTGGCCAAGATCGGTGGATGAAGAGGGTAATGGCCCAATGTGTCTGGAGATACTGATTGGCTGAGGGTTGTCTTGTCTTGCTTGACTCAAATCTCCAGAATGGTTAGGGGTTATCCTAACCTAGGTTGGAAGTTTCTCAAGAGCCTGACCGCCCGACGAATGGCCATACTTCAGCAGTGTCCGGTGGCCACTGGGAGGCAGGCATCAGGACTCTAGTGCAATGGGCACTTCATAGGTCTTTCCTAATTGGCTGCTGAACTGCTGTCACCCCAGCAAGAGGGGCACAGGTGCACCGTGCCACAGAGGTGACATCCTGGAGCCTGCAGAGCTCATTGGGCTTGCGTCCTCCCCCATCTGTAAGCCGGGTAGAAGTGCTGGTGCCCAGCACAAGGTGTCTTGTAGCACACCAAATACTTGGCTTTTTGGCTTGATTGCAGTGCCAGATGCTAGCAGGCCTACCTCTGGACTTTGAAGTGTGATAGGGAAAGTGCTGGTTCCCCAGAGCAGACCAAAGGAAGAGTTTGGGGAAAGGGAAGAGCACCACTTCATCAGTGAGTATCTGTGGTTGTAACCGTGGTGTGTCATTGGAGACTTTAGAGAAGCGGCATGGCCTAGGGGAAAGAGCCTGGGCCTGGGAGTCGGAGGACCTGGGTTCTAATCCTGACTCTGCCACTTGTCTGCTCTGTGACCTTGGGCAAGTCACTTCCCTTCTCTGGGCCTCAGTCCCGTCATCTGCAGAATGAGGATTCAGTATCTGTGCTCCATCCTACTTAGACTGTGAGCCCCATGTGGGACCTGATTATCTCGTATCTACCCCAGCGCTTAGTACAGTGCTTGGCACATACAAGCGCCTAAGAAATACCACAGTTATTATTATCACAGACCTGACAACCTGTTTTGGTTTTTTTTTTCCCCATGAAATGCCAACCAGATTTCTTATGCTTGTTCTTGAGAATCAGGAAGTCTTTATTTGGGGCAAGTGGGGAAGGAGAGCCTTGGGTTGGCGGTGAAGGCCAATCTTCTCTGCTGTTTCCTGAGGTTGAGCCATGGGACCATGCTTTAAAATGAGAGCGAGGCACAGCCCCTCCTTCCCCTCCCCTGCCCACCACCAGGCAGCTCCCAAGTTATTCCCCACGTTCAAGAACGGTCAATTGCTCTTTCAGTTGTGCTGATTGGAGACTCTGGAGTGGGGAAGAGTAATCTTCTGTCGCGCTTCACCCGCAACGAGTTCAACTTGGAGAGCAAGAGCACCATCGGCGTGGAATTTGCAACCCGCAGCATCCAGGTGGATGGAAAGACGATCAAAGCACAGATCTGGGACACAGCCGGGCAGGAGCGGTACCGAGCCATCACATCCGCGTACGTCACGGGCTCCCGTAACCCGGGGCTTTGCGGGATGAGCTGCTTTTTCTCTTGTCCCGACTCATCGAAGCCGGGGCCTTTGACCTCTTAAAGTAAACCTCTCGGACAGTCAGCGGTCGTTTCTCTCCGCCGGCGGAGGGGAACGGAGGGTCCGGCCCGGCCCATCGGGGAAACAGGGCCCAGGATTTGCCCTATTCCTTAGGGGGAGGCAGTCTCTGGAGCCCAGAGAGCCTGGAGAGAGTCATACCACAGCAGACTGCGTGCTGCGGAGTGGAAGAAAGTTGGAGGAAGAGCTGGCTCCCTGCCTCCGAGAGTTGGCAGTTGCTAGTTTTCCCGTTTCAGGGCCCAGAGTGCCGCAGTAACCTGCCTTTTAACTCTTTTAGGACCTTCTGCTTTCAGTGCCTAGTGATTGACCGTGGAGCTCATGCAGAGGGTGGAGCGGACCAAATTTCTAGGAGGAGTAGCCCTGGAGAGGGACAGGGCTGGAAAAAAATCCTTGAGAGGCAGAAAGGAGGAGTTGTGCTCTCCTTCTCTCTTCTCCTCTCTTCCCCAGCCCCTAGCCGCTTAGGAGGACTGAGTGAGGAGCTGCATCTTGTATTGGTGGCCTAAAGGGCTCTCTGTCCCCAGAAACTTTTCTCTTCCTCCTTCATACTGGGCAGCTTGACCCAAGCCTCCTTCCTCCCGTGACTACCTCCCCAGCCTATGCCATTTCTTCTCTTCCCATTGGAGTGAAAGTTGGGGAATGATCCCGGTCAGGTGAATGAATGGGATTTATGGAGCACCTCCTGTGTGCAGAGCACTGTGCCAAGCTTTTGGGAGAGTACCACGGAGGTAGAAAACCCATTCCCTGTCCTCAAGGAGCTTCCAGTCTAGCAGGGGAGATAGAATAATTTGCCAGTAGGAGGGAGAAGCGCTCAAATAGTATGGAAATGGATATATACAAAAGTGTGGCAAGAGGTTGTGGCTGCAGAAGGGGTTAGGCCCCACACTGTTTATACCGTTCCCATGGCATCTGACCCAGGTTGCTGTTTATCCTCCGGGGATTGATTTTTATGAGCTCCTCCTAGTTCTGCAAGTCCTTGGAAACATTGGACTTAGGAAGCCAAATCCTATGACTTCTGGAAACTTGGATCCCTTTTCTGCCAGGTTGGAAAGGGGATTCTTCATAGGCAGGATTTTGGGGGTGGCTTTTTTTTTTTTAACTGCCTTCCCCCCACACACCTTTCTTCTAGATACATAGACAGAAACAGCAGTGCTGCTCTTGCCTTGGGGCGGAAGGGGTTTGTGCTCTCGGAACTTGACCGGAACCGATCAGGGCAAAATCATTTGGGAAAGAAACAGAAGCCGGTACCTTGACTGGCCAGGTTGAGCCTGTTGATGTTGGGCTCGGGGCCTTAAAATCGGCTTTGGCTTTGACTCCAGGGTGTTCATGGGCTGGGTTGCCTGTGGAGGGAGTGAGGAGTACAGAGGCGGGGGAAAAGAAAGGGCGGAATGACTCGTCCTGCCGATTTTTTAGGGTGTGTGTTTGTCTCTTTGCGTGGGTCTGGGGCTGCAGGTACTACCGCGGTGCCGTTGGGGCGCTGCTGGTCTATGACATCGCCAAACACTTGACTTATGAGAATGTGGAGCGCTGGCTGAAGGAGCTGCGGGACCATGCAGACAACAACATCGTCATCATGCTGGTGGGCAACAAGAGCGACCTGCGCCATCTGCGGGCCGTGCCCACAGATGAGGCCCGGGCTTTTGCAGGTGGGTGGCCCATGGGGCAGAGAGGTGGCTGACCCGCAGGTGGAAAAGGACACGCCCCCCCCCCCCCCCCCCCGGGGTTTCCTTTTGAATGGGCTTGACAATTTTGCTGGCTCAGAACTTTGGGTAGGTGTGGGGAGGGAGGAAGGAAGGGGAGGGAGAGGTTTTTCGAAGCCTAGCCTATCCTAGCCAGTTAAAACCGGCTCTGGCATGTTCTCCCCTTTGCCACCCAGGCCTCCTACCAGGATCCTCTAGGTCAGTGGCTGGGACATCTTTGAACTCTGCTTCTCCATCTCTTCCTCCTCCTCCCAACATTGTCCTCTCCACAGTTCCAGCTCTCCAGCCCTAGTCAATGGGAGATTGAATCACAGAGCCTTAGCATGCTAGAAGAGATCAGGGGAGGTCATCTGACCCAGCCCCTTGCCTAGACCTGCAGGGTTCAGGCCATCCCAGGTGGAGGGATGGATGTTCGTATCATTTTTGCAAAGTTCTCCACAGATGAAAGCTCCCCAACCTTCCTGAGTCATCTGTTCACGAACCAGGTTTCCTTCTGGAAAGTGTTTTGAAGCTCCTGAGACTTGCAGTAGTCTTGATGGGGGCTGAGCGTCCATGACGTGTCAAAGACTGAAACTCTTCTGGCTACAGGCACCTGGGGGTTCCCAGAAAGGGGCTGCCTTAATGAACAGTGCCCCTGAGAGAGTTTGACTCAGCCCGTGGTCATCCCAGGACTGAGAGCATTGAGTTGAACAGGTCAGTCCTGCTCTCTCCCTCCTCTTCTCCCCTCACCCTCCCTAGTGAAAGTGGGGATTGAGGGGTCCAGTTTGGATCTGCTCCAAATGTGAATGACCTGAACTCTCAAAAAGGAGCCTTTGAACTGACCCAGAATCCCCAGCGATGGCTTGGTGGCTGATCCTGACCCAAGCCATTTCAGCCTCTGGAATGTAGGGAGTCAGTCAGGTCTGTGGAGGCCAATGGCTGAATTTTGGCCAGTTGCTGCTGGCCCACGCGCTTGGTAATTTTGTTTCTCAACTCAATCCCTCAATCCCTTAGATCAGGGAGACTCAACCTGGAGCCAGAGCAGAGGTTGAGTGTTGGATTTTTGCGCCTGTTTTTCTAAATTACTGAAATTCCTTTGTTGCCTACGAAGTTATTCACTGTCCAGAGGGCAGTTCCCAAGGGGCACTGAAGCTTGGAGTCTGTTCTGTTTATTTAAGAAAACAAACTCTCCTCCTCCCTCCCAAGTGTAAACCCCTTCCTTTTTCAAAATTGTGGGTTTTCACGATTAGGGGCTGTCACACACCTTCTCGACTCCTTTCCGATCCCCCCTTCCCCGGTCTGGAAGTCCACCCCCTCAACCCTGCTCCCTCCTCTAAACTCAACTCCTCTGCCTTTGACGGAACTCCTCATCTTCCCACCCAAATCCTGTCCTCCTTGTGACTTTCCTGTCACTGTAGACAATACCACTATCCTACCTGTCTCTGAAGCCCTTAACCTTGGCTTTATCCTTGACTCATCTCTCTCATTCAACCCACGTTTTCAGTCTGTCACCAAATCCCGTCAGTTCACCCTTCACAACATGGCTAAAGTCCGCCCTTTCCCCTCTATCCAAACAGCTATCATCCTGGTCCAAGCACTTATCCTATCTCACCTTGATTACTACATCAGCCTCCTGACTGACCTCCCTGCCTCCTGTCTCTCCACACTCCAGTTTATACTTCATTCTACTGCCTGGGTCATTTTTCTAAAAAAAAACTGCTCAGGCCATCCCCAGCTGGGGGATAGCTCAGCACCAAGCTGATTTGGGCTACTTAATAATAATCAGTCGTATGTGTTATAAGCTTATTCTGTGCCAAGCACTGTACTAAGCAAGGGGTAAAGGAGATTCAGTTGCTCCTGCTCCTCTTGATTCTCTCTGCTTGCCGACTCTTCCCTCATCCACTCCCACCCCCACAGCCCACACCAACTCTTACCAACCTTTTACTCCCTCTTGAAGTCCCCAGCATCTCTACCACCATTCTCCCTGACACCTAACAATCTTGCCAGCTACTTTGTCAGTAAAACTGAAACCATCAGGTGTGAACTTGCCCCAATTTCTCCTTGACCCTCTTCCTGCTCTGCTACCATCCTCCTCCTCTTACTCTTTCCGACTGTCTCTCAAGGGGCGATCTCCCACCTGATCTCCAGCCCTACTCCCTCTGCCTATGCCTGTGACCCCATTTCCTCTCATCTCTTATAAAACAGTTGCTTCCTCCCACCCTCAGTCCGGCCTTTTACACTCTCTTCAATGTTTTTTTCTCTCTCTCTGATGGCTCCTTCCCCTCTGCCTTCAAACACACTCAAGTTTCATCTCCCCTGTGCTAAAAGATACTTTCCCTGCATCCCACATCCCTCTCCCAGCTATCATCCATCAAGCAATGGTATTTATTGAGCATTTATTAAGTGCAGAGCACCAAACTAAGCACTTGGGGAGAGTACAATACAATAGAGTTGGTTGACCCAATCTCTGCCCACAAGGAGCTTACAGGCTAGAAGGGGAGATAGACATTAAATTAGCAGCATGGGGTAGTGGATAAAACACTGGCCTGGGAGTCAGAAGCTCTTGGGTTCTAATCCCAGCTCCACTGCTTGTCTGCTGTGTGACCTTGGGCAAGTCACTTCACTTCTCGGGCCTCAGTGCCCTCATCTGTAAAATGGGGATTAAGACTGAGCCCCACGTGGGACAGGGACTGTCCAACCCGATTTGCTTGTCTCCACCCCTGAGTTTAGTGCAGTGCCTGGCACATAGTAAGCACTTAACAAATAACATTATTATTATTATTGCAGATAGGGGAAATGGCCGAATGGAGGGATATGTACCCAAGTGCTGTGGGGCTGAGGGTGGGATCTTCCTCCTCCCTTTCCTGTCCAAACTCTTCGAAACGGGTATGCATCTATTGTATGCAATATGAATAGATATTGTGCCTGTCTTTTGCCTTCACTTCCTCTCCACCAACTCTCTTCCTGACCCTCTTCGGTAAGGTTTTTGCCCTCTTTAGCCTCCCCCGCCCCACACCCCACAAGACAGCTCACTCCAAAATCATCAGTAACCTTCTCATGGCAAGTCAAATGAGCTTTCCCTGGTCCTAGTCCTCCTCAGCTCCTGGCTGCTTTCAGCACCGTGAACTCTCCTCCTCTTTTTTTTTTTTTTATGGAACTTGTGAAGCGCTTACTATGTACCAAGCACTGTTCTAAGCACTGGAGAGGATACAAGGTAATCAGGTTTCCCCACGTGGGGATCACAGTCTTAATCCCATTTTTCAGATGAGGTAACTGAGGCACAGAGAAGTTGTGAACTTGCCCAAAGTCACACAGCTAAGTGGTGGAGCCGGAATTAGAACCCATGACCTCTGACTCCCAAGCCTGTGCTCTTTCTACCGAGCCACGCTGCTTCAACACAACACTGCTTCTCTGCACAACACTTTCTAACCTTGGTTTCACCAACTGGGTACTCTTCTAGTTCTCCTCCTACCTTTCCAACTCCTCCTCCTCTGTTTCCTTTTCTGGCTCCTCTTCTCTCTCTCATCCCCTTCCCCTAGTTATCCCTCAAGGTACCTTTCTGGGTCACTTGCTCTACTCTGTCTACACCCACTCTCTTGGGAAACTCATCCACTTGTCTGCTTTTAGCTCCCATTTCTGTGTGGATGACTCACAAATCTCCCTCATCTCTCATGATAACACAGCCATCCTCCTTGGCCCAGAAGCATGCGTCCTCGACAACTCACTGAATGCTCACATCCATTCTACTACCAAAGCCTGCCAGTTTTTGTTTTTTTTTTTTAAAAAAAAGCAATAATTACAGCACTTAATAATAACGATAATTATTGTGGTATTTATTAAGTGCTTACTGTGTGCCAGGCACTGTACTAAGCACTGGGGTGAATACAAGCAAATCAGGTTGGACACAGTTTCTGCCCCACAAGGGCTCCTAGTCTCAATCCCCATTTTACAAATGAGATAACTGAGGCTCAGAGAAGTGAAGTGACTTGTCCAAGGTCACACAGTAGACAAGTGGCAGAGCCAGTATTAGAACCCATGACCTTTTGACTCTCGGGCCCGTGCTGTATCCACTACTCCATGCTGCTTCTCCTAAGTACTTAGTACAGTGTGAAACACTGTACTAAGTGCTGGGGGAAATACAAGATAATCAAGATAAAATGTTTCCTCAAAAACATTTCCCAGATCCACCCCTTCCTCTCCATCCAAACACCAGCTGCTCTCGTTCAAGTACTCTTCATATCACAATTACACTATTTATTTGTTTTTTTATAGTATGTAAGCATTTACGCTATGACAAGCACTGTTCTAAGCACTGAGGTAGATAAAAATTAATCAGGTTGGACACAGTGTCTGTCCCACATGGGGTTCACAGTCTAAGTAGGAGGGAGAATAGAATTTGAGTCCCCATTTTGCTATTGAGGAAATTGAGGCAAAGAGAAATTACGTGACTGCTCAAGGTCATACAGCAGGCAACTGTCAGAGCCGAGGTTAGAATCAAGGTCCTTTGACTCCCAGGCCTATGCTCTTTCCACTAGGCCACACCGCTTCCCGTTATATGTCAATTATTATGCTGACTCTTTGCTGGTCTCCTTTAATTCAGTTCACACTCCATGTTGCTGCCCAGATCATCTTGAAATATTGCTCAGCGCACATCTCTCCTCTCTTCAGAACTCTCAATTAATTGCCCTCATCCCTCCACATAATAATGATAATAATAATAATGGTGTGTGTTAAGTGCAAGGCACTGTACTGAGTGCTGGAGTAGATACAAGATAATCGGGTTGGACACAGTGCCTGTCCCACACAGGGCTCACTGTCTTAATCCCCATTTTACAGATGAAAGACCCGAGGCACAGAGAAATTAAGTGACTTGCCCAAGGTGACACAGCAGACAAGTGGCAGAGCAGGGATTAGATCCCATGACCTTCTGACTTCCAGGTCCGTGCTCTGTCCATTAGGCCACACTGCTTTTATAAAGCAGAGACTCCTTAACCTTGGCTTTAAGTCTGGCCACCAGGTCTTTTCTTCCTTGCTTATATTGGCTGGCCTCATCCCCTATGCCCCTGCTTATACTCTTTGCTCCCGTGTATTCTCTCTCAGAGCGTAACACAGTGCTCTGCACATGGTAAGAGCTCAGTAAATACTATTACTACTTCTTCTGTTCTCAAGCCTGCTTCCTGGCTGAACTCTGCTCTTGTGCACCTTTGACCTCCTACTGATGTTGTCCCCCACAGCCTGGAATCTCCCTCCGGCACCCCACCCCCCACCCCGCCAAATATACATAACCACCAGAACTTGGCACTCCCCGCCTTCCTTCCAAACCCCCTAAAATTCCACTTCCTCCAACAAGCCTTTCCCAGCTGCTTATCAATATCTCAGTTGTTCTGAACCCTTCAACTCCCTCTCCTCTTGCACTTATTTTTGTATTTACGCCTATCCTCATCACTTGTGTTTATATGTATATTTGTTATTTCTGTCTGTCTTCCCAGGTAGCGTGAGCTTTTCGTAGGCAGGGATCTTGTGCTTCCCAAGCACTTACTACTGTCAATCCCTCAATGGTATTGATTGAACGCTTACTGTGTGCAGAGCACTATTGTAATCGCTTGGGAAAATGCTCAGAGTTTGTAGACGTGATTACAATGCCTTGAATTCAGTAGGTGCTCAGTAGATACCAGAACTACTATTACTCTAGGCAAAGAGGCTGTATTTCCCCATTTCATTTAATCCTAGAGAGGAGACCCTCCCAAAAACAGCTTTCTCTGGTAGTGTGGAAAATCTTCGAAACCTCTGGCCCAGCAGGGCACCCAACAAGTGCAGATTGAGAACGGGCATTAAACTGGAATTTTCTTCTTTCGGTTTCAGAAAAGAACAATTTGTCTTTCATCGAGACTTCGGCCCTGGACTCCACCAACGTAGAAGAAGCGTTCAAGAACATCCTCACAGGTGGTGCCTTGTGGGGTCGCAGGAGTTTGGTGTTCTGGGATTTTTGTTTTCTTACAGGGTCAGAAGGAAAAAGAGGCAGGAAGACTGCTTCTGGGAATTGGGGCAAAGGCGAAAGGAAGCACTGGGCATGGAGGTGGAATCTCTAGTGTGGGACCTCTGTTTACCTACACCTGGAAAATGAGTGACTTTAATTACAGGAGAGGAAAGGGGATCAGGATAACCTTCAGAACAGCTCAGTAATGGCGTGAAATGTAAATTTGGGGATTGGAAAGGTCAGGACCACAGGGTCCTGCCCTTTATAGGCTGGGCTAAGTTTATTAAAGCCTGGGAAAACATTGATTTTTCAGAGCTGGCCCCCGAGGCCTCTGCATTGGGAGCGCTAGCTGCCGCAGGAAGAAGGAATGGACTTGGAGTTGGAATGGAGTTCTGATTCTCACCCAGCTCCCTTTACTGGGGTCCCAGCAGGGGTCCCTGGGATGGGCAGCACTGAGGGCTGGAAGGGTGAATGGGGGAAGAGGTGAAGTCCTGGGGCATTCCCAAATGAGTTTTCCTCTTTACCTTCCCCTTTTACCTTTAAGGGGGCTGTGCCTCGGGATCCAGCCTGAGGGGAAGGAGGTGCCCCCTTATCCTCACTCTCCCCGCTTCTCCCCCCTCCCCACTGCCGCCACTGTGAGACCTCTACTCCACTCCTCTCTGGACCACCAAAGGCCCCCAGCTGGCACACTCTACAGGGGGTCGGTCAAGGAGGGGGAGAGGGAGTGACTTGAGAAGGGAACTGATGGACCTCTCATTTCAATGACACTATTCATTCAGGTGCCTGGTTTTCTGAGCCTCAGTGGCAGGAATTTGTGGAATGGGGATGGATGCTCAGCTCCATCTCTGACCAGAGTGCATCCAGGGGCCTGTGACAGCCAACTGGCTATTGCCCTGTTCAAGCCTTCACTCTCCCAGCACTGGGGAAACCTGTTTCCTCTTTGGATTGCCAATGGGGGAAAGTTCTTCCTAGAGCCGGCTGCTGGCCCAAGCAAAACAGTGAATTAATGAATGCCTCTTGAGGTGGAGCCAGGGAGCTTTTAAGCTAATGGCATCAGGGAAGTTTTTTTTTGTTCTGTTGGGCTCCTGTGTGACTCTTGCCAGGTAAATGACCACTGTCAGCATGTGCCCCTCCCCTCCCCTCCCCCCTCCCCCACCCCAGCCTTGCCCCACTGATGGGAAGATCCAGAAGAAGAAACTTCCAGAAGGATTTTGGACCTCTCCCCCCAAACCTGGGGGGGCAGGTGTAGAGAGACTGGGGGATAAACAAGGCTTGAGATGGGTGAGATCATGGAGGGTTTCGAGTAACATAGGCTGGCAGGTTTTCTGGTTGTTTCTTTTTCTTTTGGCATTAAACCCTTCCCCTGCTTCTTGTCCTGTTTCACCCCGGCCAGCGGAGTGGTCATTCAGTCAATCAGTGGTATTTATTGAGGGCTTCCTAGGTGCAGAGTGCCATACTAAGCTCTTGGGAGAACACGATACAACAGAGATGGTAGACCTGCCGACAGGGAGCTTAAAGTCTAGTGGGGGAGACAGATATTAAAATAAATTATAGATATGGACTTAAGCACTGTGGGGCTGAGGGTGGGATGAATATCAGAGCCCAAGGTGGGCAGACCCATGTGCGTAAGTAAGGGAGAGGGAGTAGGGGAAATGGAGGTTTAAAAGGGGAAGACCTCTTGGGAGCCAGTGGTCTGGTGGGTTTTCCCTCGAGTGGGAGTTTGTTTTTTTCCCCTTTCCACTGCTGACCCCGTGTCTGTTGGCTTTGCAGAGATCTACCGCATCGTGTCACAGAAGCAGATTGCTGACCGCTCCGCTCACGACGAGTCTCCTGGCAACAACGTGGTGGACATCAGCGTTCCTCCCACCACCGACGGACAGAAATCCAACAAACTGCAGTGCTGTCAGAACCTGTGACTGCCTGTCCACGTTCTCTTCTGTTCCCTCTCCCTCCCCTCCCCTCACATTGCCTGTGCTTCAGTTTGAAATTTGTGTGCACTCCTTTCTAGTGTCTCCTGTGATTGTGACTCCCCGGTGCCCTGTTCCTCCCCCAGCCCCTCCCATTTTAGAGCTTTAACTGTCGGGCTAACATCCCTCCCCTCTCAGACCCTCTTTAGATGGGATGACTTGCAGGCTTGGGACGTAGGCACTGATCTGATTGGTAGATGGGTTTGTGGTGGGATAGACACCGCCCTGTCCCGTCCCCCCCCCCCCCCCGAAATGCCCCTCTACCGAATGTCCTTTGTTGGGAGGGGAGGAGGAGGAATGAAGACTTGGTTGATTGCCGCTGAAGAATCCCTACACGTAACCTACTTTCTCACATAACCAAACTTCTACACAGCCCTAATTTCAGAAAAAGGGAGGGGAGGGTGGAAATGAGGCGAAAATCCTTTTGACCAAACCTCCTGTTCTGTCCTGTGAAATGTCTGCTGTCCCTCTGGGATGGGAGGCTTTCTTCCTTTGTGGCAGCACCCCCGTCGTAAGGCTCCCGAGAAACACCCCATCTTCATGTTGTTCCTTCTTACACAGCTCGTGTGTGTCTTGCCGGGAGGATTACAGGTGTGTTGGGGGAGAGGGCAGGGCAACCCGTCAGCATGAGGGCCCTGGTCTCTTGGGATGGGCTGGAAAGAGGATGTGGTTTGAATATTTATATTATTTGCTTAATGAATTCTGTCTAATAATGTTCAGTTAAGTGCCAGCATATTATTGAGAACCATTTTTGCAAAGCTTCAACACCACTTCTTTCTGTACTTTACTGTCCGGGGAAAAACACCTTTCTAGGCTGTCTTTTCAACCTCATTGGCATGTAGCTTTCTCTTCCACTGTAGCCTGAGCCCCTTTTGAGAGTGAAGCAATATTTCCGTGTCTTGTATATAACTGCACTCGTAGTTTCTGGTTTTTGTTGTTGTAGCGAAACACAGATCCTGAATACATTTTGTAAGATTTTGGCCCGATTGTAGCATCTTGATCTCCCGTTTTTCCCATTTCCTCACTATTCACTATTCACCTCATAAGCTATCTATTTTTTTTCCTTGACCTTTACTCAGGCGAATGATTCCGTTTCCTGTATCCAAATGTGCACTTCCTCTCTGTCCTATTTCTCCAGCTCCAGGCTCGTTCTTTATGCGATGTCAGCCCCTCACCAATAAGGCCGTGGGCCACTGCTCACCCCCTGGTAACCTGGACCACACACAGCTTTGCGGAATCTGGGCTTGGTCACGAATCACTAAAGCGAAGGTTCAACTGTCATCTACCTGAGTGCCCGCGGTTTCCACCTGTGGCCTCCGGGGTGGGTAGGATTTCCCCAAGGGAACGACTCAGAATGCACTCTGGTGTTCCGTCTCTTCCAGTCCCCTGCAGCCATTGGTTCTGACTCTTCTGCCCTGTTGCAGAATCCCCATCCCTGTTTGCGGTGGCTGCCTTGCATGTCGGTTTGTGCTCCTGGTACGGTCTGTACTTACTCTCCAAGTCACGTTAGGTGTAGCTGACATTCCAGTCTCTACTGTTTTGTAGTTGGTTATGTAATAAAATGAAGGGAATCGCTCTGTTAGTTGTATGTGTGTAAAAAAAAAGGGGGGGGGGGGCAGAATGCTTTTTTTTTTTAGATTACTCAGGAGATTTGTTTCTCTGTATAAGCAGACCCCTGGAATTGCAAGTCAACTCTATGTGACCTTTAGCCTTTAAACTGGTTGCTTGAGTGCTTCGAATTTAGTGACGTTCTCTGACCTTAGCCAAAGGTCTTTAGTTTTAGGAGGACTTCTCGGTCGTGTAAGTTGTCCTTCCCCTCCCAGGACCTGTGGGTTTTCGTGCTTCCAGGAGCTAAAAGGAATTGGGTGAATGGGGCCTTAGAATGCCGTGGGCCAGCTGCTCAAGGAAGGCTCTCTTGGATTGATCCAAGGGTAGGGAGACTGGGAGAGTTGCACTCCTGAGCTAGCTTGGGGCCAGGCAGGAGGGCCAGGAAACCTGGTGGTAGTGAATTCCCATTGTCTTAAAGACAAGTCCTGGCAGCCCTTTGAATTTAGGACTTAAGAGTACAATGTGAATCTTTGTGTGTGTCCTCTTATATTGTCTTAAAACAAAGCTCCTCTTTCACTGGCCGTAAAGGTTGGTTAGGCTCTTTAAAAAAGGCCATAGATCTGCTCAAGTGCTCAAAGCTTGCTTTCACTGGCCTGGGCATTCTCTAGATTTATTATTTGGATACACTTTACAAGGTGGTGTTACACTTTGGTATGGAAAGTAAATCTACTCTCCAGAGTGGCAATCCCACTGGGTTGAGTGCCTGATGATCCTGGAGCTTGAGGGTGAGCTCATCAGCCCCAGCACTGTTGGAAAGCCACCCTAGAGCAGCCCTTCTGCCTGGTTTTCACATCATTTGGGAGGAGCACGGAGTTCTTTTGGATTGCCATTCCTTGACCCAGCTGGGCTAAGTGTTTCTTAGGAAGATGGGTGTGACTGAAGCTAAGGTCTCTCTAGCAAAGGGGTAGAGATCTTTGGGCCTTGGTGTGAAGCAGGCTGCTGATGGGCCGAAGGGAATCTGCCTCTCCACCAGAAATGTTTTGGCAATTCTGGGGGGACCACGCCTCCTTGGGGGGTCCGGGGGCTTGGTTTTCCTGAAATGGGGCTGAGGCAATACTCTGCATCTAAGGTACCAGCTCTCCCTCCCTGTCTCCTCCTGCCTCCCCTGCCACAACCCCTCTTAAAAGTTGGCATGTCTGTCCATCTGTCTGACTCAGGGGGGCCCCAGAATCTTCAGGAACAGGATGTCCAGTGTGGAGATTTGCCAAATTTCTTTTTGGGCTCTCCTCCCTGCCTTTCACACTAGAGTCAGGCTCAGGGCAGTATCTCTCCAGACCTACTGGAAACATACCCAAGAACCCCGCTTCCCCGGTCCAGTATGGGTGATGGGGACAAATCTCTCCCAGGACCTACCTGCTGCCGGTCAAGCTGGTCTACTTTGGTTCCTGCCCTGCTGCTCGGGAGTGGCACAAGTGTCTGAATCATTCCTCGCCGATTTGGCTCTTTAAATAATCGAAGCAGAAACGGGAGGGGTCACGTAGTCCGGTTGGAGGAACCTGAAGGTATAGGGACCAGGTCGGTGTGTTGAGGTTGAATGTGTGGTTGGGCTAGTGTCCACCTGGCAGATTTGCCTGACTGCTTCTCAGCTCCCAGGCATGAATAGGCCCCCTGTTGTTCCTGGGTGAGTTTGCAGAAATGAACCACCTGTCCTTGTTCCCCAGCATTCACCTGTTTCCCTTTGTCTGCTTATGAGTCAGCTTGTGATATGCACAGCATGGACAAGAGACTTGGAGAGTGAGGAAATGGGCAGTCGGCATTGGCACAATGAGTGAACCACTGCTCTGGAGAAGGGTGTTGTTCAGGAGAAATCCTGGGATATGCCCGAATGTATAACTTGGGGACCAGAATCCCTGTGCTATCCAGCCCCCCTCACCGAAGCTGGATGTGGACCTGAATGGCCTCTCAAGTTGAGAGGGACCTGTAAGTGGACCAGCCTCTCCCTCGGTTCAGCTGTAGGGTTGGTAGCCGTAGGGATGGGATATTCCAGAACAAAACTTGCTGGGATCCGTGAGCAGTTACCGGGCTGTTGCGACTGGTTACTGGAATCAGCGCTTCAAACAACAACACAACTCTCTTACATTTGCAGTCAACACAGTAGGATAGCGGGCGGGAGTGCAGAACCTTCATTCACTTAGGAGCCTCTTCTTTCCATGGTCCCAAATGTTCAGTTAAGTGCAATTCACCTTGTAAATACATGTATGCATCCACATGATTTGTGCATGGTTGGTCTGTATTGTGGACATAAAGATTGTCAACCCAAGTATGTCTCTGCAAGTCACTTCACAGGATCCGGCAGGGGTGAAGCGGGAGGAGGAGTGGAAGGGGAATTCGGTTCTTCCCAATTCCAGAAATGGAGTCATGTTGCAGACGCCGTCAGGTGTCCAAAATACTTTAGTGATTAGAGAAGCAGCGTGGCCTAATGGAAAGAGCCCCAGTCTGGGTTTTAATCCCGGATCTGCCACTTGCCTGCTGTATGACCTTGGGCAAGTCATTTAACTTCTCTGTGCCTCGGTTACCTCGTCTGTAAAATGGGGATTAAATCCTCTCTCCAGCTTAGACTGTGGCCTCATGTGGGACAGGGATTGGCTCCAACCTGATTATCTTGTCTCTATCCCAATGCTTAGGTCAGTGCCTAGCACATACTAAACACTTACCACACACCATTAAAAAAAAAAAACTTGAGTTATCTATGCAATCTTTCCCTTCAGGATCCCAAGCTGGAGATAGTCTTCAGAAGGTCTGGAACAGGATCGAGCAATAGCCCCCACAATGAATTCTCAGGACCTCCATCTCTAAGGAGCCTGTGTCCTGGTTAATATTTCTCCCTCTTTTCCCTGAAAAAAGGTCATAGGTCATACTTGCAAACCTTTGCCCAGGCCTTCTCCCTCAAGAGTCCGAGGAGCTGTAGCAGTTCCTAGCCTGGTGAGAGAGGAGGAGCAGACCTGTTAAATGAAACTGTGGGATGGTCCTCTTCCAGAATTGGAAGCCATGGATTTTTTTTGTGGGCCGGGCAGGGGCCCCAGGACTATGACTTTGACTGTAACTGGCCCTTTAAAGACCACATGTAGATAATAGTAATAATGTTGGCATTTGTTAAGCACTTACTATGTGCAGAGCACTGTTCTAAGCGCTGGGGTAGATGCAGGGTAATCAGGTTGTCCCACGTGAGGCTCACAGTTAATCCCCATTTTACAGATGAGGTAACTGAGGCACAGCAAAGTTAAGTGACTTGCCCACAGTCACACAGCTGACAAGCGGCAGAGCTGGGATTCAAACCCATGACCTCTGACTCCCAAGACCGGGGTCTTTCCACTGAGCCGCTTGGGTGCATCTATAGCAGGTGCTCTGCTTCAAATGTTTCTGTGGGGGCAGTTTTTGGCCAGTTGGCACTGATTCCTTACTGAGAAATTGCCCCCCCCCCACTCCCCTGCACCTTCCCACAACGAGATTGGAAAATACAAAAGGGATTGGGATTCTTTAGCCAAGAAATTAAGAGCTTTTTGCTGAGGCCTGGGAATCCCCCGTGACACTGCATTTTCATCGACTTTAAAAGAAACGGGAGCAGTTACCCAGAATGCCTACTTTTGTGGTTCAAGGCATACTCCAAGCCCTGTAACTACCAACCTGCTATCGCTCTTGACCTAGCACTGTTTCTTACCGCAAACCCTGTCATCTTTCTAGGTTTGGGTCTGGGCAGGTAGAGGAGAGAGGGAGAAGAGAGATGACGGTTTGTGCGAGGAGGGGAAAGATGCAAGATCCTGTGTGCATCCTAATGTGAGAAGAGATTGCACTTGACTGGTCGGCACTTGATATCGCTCGAGAACCAGGCTGTCAATCAGGTGGGCGAGTTGCCATCAAGATTCCCTGGATGATTGGCTCAGAGTGGTGCTGAGTGACTTCACTGAGAAGCAAATCGGACACCTGTCACCCTCTAAACCATAAGCTTGTTATGGGCACGGAAAGGTGTCTACTAATTCTGTCGTACTCTCCCAAGCGCTTAGTGTACAGTGCTCTGCACACAGTAAGCTTTCAGTAAATACCACTGATTGATTGATTTTTATGGAACGCAACTCCTGCTAGTATCTTTCTGCCAGACTCCCTGTGTCATAAATCCACGCACACAGTCTTATTCCATGGTCCATTGAGTCTAGGGTGCTGGGTCTGCAGCAACAGGATGCTTGGAGGATTCGTGTGCTCTGCCATCCTAGACATCCATCCTCGTGCCTTGGGATGGACTATCCAATGCCTCTCTATCCCCCCCGACTCCTCCCCTCCCCAGCCCTTTCCCCCTTGTGACTCAGCATGGATCACTTAATCACAAATCTATCCAAAACCCCCTCGAACTTGCTGTCTTTTCTGGCTGCCCAGCTCCCTATGGGACGACTTCTATCTGCTAACCACCCACCGGGTGAAAAAGTGATTCCTGCTGTTAACTTTCAAGCTTCAGTTCACATCCCTAAACTGAGTGGAGTGGTATTTAGGGAATAGCAATTCTGTATTTGCCCTGGCCACCTCCTTCCTGACTTTGTAGGCTTGAATCCTGTCCTCATCCCCCCCACCCCTTTTAAATGGTATTTGTTAAGTGCTTACTATGTGACAGGTGCTGTACTAAACGCTGGGGTAGATACAAGATAATCAGGTTGGACCCAGTTCATGTCCCACATGAGAATAATTATAATAATGGTATTTGTTAAGCACTTACACTGTGCCAAGCACTGTTGTAAGCGCTGGGGTAGATACAAGGTAATCAGGTTGTCCCACGTGGGGCTCACGGTCTTAATCCCCATTTTACAGATGAGGGAACTGAGGCACAGAGAAGTTGAGTGACTTGCCCAAAGTCACACAGCTGATGTGGTGGAGCTGGGATTAGAACCTACGGCCTCTGCCTCCCAAGCCCGGGCTCTTTCCACTAAGCCACATTTTAGTCCCCATTTTACAGATGATGTTCCTGAAGCACAGAGACATTAAGTGACTTTCCCAAGATCACACAGCAGACAAGTGGTGGATCTGGGATTAGAACCCAGGTCGTTCTGACTCCCAGGCCCATGCTCTAGTCCTTAGGCCACACTGCCAGGCCACTCCTTCCCCTCTGCCACATGCCTGTAGAACAGAGGTGGATGATGATTTTGCCCCCATCCTGCTTGTCTGTAGAAGGCCATTGAGGAAGCCGCCACACTCCCATCCCCTGGTGGGACTTCCCAGGTTTGCCTCAGTGGTTGGATTG
The DNA here is from genome assembly GCF_004115215.2 of Ornithorhynchus anatinus. Classification (NCBI taxonomy): domain Eukaryota; kingdom Metazoa; phylum Chordata; class Mammalia; order Monotremata; family Ornithorhynchidae; genus Ornithorhynchus; species Ornithorhynchus anatinus. The sequence continues at coordinate 117,208,086 of NC_041749.1, read as the reverse complement.
GATCCAGAAGCCAGAGCAGCTCTTTTTTGGTTTAACATTAGCGGACCCTATGGAATAGCCTGGGATGGATTGTGAGTTCCCTACCCTAGTGCTCGTTGTGGCTGCTTTGGGCATATTGGGAATATATTGTCACACCATTTCTAAAATTCTGCTCCTCTGCTGTTTTTCTCCAAATACAAGTTATTAACTAGAGAAAACACAGGAGCCTGTCTTGCCCAGCCAGGGATGCTGGGCACCTGCCCTCAGGTTTTGCACCTAAAGCCAACATGACAGGTTAGAACCTTCCCTGCTGGATTCATTCATTCATTCAGTCGTATTTATTGAGCACTTACTGTATGCAGAGCACTGTACTAAGCGCTTGGAAAGTACAATTCCGCAACAGATAGAGACAATCCCTACCCAACAATGGGTTCACAGTCTCGAAGGGGGAGACAGACAGCAAAACAAGTAGGCAGGCATCAATAGCATCAATGTGCAGGTGCAGACCATGGTTGCTGCCTCCCTGGAGCTGTGTTGAACTCTGCTTCTAGGTTAAGCTGTTCCCTCCTGCGTGGATGCTGATCAGAAAGGGCTTGTTGCCAGGTCGCTATTATGGGACTAGTCAGAGGATGAGCCTCCGGTTCATCCACCTGCCCTGTTGCCAGGGTGACCACTCATCTGGCTTAATTAGTGGCCAATGTGGTTTTCCATTTGTCTGTCTCTTGTCCAATATGGATATGGCCTTGAATACCTTTATGTCAGATTTTTACTTTCAGCACCCAGTGTCTCTCTGCTACACAGGTCCTTGGAAAAGGAGAGCTGGAAAAGAAATCAATCCATCACATTTATTGAGTGCTTACCTGTGTGCAGAGCACTGTACTAAGGGCTTGGGAGAGGACAATCTGGAATTTCTTTGTTTTTTGTTTTTTAAGGTATTTGTAAAAGGCTATGTGCCAGGCACTGTACTACCCATTCCCTGCCCACAACGAGTTTACAGTCTAGAAGGAACGCAGTGTGGGCATTCGGGGAGGGTCAGGGGTGCCTGTGCCTCAAAGAAAGGCTCTAGGTTTACAAGTAGAGTGGCCGCTGATGACACTCGAGAACGCCAGACATCGGGATTCACATGATGTTAGGAGAGTTACTCCTGACAAACAGCATAAGACGATGATGTCGTTTGTGCCATTTTGGGGAATGGGCCCAATCCTAAACACACAGCGTTTGGGGCAGGGAGGAAGGGGTGAGGGGGCAAGGGGCCCAGGAGTCATCAATTAAGGTAGAAGATCCACAGGCAGACATCATCTCAGTTAAATCTAAGCACTCTTCTGTCAATGGGAGACCAAGCCCTTGCACTACATCCCCCAAACAGTAAATGAGTCACATACTGTTGGGGTCACTAAGAAAGGCAGGAATTTACTTTTCAAAAAGAGAGAAAATTCTACTTCTAGGTTTACCCTACACAGACCTGGCCTGCTACGTGATGATGGAGTCATCAGAGGCATCTGTTCGAAAACAAAGTCAATTCCCAGCTGGGTGGTGATTTCACTGCCTTTCACTCATTCTTTTTCTTTTACTAATTCCATCTTTCCTCTGTTGCTTGCCAGTGACTTCTCTGTTTTTGAAATGTGTTTAGTTTCAAAAGGGAAATTCCAAATTCTGATGCAATTCCACTTTTGGACTTTCTTATCCACCTGCCTGGAGGACCTTCAGCTTGAGTCGGAGCGGTCAGTGACCCCCTGCTACCTAGCCGCCCACTGTGACCCCGTCTCGGGGGTTTGTGGGTGCTCCTTTTTTCTCCCTCTTCCTCCCGTCACTCCAACTCCTCATTGCCGACCACGTGGCCTGTCCGCCTGATACAATAATTAAAACAGCTGATTTATATCCTCAACTTTGCATTCATTTTTGAAGGTTTTCAACCGGGCTCCATGTCCCACCAATGGAGCCTTCCGACTATCAAGTGGGATTTGCTCATTATGGCACTGCTGAGTTGTCTCTTACTGGGCGCTCTGACAAGGCGAGATCTCCGGGGAGCCCAGCAAGGAGCTGAACTTAAGCAGAGAAGAGGAGAAACTGAGTCTGTTTCTGCAACTACTGTAAACTCCTCAGAAATTCCTGTTTCTGCTGGGAGCCCAGTAAGAAGTGATTTTCATTTGCAGTGGCTGTAGAGAGTTTCTCTTCAAACAATCAATGGTATTTATTGAGCGCTTACTGTGCGCAGGGCACTGGACTAAAAGCTCCTCTTACTTTCTCCAGCCCCAGTTGCTCCTGGGAATGTTACTCTGTGTCAGAGGGGTATAATTTCTCAAAAAAAAGAAGCAGCCTGGCCTAGTGAATAGAGCACAGGACTGGGAGTCGGAAGGTCCTAGGTTCTAATCCCGGCTCCTCCACTTTTCTGTTGTGTGATTTTGGGCAAGTCACTTAACTCTTCTGCGCCTCAGTTACCTCACCTGTAAAATGGAGATTAAGACTGTGAGGCCCATGTGGGAAAGGACCTGTGTCCAACCTGATTAGCGTTTATCTACTCTAGCACCTTAGTACAGTGCCTGTCACATAGTAAGCACTTACCAAATACTATTAAAAAAAAAAGATTGAAATTCTCTGGATTGATTGGCCAGTTTGGGAATGCAAAGGACCATGGAGATCGAAATTTCAGTGAATTCCAAGGAAGGCAGGATCCTTGCAGGCAGGGAATGTATCTACCAACTCTGTATTGTACTCTCCCAAGGACTTAGTCCAGTGCTCTGCACACAGTAAGTGCTCAATAAATACTATGGATCAACTGACTGGGTCATAAGGGAAAATGCCGAGTCAGCTAAAATGTCATTAGTTTCCAAACAAAGCCAATTTTGAAATGATTCATTCATTCCATCATATTTATTGAGCGCTTACTGTGTGCAGAGCACGACCTGCTCTGGATAAGGTTTGATGGGCAAGGTTTTAGAGAATAGCTGGTCATTAGTGAAAGGATAGTCTCTCTTTATTGCTGAATTGTACTTCCCAAGTGCTTAGTACAGTGCTTTGCCCAAAGTAAGCACTCAATAAATACGATTGGATGATTGAATGAATAAACATTTCATTAGAACAGGGAGAGAATGTCTGTGGCCTCTTGGCCTCTTTTTTTCCACCAAGAAAGTCCCAGAACATTTGACTTCTGCTTCCAAGACTGGCTTGAGATTGAGGGCAGGGGAGGGTAAAGTTCCTCAGTAATATTAATCCCGGATCCTGGATCTAGGGGATTCTGAACATCTGTTTATGCTGCCTATCTATCTATTATGGTATTTATGAAATGCTGAATAACTCTGTGCCAAGCACTGTGCTCAGTGCAGGGTAGATACAAGATAATCAGATCAGACTCAGGCCTTGTCCTACACAGGGTTCACAGTCTATGAGGTATGGAATTAGGAAGAGCAGGAATCTTATCCCAGTTACACAGGTGAGGACTCTCAGGCACAGATAAGTTAAGTGACTTGCCCAAAGTCACACAGCAGGTTAGTGGCAGAGATGGAATTAGAACTCAGGTTTTCTGACTCCCAGGCCCGTTCTCTTTCCACTAGGCCAAGCTGCTTCTCCTAAAAAACAGCTCAGTCCACATCTCTCCCCTCCTCAAGAACCTCCAACCATTGGCTACCCATCTCCCCGGGGAATCAACAACTCCTCATGAATGGTTCCAAGACTCTCCACTGACTAACTCTCCCTGTCTTATGTGTCGTCTCTTTTGACCCACTAGCTAGCAGCCCAAGCTCTTCATTCCTCCCAAGCTCACCTTCTAACTGTTCCTTGCTTCTGATTCTCCCACTTTCACCCCCTTACTCACACTCTTCCCCTGGCCTGGAACTCTCCACCAACCCCAAATCCAGCAGCCCTCAGCTCTTCCCATGATCAAAGTCCTCCTAAAATCTCACTTCAGTGGTTACCCATTCCTCTCTGCTAGCTCCCCTTAGCAGGAGTTTCAATCAGAAACTCCTGACCATTGGCTTTAAGGCATACAATCAGGTCTCTTCCTCCTACTTCACTCTTCTCCCACTACACTCCAGCTCACACTCTTCATTCCTCTCAAGGTAACCTACTTACTGTTTCCTCATTCTCATCTCTCCCCCGTCAGCCTATCATTATTATTATTATCATTATATTTAAGCACTCACTCTGTAGCAAGCACTGTTCTAAGTGCTGGAGTAGATACAAGTTAAACAGGTCAGACACAGTCCCTGCCCCACATGGGGCTCACAGCTTAAGTAGGAGGGAGAACAGGCATTGAATCCCCATTTTACAGATGAGGAAACTGAGGCACAGAGAAGTTAAGTGACTTGCTTAAGGTCACGCAACTGGCAGAGCTGGGATTACAACCCAGGTCCTCGGACTCCCAGGCCCGTGCTCTTTCCATTAGGCCATACTGCTCATGAGCAAGAGTGACCTCTTGCTCCCTCCCTCCCTCCTCCTCCCCCTTCACATCCAACAGATCACTGTTCTCCCCATCATCAAAACCCTTCGGAAATCCCATCTCCTCCAGGAGGCCTTCCCTGATTAATCTCTCATCTCTTATGCTTATTCATTCAATCATTTATTGATCACTTACTGTGTGCAGAGCACTGTACTAAGCACTTGGAAAGTACAATTCAGCAATAAGATCAGCTTATATCCCCTGTTAGTGCCTCTCCAGCACTAATGTGCCACTTAAGTACTCTCACTTCTCATAGCACTTTTTTTATGGTATTTGTTAAGCACTTACTATGTGTCAAACACTGTTCTAAGCACTGGGGTAGGTACAAGTTAATTAGGTCAGAAAAAGTCCCCATCCCGCATGGGGCTCACAGCCTATGTAGGATGGAGAACAGGTATTTGATCCCTATTTGACAGAGGAGGAAACTGAGATGCAAAGAAGTTAATTGACTTGATGCATTTAGCACCATCTTACATACACCGTTACTTAATCACTAAGTGATGTATATCCCCCTTTTCCTCTTCCTACCTGCAGTTTATTGCAGTCTGTCTCTCCCATTAGACTGTAAGTTCCTTGAGAGCAGGGATCGTTATGACCAACACTATTGTACTGTGCTCTCCCAAGTGCTTAGTAAAATGCTCTGCACACGGTAGACTATAAACTCTGCAGGGATCATGGCTACTAACTCTATTGCATTCTCCCAACCTCTTGGTACAGTGTTTTGCACACAGTAGGCACTCAGTAAACACTACTGATGGATTGATGGTGGGTTTTCCCCTTACAGGCTGAAAAATTACTTCAGTTGTCTTCAGATATGGTTATTCTATAGTATCTGTCTAATTCAATCAAGCAGTTAACCACATTTGCTTAGCTCCTGGACCATGTGCCTCTAATGCCCAATCGTCCACATGAACCAAACCTTGAATGTCTATCTCTAGTACTTTGGATGACACCTGAAGCCTGTTTTTAGAAGAGTTTCCCACAGAAGCCTATTCTAATACCTAATAATAATAATGTTGGTATTTGCTAAGCGCTTACTATGTGCAGAGCACTCTTCTAAGTTACTGGGGGAGATACAGGGGAATCAGGCTGTCCCACATGAGGCTCACAGTTAATCCCCATTTTACAGATGAGGTAACTGAGGCACCGAGAAGTGAAGTGACTTGCCCACAGTCACACAGCTGACAAGTGGCAGAGCTGGGTTTCGAGCCCATTACCTCTGACTCCCAAGCCCGCGCTCTTTCCACTGAGCCACGCTGCTTGTGTGTAGCCAGTGTCCAGATCTCTCATCGCACCCTCCAGAGAGTCCGAGTAGACTAAACTGAGCAGGAGCAGGCCTGGTATTGGATCAGACAGCTCTTACCCAGCAAGCCCCACTGTCATGATGGAATCACAGAATCTTAATGCAGATGGATTGCAGATTGCAGATGGAGTGGGGCGTTCTGGGAGAGATGTGTCCATGGCGTCGCTATGGGTCAGAGATGACTCGACGGCATAAGACAAGACATCGCCTCGAGGCAGCCAAATTTTCTGATTTCCAGAGTCCTGATCTGCTGATGGCATCAAGTGCTTTCGTGCCTTCTAGGAAAACTGTACGGAGGTGTCAATGCTTCTCTCTGCACTTTTCCTGTATCTGTCAGGCTGCAGAGATCACGTCTGCTGGGCCACAAGCAGAGAGTCTGGGAGCATTCAGTTGATGAGACTCCTTCGTAACCAATCCAGGAGGACTCTGGCCAGGATCTTGCCAGCAATGGAGAGTGGTGAGTTGCTCTGATGGTCAGATTGCAGCAACCTTTCCCCTTTCTTCTCGATGATTGTGGGTTCTTTGAGATCCTGTGGTATCAATCAATCAATTGTATTTATTGAGCAGTTTCTGTGTGCAGAGCACTCTACTAAGCGCTTGGGAGAGTACAACACAACTATATAACATTCAGATTCCCCACCCACAATGAGCATACAGTCTAGAGGGGAAGAATCTCCTCAGTGATTCGTAAGCTGAGGAAAGACTGGTGTGAGTGTTTAAGCAGGGTGTCCCCTCCATGCTTGAAGATCTCGGCGGGCTTATCAATGGGCCGGGGCGCTTGGCCATTTTCCCTGGCTCTAACTGCTGCAGTGACTTCTGCTAGAGTTAGGACAAGTGCCGTGTCTGCACCGTGAAAGGTTTTCTATGTTTTCCGGGACTTCCAGACTTCCAGGGTATGTTGAGGGGAATGGTTTTATGCCGTTGCCATCTCTTCGGGATTCCCTCATCTCTGATGAGGCTGGAGCCATATTTTCTCATCAGAAGGGCTGTGATGGCATGTTTGGAGCCATGTAACTTCTTAGCGATGTCTTGTCTTATGCCGTTGAGTCATCTCTGACCCATAGCGACGCCATGGACACATCTCTCCCAGAACGCCCCACTCCATCTGCAATTGTTCCATAAGTGTGTCCATAGAGTTTTCTGGTTAAAAATACGGAAGTGGTTTACCACTGCTTCCTTCCATGCAGTAAACCCGAGTCTCCGCCCTTAACGCTCTCCCAGGCCGCTGCTGCACAACACAGGTGACTTTGTAGCAGATTGCCTTCCACTCGCTAGCCACTGCCCCAACTAGGAATGGAATGGATATGCCTCTGCTTGACTCTCCCTCCCATAGTCGAGGCTGATAGAGTACTGGAAACTCTCCAGACGCAACCCTGAGAGGGAACTTAATGATGGATCCCAGCCTTTTGATTGGTGGCAGTCTGCATGACCTTGAAACCCTTCTTGGCGTCCCACCACTTGTTGAATATGGTCCTTAAATGATCAATCAATCAAACTTGATTGTGTTCACTTAAGGAACTTTCGATTCCCCAAATGGCTAAGATCATTGGATTTCCACTGAAATCACATGTTGGATAAGTTAAAGTGACGCAAGTGAGGGCATAGTTAACGTCCGTGTATGTGAAACCAATCCAAGTATCCATGGAACCTCTTGATTTGAGAGGGACAATAGAAGATCTGTTTGTAAATGCAGCTGTGTTGCTGGGAAAGATCATTCAGTGGCATTTAATGAATGCCTAACGTGGGCAGACCATTGTACTAAGAGCCTGGGAGAACGAAAGAGATGCAAGACATAAGGCTCCTGCTCTCAAGGAGTTTGCAGTCTAGCCAGGGAGCCAGATATTAAAATAAATTACGGGTAGGAAGAAGTAAAGGAGTGTATAAAGCTGTAAGCTCTAGACTGAAAGCTCACCTTGGGCAGGGAACGTGACTACCAACTGTGTTGTATCATACTCTCCCAAGTGCTGAGTACAGTGCTCTGCACACAGTAAGCATGCCATAAATACATTTGATTGATTATAAGATCTGTAATAAGTGGTATGGGGGAGTTGTGAGTATTTAAGTGCTTAGGTGGCATGGAAGAGCTGAAGTGGCAGTTGGGGGATGTCAATCAATTAGAGGTATTTAATGAGCACTCATGCTGTGCAGAGCACTGTATTAAACGCATCCTAGAGGAGATGTGATCTCAAAGGGGCTCGGAAGGCAGTGGTCTGTCCGATAGGAAGGAGGAGGGAGTTCCAGGTGAGGGGAGGACGTGAGCAAGAGCTTGCCAGCAGGAGACACAAGGAGGAGGTAGAGTTAATAGGTGTGCTTGAGAAGAATGAAGAGCTGGGGTGTAATAGAAGAGAGTGGAGAAGTAGGCGGAAGAGAGCTGATTGAGCGCCTTGGAGCAGTTGGTGAGGAGTTTCTGCTTGAAGTGGAGAGGAACAGGAAACCACTGGAGGTTTTTGAGGAGTAGGGAGATGTGTGCAGAAACACGTTTTAGAAAAATGGTTCAGGTAGCAAAGTGAAACATGGACCAGAGAGGGGGGACAGTGGAGACAGGAAGATCAGTGAGGAACATCGATGCAGTAGTCAAGCCAAGTTATTGAAAGAGATCCACTTCTTGTAAAGTGCTTACTACCTGCCAGGCACTGTACTAAGTGCAGGGGTAGATACAAGCTAATCAGGTCAGACACAGTCCATGTCCCACTTGGGACTCAAAGTCTTAATCCCTATTTTACAGATGAGGGAACTGAGGCACAGAGTAATGCAGTGACTTGTCCAAGGTCAGTCAGGTGGCGGAGTCAGAATTAGAACCCAGGTCCTTCTGACTCCCAGGCCCGGACTCTATCCACTAGGCCACACTACTTCTCTATCTGTATTTCTTACTGTGTGGTCCAGGTGCTTTTCTTTCTTTCAGTTGAATGCATTACACTGTCCTCTAACCCCAGTTTAAAATCCTCCAGTGGAGTAGGGAGAAAGGGGGGACGAAGTCCAGGTGCTTTTAAGGTGTGTTGTGGTAGACTCCTCCAGTGTTGGAGAAACACTTAATTGATAACAGGTTCTAATTGATTAAATTATTTTGGAAAGGAAAGATATCATACAAGGAAAAGTACTTTGGTTTTAAATGACAGAATGGTCTCCCACTGTGTTTTATGTTCCCGATTATTGTTGCGAAATTGAAATATAGGTCAAAATGAGCTCACTTCAAAATTCAAAGCCCTTTTTTACCCTCTGTCCCCCCTGCATTTCAGGTTAAAGAGGTTTTTATTGTTTTACGGATTGGGTCATGAGGAGCGTACAGCTGTGAGAAGGCTTTGGAAAGAGCCCCCCCACCCCTTCCCTCCTGGGCCTGGCACTGATGAAAACACCCATACCATAACAATGATTCCCTACCGTGCTTTCATAGCAATGATATCATTTGTCTTCACAGCAGCCCCTAGAGGCAGGGAGAGTCGAGAATGATTCTCTTCACTGTATCAATATGGAAACTGAAACCCAGAGAGGTTAAGGCACTTGCCCAAGATCACACAGCAACATCGTAGTTTTCCCTCTAGACTGTAAGCTTGTTTACGGACAGGGAACGTGTCTGCTAATTCTCTTGTACTCTCCCAAGTGCTTAATACAGTGCTCTGCACAGAACTGGGGTAAGAGGGTTATTGGCATAAACTGCCTGGCCCATACGCTGGAGCCCAGTGCAGCTGGTTGGGGGCTCAGCAGAGTCATTTCCCCATTTAGTTCCCCCAATCCTGCCCCCTTGCCCTTTCCTCTGAAGCCTCCAACCCTGCCAAGGTGTTTTCCCCCAGCAGAGCGTTTCCACTGAATTTGGTTGTGTGCACTGATGATTGGGGAGGAAAAAGTCTCTGTTCTTGGTCCTTAGGGGAGCTGGGCAGGGGTGGGTGATGGGGGAGGAATGTGGTCCCAGAGCAGTAACCGTTAAGAAAGGCCCCTCTCTGCACAGATCTACGACACCCAAGTCACGTGTAGCCCATCGGTGCAGAGCTGCACATATGTATGTCCATGAACACCAGACCACATGAAGGACAGTGAGGCCTTGACTTCTTGAGTCTGCATTAGGTCCACTGTGATCAGTTCAAGATCAGGGAAAGTGGGACACTGACATACTGCAGAAAATCCAGGGCGGGGTTTGCACTGAGCTACCTCATCGCGTTACATGAGGTGTGGGGGCTTTGCCAGGGAATTCAGCAAATGGTATCATCTAGATGTTCTCTCTAGGGGACTGTAGGGGGTAGAAGTTCCTGCATTTCTCCATGTGGGATTTTTGGGTGAGTTAAGTGGATTTCCTTACAGTGATGGGATGGGGGGTGTTGGCATTACCGTTTATTTTAGCCCTTACTGCAGAATTGGAGGCTCCGGTGGTTCCCCTCCCTGGTCTATGCATAAGGACTTTGGCCTTTTTTCCTTTTCTCAACATAAGCTCACGCACAGCGCCATTCCTGGGTCTGACCATGGTCGATTCAGCCTAGTATTCTGTTTCCATGGCAGCAGGATGCTTTGGAGCACACTTATGTTTATACACCTACCCTTAGCACTTCTGCATGTTTTTGACACATTAGCTTACATTTATTTATCTATTTACCCTTCCATACTTCTGTTATCATCACTTGTAATGCTGTTTTTTCTCCTTCTCCTACTATCTGTAACTCACCGAGCCTCACCAGTCTACACTATTAGATTGTAAGCTTCTTGTAGGCAAGGATTTTGCCTAAAAACTCTGTTGTACCCTCTCGAGAGCTTTAAGTGGTGCTCGGCTCTCAGGTGCTCAATAAGTGCTACTGCGTGCCTGGAGGAACTGTATGACGGTGGCCTTCCTGGACATTTATCCTCATGGTTAAGGATGGATGGACCATCCAACGCTCTTAGTTTCCCCTCCAGAAACCTATTATTGACCTCTTTCTCCATGAATTTACCTAAACCCCTTTTGAACCTGCTGACATTTTGGCTGAAAATTCCTGTGGGAACAAACTCCAAATGCTCAATCCCACTGGGTCAAGATGTGTTTCCTTCTCTCCTGAACCTGCCACCTCCAAGCTGCCCCCCTCCCCCCATCCCTTTCCTGGTGATGTGGGTTTTGGGGTTTGGAGGACTGTGACCTTGCCTTATTCCACTTGTGATTTTCAGGGCCCGGGTGACGGCGATGGTAGCCCAGAGCAGGCCAGACTAGGAGGGAGAGTAGCAGAAGTTCCTTTACAGTCCTTTGGTCTCACCTCCGATTGGGCTGAGAGTCAAGGAGCCACTCTCCTACCCGCTCCTGGCCACTCCTTGGTTTGGAGCCAATTAGTGGAACAAGACAGAAGTCAAGGAGCTTTGGGAGCAGTTCTTTCAAAGCATCGGGGTTAATCGGGCCCTGATGATTTTTTAAACTGCAAACCCCAACCTTCCTCTTTCCAGCCTGGAGAGACCTAACCTTTCCAGGATCTCTTCTTATGCAAGTTGTTCCATCCCCCTGGTCATCTTGGTTGTCCTTCTCCAGCTCTACTCCATCCTTCCTAAAATGCAGTGAGCAGACAGCATGCAGTCTGGGGGAAAATAGGGAGAGGCTGGCTTCTATGCTTCCTTCCCTCCATGAACTCAGAGAGGTGCCAGCTAGGGCAGCTACTTATTTTTTTCTTATTTAGGGGGAGTATTTGTTAAGCACTTACTATGTGCCAGCTATTGTACTAAGTTCTGAGGTACACACAAGCTAGTCAGGTTGGACACAGGCCATGTCCCACATGGGGCTCACAGTCTTCATCCCCATTTTACAGATGAGGTCACTGAGGCACAGAGAAGTTAACTGACTTGCCCAAAGTCACACAGCAGACAAGCAGCGGAGCCAGTATTGGAGGCTGCCCCACTGACTGCCCTCGCTGAGGGCCGGGTTGACTTGGCTGACCTGGAAGTAAGAGACATACATTTAGGTTACTGGTCTCATGCTAATTATGCATCGTAACAGAGTGACATCATATGTCGAGACCTGGACTTTTTTTCCCCCCATATTTTCTTCCGAAAACTATAGAACCCAGAGCATTTCCCTGGAGGGGCGAGGTGGGGAAAGACCACCCCCCTCTCCCCCCCGCCCCGGTCCCCTCTCTCATTCCAGAGCTCTTGTTTCCCCTGCGGGCCCCCGGGAATGCAGGTGTCGCTTTGGAGCCACGGGACTTAGCGGCAGGAGATGAGGCGGAAGGAGGCTGAGGGTTTCAAATAAAAATACAGTGCTCTATCCACAGCAAACAGGGGACGGGCCGGCTGCAAAACAGGGTGTCCGGTATAAAACCAGGCAGATGATCAACAGAAGTCACTCCCTCCGCTCCATGGCATTTAACTTGGGGTGCTATTACAAGAGAACATGAAAGGCGCGGACCCCACCGAACCAGATCAACCTGTACCCCGGGAGGCTGCGGGACTTATTTATAGGAAGCCCAGAAACTCTTTTCCACCTCGGCGCCCGTCGGCCGGCAGAGCCCGGAGAGCCCCACCCGCCACCTTCCACTCTCCGTGACCGAGCCTCCGCTGACAAGACAAAGAGGGGGCGGTGTAATAACGGCCTGCATGATCCACCGGCGATATCTAATGGGTGGAGGGCTTTCTGACTCGATCGTGGAGGGCAGCGTGGAGGAGGAGGCGGGCTGGGCTCGCCCCCGGGCGCGCGTGCGTGGACGCGCCCGGCCGGCCGAGGATGGAGCCCCCGCCCGCCGGCCGTGTCTCAGGTGGGAGTGGACGGCGAGGGGAAGGGGCGGGGCTGGCGGCGCGGCGAGCGGTGACAAGTACCCGGAGCTGGAAGGTGACTGTCGTCCGTGACATGGTCGTGGCCGGCCGAGTCGGCCGGCCGGAGGCGGGGACTCGCCTGGGGTTGGCCGGCCTGGCCCGGCGGCCGCCTGCTCATTGGCTCCGCCGCTCGGCCGCGCGGGGTAGGGCTCTGTGCGCAGGTGCGAGGAGGCGGGGAGGGAAGGCCGGGGTGGCGCCGGGTGGCGCCGGGCGGGCGGGCCGCCCCTGGAGCCGCGACCGGACCGGAGGGAGTGGAGCCGCTCGGCCCGGCCCGGCCCGCGGGAGCGGGGAGGTAGGCTGGACGCCGCGGCCGCAGCCCGACGCGGAGGCGGCGGGGCGGGCGGGCGCTTTGGCAGGAGCTCCGACAGGAGCTGGCCCCGCGGCTCTGTGACAGCGAGAGGGGGAGGGGACCGGGGGAGAGGGAGAAGTACCTCAGGGGCGGGGCCGGCCGCCGTGGAGCGGGCGAGGGGGGTCGGGGTGCGATTTGGAGGGGGGGAGAGGAGGAGGAGGGGGCGGGCCACGGCCACCGGGGCCAGGGGGAAAAGAGGCGGAGAGCCAGGGGACAAGGGATGCGGGGAGATTCCCAGCCTAGGGGAGCCGGGCTCAGGTGCGGCTGAGCCCCTCGGGCCGGGGCGGGGGCTGGGATCCCGGGGGTGGGGGGTTGGGGGGGTCGCCGGCTTTGTTTCGCTATTGTGTCTGGAGCGGCGGCCGGCGGCTCGACGTTGTCTGGCGCCCGACCCGTCTCGGGGAGGGTCTTTCCCCCCCTATCCCGAGCTGGCCGGGCCGCTCTTGGACACTTCCCTTGCCCGGCAGCTCCTCGGGACCTCCGCAGTGAGAGGTTCGAGGAGCTTGGCTCAGTAAAGCAGGCCGCCTCCCGGCTCTCCCCGTATTCATACGGCTGGCCAACTCTCCGCAACACCCAGCTCATCCCCCCATCTCCCGCTACGAAGTCCGACTTCTCAGGGCTGAAAAAAGAGGGTGGGCCGAGGGGGTCGTTTTCGTCCCGGAACGAGCGGCAGGCCCGACCCAGCCGACTCTGCTTTCGGCACCCAAACGTTTCCTTTGTGAGCTCGGTCGAACGCCAGGAGGGTATGCCTAAGGGAGCCTATGGCAGGAATGCCCTAATAAACCATCTTAGGTTGTTTGCCGTGGGTGAGGTGGAAGATAAGAGCCCGGTGGGTGCCCCACTCGGCCCCTTTTTCTCCCCAAATTTATCTTCATAAACCCGGGACTGCCCTTCTGGCCGCGTCCCACTCCAGAATAATCATCTTTATCGGCTTCTCGCCTGCGGCCACGTTCTCGGTAACAGGGTAACCGCCTCTAACCTTTCTATCCCCCACCGTGGTCCGTAGGACCCGGGGAGGTTACGGAGAGGTTGAGGACCCCAGAAGCCGTAGTTGGAGATGGAAGGGATTGGGAATAGGATAAGGGAGGCAGATTTTGGTCAGAAGGCTGTAGCACAGGGATGGCACGAAAGGGCCCCTTAAATATTCTTCACCTTACCATCCAAATCTCTTTAATTTTGCTACCTCTTCCCCTACCCCTCTCCCAGTGCCCGCTTTCCCCTCTTCCATCAACCCTTCCTTATCCCCCCACCCACCCACCACCTCTTTTACTCTCCACCATACCCCAAAGAACAAGATGAATGACATAAAGCAAAACTATATATATGCACATATATATATAAAATATTCATACACACAGAATTGCATTTGATCCAGATGACTCTGCCTCTTCAGGTATCCACCATTTATATGGTCTTTTCTCCCAGACCATAGCTCCTTTTGGACAATGCCTTTGTTAAGTTGTATAGCTCTAGTGGAGTGCCCCAAACATATAGATATTTAATATTTTTTGATGATGAATATAAGGACCTGGTGAATAAAGGAACAGAGATTAGACCTAAACGGAATCCAATCCGCACCTGCCAGACAATGTATCTTTGATAGTCAATCCACAGAAAAAACAGTTATGGTATTCTGTGCAGTTTTTTTTTTTAACCTGCATCCATAAAATTTGTGCTATGCTGGACCAGTTCACGGTGACTTAGTCATCCTGTTTATTTTCTTTACATTTCAAAACCCAGCCCTCTTGTTGAACTCTTAGATGAATAAGCGTCCAGCTACCTATTCATTTTTAAATGGTTTATTTGTATTCTTGAAATACAGCCATTCCATTTGACATTGGAGTTATGTCATCTTTCCTCAGTACAGTTCAACGTGTTTTTCTTTCTTACTCATAACATCTCTAAAGTGTAGGTGAGGTCCAGATATTGCCCATTTTGGAGGCAAAAAACTGAGGCATAGAGAAGAAAAGCAGCTTGTTCAGGCACCTGGCTTTAATGCCTCCCAAAAGCTCTATCCCTAGACTGCCTTATCTCTCTCCAAGGACCCGGCTGTGATGGGAGGGCAAATGAAACACAGAGGTCCCTGCTCAAGTATGACAAGAGTTGGGAATGAGCTCCTCTAGACTGGAAGCTTATTGTGAGCAGGGAACGTGCCTCCCAACTCTGTTGAGTTGTGCTGTCCCAAGTGCTCAGTATAGTGCTCTGCACACAGTAAGCACTCAAATACCATTGATTGAGATCGGCAGCCCTAGGGTAGCTCTCTCAGATTAGGTGCTAATACACTCCAATGTCCTTTATCCACCCTGCCTATACTTGAAGTAGCAACCATTGCATTATGATAATTCATGTAATGTGTTGGGGTTTTTTTTGTTGCTTATAATAATAATAATGTTGGTATTTGTTAAGCGCTTACTATGTGCAGAGCACTGTTCTAAGCGCTGGGGTAGATACAGGGTAATCAGGTTGTCCCACGTGAGGTTCACAGTCTTAATCCCCATTTTACAGATGAGGTAACTGAGGCATAGAGAAGTGAAGTGACTTGCCCGCAGTCACACAGCTGACAAGTGGAAGAGCCAGGACTCGAACCCATGACCTCTGACTCCCAAGCCTGTGCTCTTTCCACTGAGCCACGCTGCTTCTCACACCTAGCGAATTGTCTCTATCTGTTGCCGAATTGTACATTCCAAGCGCTTAGGACGGTGCTCTGAACATAGTAAGTGCTCAATAAATACTATTGAATGAATGACTAGCCTGTAGCATGGGGCTAATAAATTCAGCAACTTTAGATGGGGATTACTGCTATTCACCTGATTTATTCTGATTATTTTTTAAATGACTGCTGATTCTAACACACAATGCTGCAACAACGGAAGATCTCAATCAGTTGTATTTATTGAGCAGCACTTAGTGTGTGCAGGACACTGTATTAAGGGAGAGTATTGGGAGAGTTCAACAGAAGACACATTCCCTGCCCACAATGAGCTTACCATCTAGAAGATGAGCTGAGAGTCTCACTGCATTCTCCTGTATCCCTTCCCTGACATATCTAGATAGAAGGTTCATTCAATTGTATTTATTGAGCACTTACTGGGCACTGTACTAAACACTTGGGAAAGTACAACACAACAATAAATAGTGACATTCCCTGCCTACAACGAGTTTACAGTCTAGAAGGTTGTCATGTATGTCTATTGAACTGGTTTCCTCCAAGTGGGAGGCCCCTGTCAGGGCTACTCAAGGGGGGGTGTAATCTGAGTAGCATCTAAAAGTTTCAGACAATTTTGGGGTGAAGCTCCCTGGTGGAAGCAGCCAGGGAGAGGGCTTGAAAAAAGATTGTCCATGAAAGTGCTGGCTGCCAGAAGGGCAAGGTAGAAGGCTCCTCAAGCCCTCATTAATTCATTCATTCAATAGTATTTATTGAGCGCTTACTATGTGCAGAGCACTATACTAAGCGCTTGGAATGTACAATTTGACCAACATTCTGTTTGGCAGGTAACAAAAGGTTGTTGATGGTTTATTTTTGGGGATGATTTTGTCCCAGGTCAGGTAGTGCATTAAAAAAAAAAGCCTTAAGACACAACTTCCTGACCTCTCCCTCACTAAAAGAAAGTATCTTTAGGTAGTCCACAGACTTCTTTCATCTAGCATTAAAACAAGGGTTAGCCAAAACAACTGCAAAAGTCAGATGCTGTCTTTGCAAAAGGCTTTTCCTTAAAAGAAGCCTGACCCACAAACGTGTCAGCAAACCAGATTTTCACCAACACATTGTAATAATAATAATGGTATTTAAGTGCTTACTCTGTGCCAGGCACTCTACTAAGCACTTGGGTGGACACAAGCAAATCGGGTTGGACACAGTCCCTTGTCCCACATGGGGCTCACAGTCTCAATCCCCCTTTTACAGATGAGGTAACTTGAGGCACAGGGAAGTTAAGTGACTTACCCAAGGTCACACAGCAGACAAGTGACAGATTTAGAACCCATGACCTTGACTCCCAGGCCCCTGCTCTATCCACTATACCAAAACTCCCCTACTCCTCAGAAGATAGTTATACGCAAACATACGCTTCATCAATAGGAATAAATTGACACCCATTATGATGATTTTTATATACACTTGCTGATGCTGAACAGAAATTACAGCCCCCCCCCCCCCCCAAAAAGAAACATTACAAAGCCTGGGTGTTTTTAATGGCCCACTTCTGTTTACCTGCCCGGGCAAAGATCGGAAGTGCTTGGGCCACCTTGTTATTGTCAAGGGTGGCTTAGTCACATTTCCTAATAGTTCTGCATGGTCTGAGTGTGACCTATAAGCCTAAGCCTGTGAACCAGACAGCAGCCAAGTATTAAGATTCAGGCCATGTCAGGCCCAGACAGGGTGGCCTGCATTCCTCTCAGATCAGGCCTCCGGCCTGCTTCCAGGGCCAGGATGTCAGAGCTAGGACTCCCCCCTGCGTAGGGGGAGCCTTATGTCTGCTTAGAGTCTAACTGAAATTCCCTAGGAGGAAAAGCTGGTTTCTTCCCTGGCTGGTCCAGGGGCCAAGTCCCCGTGTTCCTAGTGTGATGTGCTCCAGATATCCTAGGACTCCAAGCAGACCAGAAACTCAGAACTCTCTAAACAGGCTTGGATTTTTTCTAGCTTAACACCCTGGCACACCCTTCCTTAATATCTCACCTCTGAGTCCCTTTCCTGGAGAGTAGAGGCTTTTATCTTCTACAACGCAAATCTTCCCAGGTCAGCAGACTTACTCCCCCCTCAGGGAGCTAGGAGCTAGCCAGCTGGATCCTTTTAGTCCTTGAGCCAGTTGACTCAGCTGTTCTTTCTTTCTTAAAAGGATAGGTGCCCAGCTACTTAAGGTGCTTCCCTGGGCTCCTACTTGTTACTGTAAGAAGGCTAGGGCAAAGAGAGGGTACAAGCTATGCTTCAGTGATAGAGCATTATGATTGTCTTTAGGCAGGGTGACAAGTGAGGAAAACCCTAGCATTTTCTAAATCAGTCTGGAAAGTTCTCTCAGAGACTGGCCAGAATCTGGGAAGAGAGCAATGTATAGCTGGTTTCCTCCTTGCTTTGTGCAGCTATGGTGTTTTCATTTGCAGGTTGTAATTTAGTAAACATTTGCAGAATGTAAGAGGAAAATCAGATGGTTGATCTGACAAAACATCCATTTTGTACTTGGCTTGTATAATGCCAGGTGTTTCTGCAGCCTTAGTCTTGGGCATGCTGAGAAAAGCATTCTTCCCCCTCATAGTCTGTGAGGTTTCTTTATTTCTGGGTGGGGAGTCTGAGTAGAAGGGTTTTGGTATTAATGTGGGACTGATTAGTACTAGAGTGGGTGGTGTCAGAGGGTGGGAAGGGGTTCTGGTATTGCTTGGAGGATTTTGCAGTCATAGATGGCAAGTGGTGTTTTGTTTTGGGAAAAAACCCCACAAGAACCCACTGCTGCTCCCAACGTACAACTTGACTATGTTTTAAGAATGTCCCTTCAAACCTTAGTGTGTTTCTGGGCATGGGGGTTTGTGAGTCAGGGGTGAGGTCAAAGCTTGAACGGGAGGGTTTCTAGTGAGGATTCCTACTGAGTACTTATCCCTTTGTAAAGGGGTCACTGAGCCTCTACTGAGAAGTGCCTCTACTTCCTTGAGGAACAAAGCAGTAAGGATGTTGCTTGGTTATCGGCAACCCCTGTGCAAGTATCAGGAGTTTGTGACTAATACACATCAGCCTGAGGCGAGGCAGAAGGTTTGGGGGAGAGAGCTGTGCCCTGAGAGGGGCAAGTTCCTGGTAGAGCTGGCCTGGGGTCTGACTGGCTCTCCTGCCTCTCCTGCCTCTCCTCCCCTGAGACACCTCTCCCATCCCTCTCTCCCCTCAGCAATTGACACCCTCTGCCATTTGATGGCACCCTTAGACTAGTCAAATTGTAAGAAGGAGCTCTGAGCCTTCCCATCCCCTCCCCGCCTCCTTCAGAACCCATCTTATGACTCACTTTTGCCTGGAAAACCTATCGTGAGGCACCTTAGCATCTTTTAAAGGCAACAGATATGAAGTCGGAGCTTCCAAACACTCGAGTGGTACCATGTTATTATCCATCTTTCCCTTGGCAGAAATACTGCAGAATCCTGGCCCCACGTAAGCAAAGCAAGCAGCTTCCAGGGGCGGTGTGTGTTTCCACCCCCGCCCCCCCCCCCAAAACCCCACCCCTTTTATACCCCTTGAGGTTCCTCCCTCAAAAACCCTTGCTGATGGTAATTCTATTGCCCCAAGCCTTGTTGTAGCCATGCTCCATTATCAGGACAGCTTCTGCCTTATGCTGATGGATCCCGGCTGGGTTCCCTCTTCTTGTTTTTAAGAGACTCACTGTTCAGTTACAGTTACTGCTGAGGGGCTCATATGGTTATATTGAAAGTTTGCTCATTTCAGATTCCCGAAAGTGCCCATAAGTGTTCTGCTCTCTGGTAGTGTGAGGTTCAATCTGGTCTGAAATGAAAATGGTGTACCGGCCCGGGAGGGAAAGCATATTGCGGGTGGGGGCTTGGCGGGGAGGAGGAGAAAGAGAGGAAAGACTGGGGAGAAGAAGAAGTGCTGCACCTCGTGCTGCACCTTCTCTTTCCTCCTCCTCCTCCTCCTCCAGCGCCACTTTTGGTGTCTGCGTGGGGCTGGGTGAGAGTGGTTCCTCTCACCCCAAAACCCTGGGAGGAGGAGCCGTCCACCCGCCTCGCCCCCACCCGATCAGCCCAGACGGATTGGAGAATCCACAAAGAGCAGCAGGGGGGTTGGAGGGCTGAACGGCCATGGCAGCGGACACCCCATGGGGCTGCACAAGTGCTGTCTGTCAACCAGATCCGCTGGCCGCGGCCGCTGCTGCTGCAGAAACAATCCCAAGTCCGTTGCTGCCGTTGCAGATTCTGACTCCAAAGCAGCGCAGGGCTTGTGTGGACGTGGCATTGACTCCATAGCACTGACCTCCGTCCCTTTCCTGCTGCCAACCTCCACTAAAGCGTCTCTGTTTGGAAAGGTTTTAGGAGAGCCTGGCCATCTCCCGCTGAATTGGGGCTGGCCCCTTTGGGGGAGAGATCCCTTCTGCCTATGTAGCGTCTGGCAAAGAAGGCAGTTTGCAAAAAACACTTTTCCGCCTTCCTCTCCTCAACCTCCAAGTCCTTAGAAACTGTGTTGAGGTGGCAGGTCGCCCACCTTCACCTCCAAGCCAAGGACTTTTTCCTGTTAGTCAGTCATCGGAGCTGGAAATTCTGAAAGGCAGCTTTTGCCCAGAAACGGAACCTCTAATAGGGAAGCAGCGGAGCCTAGCGGAAAAAACTCGGGCCTGGGAGTCACGGGACCTGGGTTCCAATCACAGCTCTGCCTCTTGTCTGCCATGTGACCTTGGGCAAGTCACTTCACTTCTCTGTGCCTTAGTTACCTCATCTGTAAAATGGGGATTCAAACCCCTTCCCTCCAACTTAAACTATGAGCCCCATGAGGGATAGGGACTGTATCCAACCTAATTAGCTCGTATCTACCCCAGGGCTTAGGTCAGTGCCTGGCACATAGTAATGCTTAAGAACTACCATAAAAAAAGAAAACAAAGGTCCCCCAGCCCTGGATTTCTACCCTCCTGAATTCAAATTCCAGCACTGAAAGATCTTTGAGAAGGAAAACTAAACTGAGCCAGATGAGTAACAGGATGTTATTGTGTTTCACACATACACACTGGTTTCTGCTTATTCTTTCCCTGTTTCCCTCTGGGTGAGCCACCAGAAGCTATGGCAGCAAAAGGAGGAACTTTGTTCTGCTTCAACCGAGATACCGCGCCCCTCCCCCCGTCCCCCCAACCCCTTACTGACTAAATGATATTCCTGATATGAATTCTTCACCTGCTTGGGAGCAGATCCATCATAGAGCTGCTAGGCAGATGTTCAGTCTGACACCAAATCCCGTTGGTTTAATCTTCACAACATCGCTAAAATCTGCCCTTTCCTCTCCATCCAAACCCTTACCATGTTGATCCAAGCACTTATCCTATCCTGCCTTGACTACTGCATCAGCCTCCTTGCTGACCGCCCTGTCGCCTGTCTCTCCCCTCTCCAGTCCCTTCACTCTGCTGCCTGGGTCATTTTTCTACAAAATCACTCAGTCCATGTCTGCCCACTCCTCAAGAACTTCCAGTGGTTGCCCATCCACCTCTGCATCAAACAGAAACTCCTTACCATAGCCTTTTAAAAGACTCAGTCACCTTGCCCACTTCTTCCTTACTCCCTGATTCCCTATTACAGCCCGGCCCACAGACTTCACTCCTCTAATGCCAACATAGTCACTGAACCTCCATCTCATGTATTCGCTGCCGACCCCTTGACTGTGTCCTTCCTCTGCCCTGGATTGCCCTCCCTCTCCATATCTGACAGTCATTCACTGTCCCCACCTTCAAAGCCTTATTAAAAGCACATCTCCTCCAAGAGGCCTTCCCCAAATAAGCCTTCCTTTTCTACTTCTCCCACTCCCTTCTGCGTCACCCTTGCACAAAGATATGCACCCTTTATTCACCCCTCCCTCAACCCTACCGCACTTATGTCATTCATTCTGTTGTATTTATTGAGCCCTTACTATGTGCAGAGCACTGTATTAAGCACTTGGTATGTACACTTCGACAGTCCCTGCCCAACAACGGGCTCACAGTCTAAACGGGGGAGACAGACAACAAAACAAAACAAAATATCCATGATTTATTTTAATGTTATCTTCCCCTCTAGACTGTAAGTCGCTGTGGGCAGGGAACGTGTCTACCAAGTCTGTCATAGAGTACTCTCCCAAGTGCTTAGTACAGTGCTTTGCACGTAATAAGTGCTCAATAAATATGATTGATAATGGGTCCAAGAGTCCTTACTGTGCTGTAGGCACAGTGTGGCAGCAGCTTGGCTCAGTGGAAGGAGCCCGGGCTTGGGAGTCAGAGGTCATGGGTTCTAATCCCGGCTCTGCAGCTTGTCAGATGTGTGACTTGGGGCAAGTCACTTAACTTCTCTGACCCTCAGTTCCCTCATCTGTAAAATGGGGATTAAGACTGTGAGCCCCACGTGGGACAACCTGATTCATTCATTCAACAGTATTTATTGAGCGCTTACTATGTGCAGAGCACTGTACTAAACGCTTGGAATGAACAAGTCGGCAACAAGTAGAGACGGTCCCTGCCGTTTGACGGGCTTACAGTCTAATCGGGGGAGACGGACAGACGAGAACAATGGCAATAAATAGAGTCAAGGGGAAGAACATCTCGTAAAAACAATGGCAACTAAATAGAATCAAGGCAATGTACAATTCATTAACAAAATAAATAGGGTAATGGAAATATATACAGTTGAGCGGACGAGTACAGTGCTGAGGGGATGGGAAGGGAGAGGGGGAGGAGCAGAGGGAAAAGGGGAAAAGAGGGTTTAGCTGCGGAGAGGTGAAGGGGGGGTGGTAGAGGGAGTAGAGGGAGAAGAGGAGCTCAGTCTGGGAAGGCCTCTTGATGGAGGTGAGTTTTAAGTAGGGTTTTGAAGAGGGGAAGAGAATCAGTTTGGCGGAGGTGAGGAGGGAGGGCGTTCCAGGACCGCGGGAGGACGTGGCCCAGGGGTCGACGGTGGGATGGGCGAGACCGAGGGATGGTGAGGAGGTGGGCGGCAGAGGAGCGGAGCGTGCGGGGTGGGCAGTAGAAAGAGAGAAGGGAGGAGAGGTAGGAGGGGCAAGGTGATATAGAGCCTTGAAGCCTAGAGTGAGGAGTTTTTGTTTGGAGCGGAGGTCGATAGGCAATCACTGGAGTTGTTTAAGAAGGGGAGTGACATGCCCAGAGCGTTTCTGCAGGAAGATGAGCCGGGCGGCAGAGTGAAGAATAGACTGGAGCGGAGCGAGAGAGGAGGAAGGGAGATCAGAGAGAAGGCTGACACAGTAGTCTAGCCGGGATATAACGAGAGCCCGTAACAGTAAGGTAGCTGTTTGGGTGGAGAGGAAAGGGCGGATCTTGGCGATATTGTAAAGGTGAAACCGGCAGGTCTTGGTAACGGATAGGATGTGTGGGGTGAACGAGAGAGACGAGTCAAGGATGACACCGAGATTGCGGGCCTGCGGGACGGGAAGGATGGTCGTGCCATCCACGGTGATGGAGAAGTCTGGGAGCGGACTGGGCTTGGGAGGGAAGATGAGGAGCTCAGTCTTGCTCATGTTGAGTTTTAGGTGGCGGGCCGACATCCAGGTGGAGACGTCCCGGAGGCAGGAGGAGATGCGAGCCTGAAGGGAGGGGGAGAGGACAGGGGCGGAGATGTAGATCTGCGTGTCATCTGCGTAGAGATGGTAGTCAAAGCCGTGAGAGCGGATGAGTTCACCGAGGGAGGGAGTGTAAATGGAGAACAGAAGAGGGCCAAGAACTGACCCTTGAGGAACTCCAACAGTTAAAGGATGGGAGGGGGAGGAGGCTCCAGCGTAGGAGACCGAGAATGATCGGCCAGAGAGGTAAGAGGAGAACCAGGAGAGGACAGAGTCCGTGAAGCCAAGGTGAGATAAGGTATGGAGGAGGAGGGGATGGTCGACAGTGTCAAAGGCAGCAGAGAGGTCAAGGAGGATCAGAATGGAGTAGGAGCCATTGGATTTTGCAAGAAGGAGGTCATGGGTGACCTTAGAGAGAGCAGTCTCGGTAGAGTGGAGGGGACGGAAGCCAGATTGGAGGGGGTCTAGGAGAGAATGGGAGTTAAGGAATTCTAAGCAGCGATTGTAGACGACTCGTTCTAGGATTTTGGAAAGGAAGGGTAGTAGGGAGATAGGGCGATAACTGGAGGGGGAAGTGGGGTCAGGAGCGGGTTTTTTTAGGATGGGGGAGACGTGGGCATGTTTGAAGGCAGCGGGGAAGGAGCCATTGGAGATTGAGTGGTTAAAAATAGAAGTTAAGGAAGGGAGGAGGGCAGGGGCAATGCTTGTACCCTCCCCCGACAGTGCTTAGAAGAGTGCTTGGCACATAGTAAGCGCTTAACAAATACCAAAGCTCTCATTTTGATGCTAGAGGGATTCAGATGCATGCCAGACTTTAGAGATGGGCTACTCTCATGAAATTAAATGTCTTTCTCAGCAAGTGGCATTCTGGCCTTGTGGTAGACTTCACCTCCCTCCATCCTGAACATGTAGATCTGTAGAAGTTTTATATCTCGTGGTTGTTCCAAGAACTCACAGGCATCCTTTGATTTGCTATCTGTTTTTACATGTAAAATTAACCCCTTGGTGAATTTGTCTGAGAGAGAAAACATTTTAGATTTAATTAAACTTACAGGAACGAAATTTCTTCCAACAGCCTCTACCCTGTGGCACAGAGTGGCCTCTGAGCCTGGCCCAAACCTGACCAGGTTTGTATTTGGCCTGGCCCTCCCCAGCCCCGGGCTCAGGAAGGATGTGGCCCTCAGGGTGATCTAACCCTGACTACCTAGCTCTCTCTGTTACCCAGATAGGTGGCCTAAATAGCCTTTTTGGCTGAATGGGTGAGCAAGGTTGGAAACTCAGTGTGGAGTAATTGTTTACATTGAGACAGTGTAAACACTAGAGGAGAGAATGTTTGACAACTGCTTTATTAAGTGAATAGACTGATACCTTCTGCTCCACTTGAATTTCAAGATGGATTGAGGTATAATATTGCAGAAGCCCAGTTTGAACCCCACAGAGACCTGAGCACTCTTGGCGAGGTCTTCAGGAAAGAACAGAGGTCACAGTGGGTGTGCTGAACACCTGCTTTGCTTGATTCAGCTGTAGACGGTAAGCTCCTTGTGGGCAGGAAACATGTCTTCCAACTCTGTAGAAGCAGAGAGTTGATAGACAAGCAAAATGGCCTAGTAGAGCATGGGCCTGGGAGTCAGAAAGACCTGGGTTCTAATCCCCGATCTGCCAATTGCCTGCTGTGTGACCTTAATAATAATAACGTTGGTATTTATTAAGCGCTTACTATGTGCCGAGCACTGTTCTAAGCGCTGGGGTAGACACAGGGGAATCAGGTTGTCCCACGTGGGGCTCACAGTCTTCATCCCCATTTTACAGATGAGGGAACTGAGGCACCGAGAAGTTAAGTGACTTGCCCACAGTCACACAGCCGACAATTGGCAGAGCTGGGATTCGAACTCATGAGCCCTGACTCCAAAGCCCGTGCTCTTTCCACTGAGCCACGCTGCTTCTCCTTGGACAAGTCACTTCACTTCTCTGGGCCTCAGTTACCTCATCTGTAAAATGGCTATTAAGACTCGGCGCCCCATGTGGGACGGGGACCGTGTCCAACCTGATTAGCTCACATCTATTCCAGTGCTTAGTACAGTGCCTGGCACATAGTAAACACTTAAATACCATAAAAAACAAAAAAACAAACAGAGCTGAGTATAATGCTCTACACACAGCTAGCACTCAGTAAACACCATTGACTGACTGATTTAGCTGAAAGGGAGGATCCTGCTGTTATTCAAAAGCATTACAGAGCTCTGGCCTAGAGCCTATCCCCTAGTGTGCCTCAGATTGCAGGCCTAAAGGCCCACTTTAAGAAGCTGCCGTATATATTTTGAAGTAGTTTGAAAGGCAAAATGTACTTTCGTGCCCAATTTGGGTTGTATGATGATGAGTTGATAGAATTGCCCTGCTGCAGATCACAGAGCTGCAAATCCTGTGTGGGGAATAAGTGCTCCGGCAAAAACATCTAAAAAAAAAAAATTGGGTCAAAACGTGATGACTTGGATATCTTAACCCAGCTTTTCTTCAATTCTTTCTGTCAAGGTCCCGTATTGACATCTGACTGGGTTGGTGGGAGCCCTTTCATCTTGGAATGTAAGTAACTTCTTCTGTCATACTAACTGCTTCTGTCACACTTTGCTGCCTATGCCTTTTTGTCCCCGTCCTCCTCCTCATCTTCATTAGTATTTTTAGGTGGCCTGATGCATGCAGAACTCTTCACTGGGTGCTTAAACTGTGTACAGAGTGCTGTACTGGGCACCTAGTGTGTGACTGTTGTGTGCAGAACATTGCAATGGGCTGGCCCCCGGGAGAGGAAAATAAAAGTAGAGACATCGTCCCTGCCCCAGAAGAGCTTGCAGACCTAAGAGCCTCCACAGTATCCAGGCCACTGTTCTTTTATCCTCATCCCAACCCAATTAATGGTCATTCTTCATGCTTTTCTCCAGAGAATATCTCCTCTGTTCCATAATCTGACACCACTACTTCCTTCTCTTTTTAGGAGGCTACAGACCCATTAAGGGGAATCAGAATTTGGGGAAGAGGGGGATGAACCAG
Source organism: Ornithorhynchus anatinus (assembly GCF_004115215.2). Lineage (NCBI taxonomy): Eukaryota > Metazoa > Chordata > Mammalia > Monotremata > Ornithorhynchidae > Ornithorhynchus > Ornithorhynchus anatinus. The sequence continues at coordinate 117,182,006 of NC_041749.1, read as the reverse complement.
TTTCATGCCCCCACCCCAGGTCACCTCCTCAGCTCATTCCCAGGGCTGCCTGCTTCAGCACTGCTAGAATAATGATGGTGATGACGATGATGATGTTTATCAAGTGCTTACTATGAGTGCTCGCTGTGTACTGAGCACTATGGTAAATTCTGGGGTAGATACAAAATAATCAGATCAGACCCAATCTGAGAGGAAGGGAATCTCAACTCCATTTTCTAGATGAAGAAGCTGAGGCTCAGAGAAGTCAAGTGACTTGCCCAAGGTCACCCGGCAGGCCAATGGCAGAGCCGGGACTGGAATCCGGGTCTCCTGACTCCCAGTTTCGTGCTCTTTCTGTGAGCCCACGCTGCCTCAGCTTCAGTGAAAGATCCTATTCTCTGTCCTTAATCAGGCCCTGGCAGGTGACATTGACTAGCCTTGGGGGCCAAGCTGTGTCTTCAGGAAATTTCCCAATGCACCCTTCCACTTGCCATCAGCTGGCCCATGTCGTGGAAACAAAGGCCCATCAGGGCATTTGTGGATGTAGCTCCATCATCCCCAGAAAGTCCCAGGGTAACCTCATTGCCGTCTTGCCCAGCTTGTCTGCTGTGTAGCATGTTTGGGAGGTTACCTGCCAAGACTTGCTCATGGTGACATAGGGCACCAGGACAACATCCACCAAAAGCCTTCCATTCCTTTTTGTAAATGGTTGTTATTAACAATAATAATAATAATAATAATAATGGTATTTGTTAAGTGCTTACTATGTGCCAAGCACTGTTCTAAGCACTGAGGTAGATCCAAGCTAATCTGGTTGGACACAGTCCCTGTCCCACATGGGCTCACAGTCTTAATCCCCATTTTATAGATGAGGTAACTGAGGCCGAGCGAAGTGAAGTGACTGGCCCAAGGTCACACAGCAGACAAGTGGTGGAGCCGGGATTAGAACCCAGGTTAATAATAATGTTGGTATTTGTTAAGCACTTACTATGTGCAGAGCACTGTTCTAAGCGCTGGGGTAGATACAGGGTAATCAGGTTCTTCTGACTCCCAGGCTCGTGCTCTATCCACTAGACCATGCTGCCGGTTGCCCTCAGAGTTTTGGGGATGATGTTTTTTCCCAGGCAGTGGGGAGAGCAGAAGCAATGGCCAGAGAAACATGACCTCAGGGAAGGAGAAGCCAGCGATAGCCCCGGCTGCAGGGAACCCGGCCCTTCTAGGAGCCTGGCAGAAGCTCCCCACTGGCTGAGTCTTTCCCTGGTTCTCCTGCCACTTTTGCCCCAAGTTCTTTGGGGCTGGCTCTCTCCCCCTCCCCCTGGCCTTTAGGAGAACAGATGTTGATTGCTTTGAAATTCCTGATACATGCACAGGACACTCTGATCCCCATCCAACTTCTGATTCATGTTCAGCATAGTGCAGTTCACAGTCTGCAGAGCCCACAAGGACTCAGATATTCTTTAACGCAAAGGACAGAGGGGGACAGAGTTCAGGTTCATCTGTCAACCAGCTAAAGCTGGGACACTCGCATTCCTACCTTGTTCTTGCAATTAGGAAAGGGGTTTTGGCCACTGAAGCAACTGTTCCTGTTTTGTTTTTCAAGCTGCAGCAAAATCTAAGATCTCGCCTGCCAGGTTAGTTAGGATTTACATCCTGATAGTAGGAATACCTCCTTTGGAGGACACCAAGTAAACTTTTAAACAATGGACAGGTCACTTTGAGCCAGACTAAACCACAGGGAAGAGCTCACAGCAGGTCCTGGAGTCCTTTATTGGGCAGGCGTTCCCCAGACTCTCCAAATGTCCTTTGGCATCACTGCCAGAGACAGAACCCGGGCTCGATGGACCATTGGCCCGACCCAGTAGTGGCCTCGCCGAGGCTCATCTGTTGTTCTTTCCTCATCTCGCCTTTTCCGTCTTCCAGGAATTACCCAGAAGTCCTGCTTTAAATCTTTCATGATCTCGTCCTTTCCTGCAATGGCTCGCCCACACAGGGCTGACACTAGAACAGGCAACACAATAAGGCTGGTCCCTCCAAAGGGTTCGCTAGGCCCATGTCCTCTATCACTGACTGGGCTAGGGAGACATCGGTCCCCACCCCACCATCATGACAGTCCCCGCTGGGTGAAGATTGAAATTCATCCTTGTGCTTCAGCAGGCTAAAATTTTCATTGGTTCTTTTGTGCCAGGGACTGATTATTCCAGGAGCAAGATTCAAGTCATGGCTCTGTGGAGTAATGAGGAGGATTACTCAACTTTCCATCAGAGGGACTAGTCACTTTCAGGGGATCAAGGCCTAGGCAGGGACAGTGGGATCAGCAGTCCCAGCCAGATGGCTGTTGGCATTAACTGTTTATCCAGGGAGTTTAGCTTTATTTGGCAGCATTCAGAACTCCGTGGTGATTCCTCTCTCCCCTCCCCTCAGGAATGACGGTTGTAGGGAGGATGGGACAGGACGCTTAGAGAGAATAAGAGAGTAGCTGAGGAACCGACTCGGATGAGTCAGGCGGGGTGTTGAGGCCCATATATAGGAGTTTTAAATTGTAGCAGTGGGGAGCGAGGAGTCAGCGGGATTTGAGGAGTACAGCGATGCGGTTAAAGTGTCAAGCTTGAGAGATGATTCTTGCTTCATTCGGGGGTGCCTGAGGCAGAGAAAGGCTGTGGGGGAGGTGGGGAGATCAAGCAATGGTGGGGAGAGGGGGCCGTGAGAGCCCATCTGGGCCCAAGGCTGGGATTTGGGAAGTGGAGCTCCAGAAGGGAAGGGGCAGATTTGGAAGACACCGAAAGAAATGCTGGAATTTTACAAGAGTCAAAAGTGGGACTGTCTGAACTGATAAGGACCAAGTCCAGTCAGCTCGTCAAAAGTTTGAATGATGGACATAATTGGGGTTGGTCATGTTCTTTCTGGTGGTGGACATTGGAACGAGGCTTGATTCAGACAACCAGTCGGTCAGATAAGGCGAGGTTCAGGTAACTAGCTTTTTCCAGGACCTGCGTCTCTTGGAACTGTCAGGGACCCACACCAACCTCACGGCTCCACATTTTGGCAGCGGGAAAGAGAGTAAAACCTCTGGCCAAGCAGAGCCATATTCCAAGCAGTTGAGCTGTAGTGGGATGTGACCGCGCCAAGCCCGCTGCTGAAGTGGGGTTCCTGCTCTCTCCTTTTTGCTCCTAGACACCTCTGATCATGAGGCCGTGACCGGGCAGGCCTGAGTGTTCCTCGTGGCCATGACGACAGGAGACTGTTGCCACCTCCCTGGCTCACTGTGTGAATGCACCCGGAATTCCGCTTTCTCCAAGACCGTGGAGGACTCGGACCTCGGGCGGCCGCAGTACGTAACTCAAGTTACCACGAAGGATGGGCGGCTGCTGTCCACCGTGATCAAAGCCCTGGGTCCGCAGAGGTGAGGTTTGTCCGTCCCTGTCGGAAGAGGGTGGGCCAAGCTGTAGGGGGAAGAGTGGGGAATCCCAGGGTGGCAGAGTCGGTGTGGAGAGGTGGGTACGATGGGCCTGTCTTCTTCAGTGGGCAGGTAGCAGCCTGCGGAGATGGCCCACCGTTGCTGTGGCTCAGCCTCCCATCCCGGTGGGTCAGGAGCCAGGAGGTGGGTAGAGATGAGGGTGAGGTCGGCCGGCCGGAGAAATGAGATGGGGATAAATCCCTCTTTTTGCCTGCGTGCCTGCCTGCAAGTGGCCTTTTTGAAAAATAATTGGGCTTATCTTGAATCGATGAGGGGATCTAGGGCGACTCTGATTTTCAGGAAGCTTTTTTTCATTAATCCCCTAAGATGACTGTGTATCCGGATTTCCAGCCTCCCAGGTCCCACAGCCACAATGATGACTTCAGGAGTGTCAGAAATATGGATTAGGAGAGTGGAAAGAGGCAAAGCAAGACCCCTTACTCCCCATACTCTGTGCTTCCTGCTTCCAAGCTGGAGACTGCTGGGGGCCAAGGGGTAGAAATCAGAAGCCCAGTCAGTGCACACTCTCAGTTGAAAATGATCATTTCACCGCTCTCCCAGTATGAGGAGCAGATTCATTTCCTGAAGTGGGTATCTGCTCACACTAAGCCCCTTTAACCTTACAGTTGTTAGACCTCAGAGGTCATCTCATCCTCCCCCCTTGCCTCCAGGCAGGACTGTCCCTATCCCATCCCCTCCAGGATGAGACTGTCCTCTTGTAAAGAGGTCCAGAGAGAAGAATCCACCGCCTCCTCTTCAGAAACACGATTGTGGGTTTAATAGCCCTCGATGTCAGGGAGGTGTTCCCTGATGCACAGTCTCAGTCACTCACCCTGAAGCTTAAGCACTATTCCTCTTACTCGGTTCTCAGTGAGGGCGGTGGAGCACTGGCCCTTAATATATTTGGCACAACAAAGGGTCTGGGTTCCCGGTTGTTGTACACAGTTCCCTAGACCCAGGCTGGGTCAAATGGGAAACGTGGCTGTACCCTCACTGTGGAAGGGAGGTACCAGCCCCGCACACTTCTTGAGTCCTCCCAACCTCCTCATTTCCTCCTCCCACCCCTGTTTTCCTCCCTTCTATTCTCTGGTTGAATTCCAAAAGGTTATGACCAGTAAGTCCCAGAAAGTCATTTCAGGAAGTTCAAATTAATTAGGTAGGAACAACCTTCAGCATAATCAATTCCTGACATGTTGCAAGGAGCCAAGGTCTTGAAAACATTGACCCAGCCGTTCGTCGGTTGGAACACTTTCTCTGGGGCCGTCATCATTCTTTGACAGTTGTCTGGTCATTTAAGGCATGTCAGTGGCTGGCTGTTCTAAGTCAGTAAGTTGTCCTGGATTTCATTGAATATCGGTACAATTTGGTCAAGAAGCATTCTGTTCTGGTGGAATCTTCTCCTCCTCCTCCTTTTCCTCCTCCTCCTCATTGGGAGAGATCCTAGTCCACATCTTCATTATTTCCCACTTCTAGATTATCAGTGCAGGTTGGAGGGTTCCCTCCAGACCAGCAGTTCAGGACCACCATCCACGAGGACTTTGGTCCATGAGCCATTTCCAGGTGCTCAGTTAATCTTGATATTCAGAGGTTGTCTCATTTTGGAGCATCGTAAAACCCAGCTCTTTCTTTCCCTACTCTCTTTTCAGTGGTGCTCGCCACACCGTAGAACTGAGGGGCTTTGACATGTTTGTTGGAAACGTGCACAGTCCAAAAGAGAAAGGAATCTTGTCTCACCTCCCGTTTTGGTAAATAAAGAAATCCCAGACTCATTCGTTAGCATTAAATCCCATCCACTCTGAAGGGTCCCAAGTGATGGCTTTGAAAATCTCTTTAGCCAAGACCAGGTCGGCATCCAATTATGGCAGGTGAGACATCCCTGGTTCAGTGAGCTTTGAAGCAGTGGCCCCGTGAGTGTCTGCTTGCTTTAACTGGGGCCCTTGGTTTTTGATTTAAGCTGATTTTTACAGAAAACTCCTGGGCTGTACAGAAAGGATCATGGGCGTTGTTCCAATGGAATATTGGATTAATCGGGCAGGGGACCTGGGTTGAGGTCACCAACTACTTACTAGTGAGAGTGGGAATGCCTGGGCCCTGTTTCTGGCCCAGGGGTAAGATCTAGAGAGCCTCTCTTCACACCGGCAGCTCCAGGCTATAAGGGGAGTGAGATTTTAAAATTTATCTTGATACCCAGAAATCCCACTTTTTCCCTTCTCCTCCCCCTAGCCTTTCCCTGGTTTTGCTATTGTCATAAACCCCAATAGGTTCTTAGAAAAAAAAAATAAAGGGCCCCAACCCTAATCAGCCAGCAATGAGCAAACAAGCAGTGATCAATCGCTGGCTATTTGTCTGGGGATCTCTGCAAAAGAGGGCATTGGCCTGGATTTCCCCAACTTTTGTCTGTCGGAAAGATTCCGATGGGACTCGGTGACTGAAAATGGGACGCTGGAAGCTGGAGGCCCCGTGGCGATGAGAAGGCCACCGTGAGCCTGACATGAAAAGTCTGCAACTCTGGCATGCTGGGTCAGAACTTCGGAACAGAGGGGTCATGTGTGCCCTCACCTTAAACTCCCAAGTGACTCAGGAAAACTCCTCCAGGGAAAGCAGACACCAGTGTTAAAGAAAACTCTCATTCCCTTCACATCCTCCATGGAAAAATAAGTTTCTGGCCATCAGGTCTCTGGAAGAGAAAATAGCAGCAGCATAGGCTAGCTAGATCGAGGGCATTTTCTAGTGGTGGAGGCGTCTGGCCTGCGTGCCAGCCAACGTCCGGGACGAGCAGGGCAAGCCCCCTCAGGACTGGGGGTGCCTGTTGCCCGGCTGCCCGGGTGTTGGTTAATCCGGTCCCACGACCGCCCGGCCCCACCCTCCGCCCGAGCAAAGCCACCCCCAGGTAACAGCAGCCAAAGGCGGTGCTTGAGTTCAGGGTGGCTCCGATTGGCGAGCCAGTTTCCGAGCTTTACATGGGGGATGTTCGGCCTGGGGAAGGGATGTTTTCCGTTCTGACCTGATCTGACGCTGGGTCTCTCTCCCCAGCGATGGCCCAATCTGCCGAATCTGCCACGAAGGCGGGAATGGGGAGGTGCTGCTCTCTCCGTGTGACTGCACGGGCACGCTTGGCACCGTGCACAAGAGCTGCCTGGAGAAGTGGCTTTCTTCCTCTAACACCAGCTACTGCGAGCTGTGCCACACAGAGTTTGTGGTGGAGAGGCGGCCCCGGCCCCTGAGAGAGGTACTGTACCCGGAGCCCAGGGTCTGGCTCACTGGCAGCGTTTCCCTGGCCCTTCCAAAGGAGGCAGATGACTAGGAGGAGAGTTGGGCATCAGGCCACCCAGGAGAATGGTGGTAGGCCCGGCAGGGAGGGGAATTCCAGAGCTGTGGGGCCCTCCCGGGAGCACATCCCACTAGCTCCGGCTCCTTGCCATTGAGGCTGAGGGATTCTCGGCAGGAGTGCCTGGCTGGCTTTCAGTGGCCCCTGGCCACCCAGGGGCAGAGGGAGCGCTGCTCTCTCAGGCAGGAAAATCTAATCACTGCTTAGTACTGCATCTGGAAGCAAATCCATGCTCAGCACTGACTGGGGTGACGGGCCGTGGGCCTCTTCCATCCTGAAGCAGCGGGGCTGCTACTTCCTCGGCTGCCGGAGCTTCTCGGGGAAGCTCCGAGGGCTGCTTCCCCAGAGCACCTGACGGGTGACATTCCCCCCACCCCTTGTCCCCCCCAATCCCTCTTTGTTCCCTGGGCCACTCGCAGACCACATCTTGGCTTTGAAGCACTGACTCAAAGGACCCCTCTGTGTCCTAAGAGCGGGACCAACCGGCCCTTACCCCTTAGGACCCCATTGGCTAGGAAGAGGAGTTGCTGGAGCCCAGGAGTTTTTTCATTAAGTGCAGTGGGTAGGTGAGCAGGATAGGTTTGGTGGAAGAAGCAGCTGGATGGCTGAGGGGGGCATGGGGGCCTAAAATCCACCCCAAGCCTTTTGTCATTTCTAATTTTTCCAATGAATGAATTCTTCCTGGCATCTTGGGAACCTTGGGAGTCCCACACCTTGACCTGCCTGCTTTTCCTTGCTGTTTGCCCTCCTTTAGCTAATGACTGGCAAAAAAAAAAAACCCAACAAAAAAAACCTCCAACCTCATCCCAAACCCGTCACTTCCCAGGATGTGAGGAGAGGGTGTTGTGGGGAAGCCCTTCTTGTTGTAGGTGGCTCATTGCCTCTTTCCTTCTGGGTCAGTGGCTGAAGGATCCCGGGCCCCGGAATGAGAAGAGGACCCTTTTCTGTGACATGGTGTGTTTCCTGTTCATCACGCCACTGGCTGCCATCTCGGGCTGGCTGTGTCTCCGTGGGGCCCAGGACCACTTGCAGTTTAACAGCAGACTGGAGGCGGTGGGACTGATAGCCCTCACTATAGCACTTTTTACAATCTACGTCCTTTGGACCCTGGTAAGTTAACAAAACCAGCTGGCCTAGGGCAGTCCTCTCCCCACCCCCTCCACTCACCTTCCTTCTTCCCCCTTGCTCCCCCCCACCCCCACTACCTCGCTAGGCCTCGTTAGCTGTATTGATCTCTTGGGTTTGGGCAGGGGGTTTAATGGTATTTAAGCGCTTACTATGTGCCAGGCACTGTACCAAGTGCTGGGGTAGATATAAGCTAATCAGGTTGGACACAGTCCCTGTGCCTCATGGGTTTCACAGTCTTAATCCCCCTTTTACAGATGGGGCAACTGAGGCACAGACAAGTGAAGTGACTTTCCCAAGGTCACACAGCAGACGTGTCAGAGCTGGGATCAGAACCCAGATCCTTCTGACTTCCAGGCCCGTGCTCTCCACGAGGCCGGATTTTCACTTGGGGGCAATCAGTAAAAAACAACAGTTTGGGCTCTGTGGGATGGAAAGGGGACCACTCCCCCCTCCATGCCCCTACCCCCGCACTACTCCATTGAGCGTCCAGTAGGTCGAAGGAAGACGCTTGAGGATCACGGGAGGGCATGTAAATGGAAGTAAATGCAGAATTCCCCAGGTCCAACCCAAAAGGAGACCCCACATCTATATCGCAAGGCTAGCTTGCACTTTCCAATTGGTCACCCCACCGCACCTAAGGGGATGAGCAGAAGGGAAGGGCTGGGGAGATCCTCAGAGGTCGTCGCTGACCACCCCCTACCTCCGGTTCCTCTCTGGTTTCTGGGTTCCGGCCCTAAGAGGGAAAGAGGCTTCTCTCGGGTCACTCAGCAAGTTCAGAGGCAGTGCTGAGGTTCGACTCTGCTTTGGCTGAACACAGCAGATGGATTTTCTTGGAGTTCAGACCCAGAGGCAAACTCTCCTTAGCCAGGTGGGTTTCCGGAAATCATGTAAAATATGCTCCCCACAAGAAATGAGGGCCTGGGCTTTTTGTATTCCATCAGAGGTATTTATTGAGTGCTTACCGGGTGCACAGCGCTGTACTAAGCACTCGGGAGAGGATAATATGACAGAGTTGGTAGATGTGTTCCCCGCCCACAGAGAGCTGAGCCAGTAAAGTTCTGCAGTAAAGGCTCTCCAACTGGGAGCCAGTCAGCAACTGTTGATTGACAGCCCAGTAGCTGCTGGAGCCAGCCACAGGAGGAGGGGGAAACATTAGGTTGAAGAAGCCTGGGCGCCCAGGCTTCTCTTACCAGGAACAGAGGGCACTGTGACTGGGGTATTCATTAGTGCAGCTCTGCAAAAATAATGTGAATTCCCCAGCAGGCCCTTCTGCTGGAGGGGCCCCAAATAGGAATGAAATCAGCATTCTTTACCCTGCCTAGGCCATAAACAGCTACCTCATCACAAGCAAGTGTAAAAAGTGCCTGAGGGTTGCTTTTGTGTTGATAGGCATTTGAGTTACAAATTGTTTTGGGGTTTTTTTTTGATGGAGTGGGGAGAAGAGAGGAGGGAATCTTTCCTTCACCTCAACCTTGCTCGGTCCCTTCCCGAGATGGGTTCCTGGTCAGATCCCGGTGCCTTAGTGACGTGGCATCTGGTGGTTATTATTCCTCAGGTTTCATTCCGCTACCATTGCCAGCTGTATTCCGAGTGGAGAAGGACCAATCAGAAAGTCCGCTTGATGATTCCGGACTCCAGAAGCTCAGAAATGACCCAGCATTCCTCCCTGTCAGCCACGCTCCTGAAGAAGAACGCGGAGGAAACCACAGTGTGAGAGGCCCTGAGCCGTTCCCCACCTCCGAGAGTGTCCACCATGCTGCTGTTGCTGCTGCTGCTGCTGTGAGCCAAAGCCACGCTGCTTCCTGACAATCAGTCAGCCACCCACGGCGGCCTCCTGGCATCTGGCTGCTTCGGAGCAAAGTCAGGGAGGCCAGAACGCAGCAAGTATTGACGGGGTTCACAGTTCAGGGGGCTCGGGGCTCCAGAGGAAGAAAAACAGTAATTTTCTGTGTACCTGGGACACTTTCTTAAATAGAGATACACTAAGTGGAGTATATTCTCTCTATTTTTTAATTTCCTCACCTATCGTTTCCGTACATTGGGTTGACAAGACTTGGTTCTAAGCTTCAGTACCGAAGCTGGCAGACTGATCTCGTTCTGAGGTTAATTCAATGCCTTTTTCAGAATTCTCTCCGAAAGAAAATTCATGGTTGATGTTGCTAAATGTTCCCTCCTCCCTTGCACTAAATGGATTTTGATAAAAATCCTAGTAGGCTTTCTCCATTCCAGTTGACTTCCTTTCATGGTGTCATATACTTTATAAAAGTTACATTGTGTTTTAAAAACAAACCCTGAAGGAATAAAATGAGTGCTTATTGAATGGAAAGTTGTTGAGTAAGTTTTTACATGCTCCCCGTGCCATCCCAGGAGCTGGGCAGAGTTCTTGGTTGGTTGCTGTCGGGAGAAGAAACCTTTGGGAGACTGAATCGGGTGACTCTGACTTTGCTGAAGAAGTGTGGAAGAGGGTTCCTTTGGGTCTGCTTCTGGGGGAGGCTGGCCTGAGAGAGAGACCTTGAGAATTGACCTTCCAAAGACTCGGTCCGTAGGGGTTCACCTGGGAGGAAAAAAAAACCCCACCCTGACTGCAGATGCTGATGTTGCTGGATTCTCTGAGGAAAGGGGAGCCGGAGAGGAATTCTCCACCGCACCCCAGGTCATGGGAGGCAGAGCTCCCCAAGGAGAAGAGGTTTCTGTCACCTGAAGTTGTTCCCTGGCCTTTGAGGCAGGATGACTGGCCACTAGTTTCACCTCCGTTCTACCTTACGGGGTGCCCGAAGACATCATTGCTCTCTGTTTGAGATGTCTCGAGGACTCGGAGTTAAAAGGGGGCCAGGGCATTAGTTTGGCCTAGTTGAATCACCCTCCAAGGAAGTCAAATTCTTCCTTGTGAAATCGATCAATCATTGGTATTTATTGAGCGCTATGTGCAGAGCAGTGTACTAAGTGCTTGGGAGAGTACAGTATAACAGCTGGGAGTCACGTTCCCTGCCCGCCATGAGCTTACGTTCTAGAGGGAGGGGGAGATAGACATTGACTGAGAGGTGGGAGGACTTACCGAGGTCCAGAAAAGTAACCTTCCCACCCACCTGCTTGCTGTTGCTAGTTCCAGCCGACAAACCCTTCTCTCTCACCCCCTCCATCCCCTTCCCACTGTCTTCTAGGCCATCCCTCTAGCCACCTACCTCTTGACCACCAACTTACCTGCCCGCTTCCTGCTACTCCAGACTAGCCTCAGAGCCCACCTTCTCCAGGAAACTTGCCTCAGTCAGAAAGGGGAGGGAGTGAACCAATAATACTGTCCTCAAGGTTAAATGATTTCCACCTTCTAGCCTCTGTGACCACCTTAAAAAGAAAAAAAAATGGGTCTGGTGTCTTTTAACTAAGCTCCCTGAGGTCAGGGCCTTTGTCTTTGGTTTGATCTGGAATCTTCTTCAGCCTTCAAGCTCCCACTTGAAGTAGCCTCTCCTTTTACTCAGCTTCCCCTTTTACATCCGCCCTAATCGACTCCCTCTGTTCGTATATTCATTCATTCAATAGTATTTATTGAGCACTTACTATGTGCAGAGCACTGTACTAAGCGCTTGGAATATACAATTCGGCAACAGATAGAGACGATCCCTGCCCAATGACGGGCTCACAGTCTAATCGGGGGAGAATAGCCACCTCTAGCCACCCCTCCCCTCACTCACACAACCAGGAGTGCTCAATCAGTGTTATTTACTGAGCACTCACTGTGTGTAGAGCACTGTACTAAGCACTTGGAAGAGTACAATATAACAGACAACCTTCTCTCCCTATAATGAACTCGGAGCCAGAGCCGAGGGAGTGAGAGTGGCGGCATTCGGAAGAGATCCATCGCCTCCTCGCAGTTTGTTCTCCTGCAGGTGCAGGGCTTCTGCTTGCCGTTCTCCTGGGGAGTCAGCGGTGATGGCCCAGATGCTGCTGCTCTGCTTCTTACGACTTGGTCCGGAAGCTCAGCAAGAAGATCAGCAGTGGTTGGACTGTTGCCGCTTCTATACAAGACCCTATCCATGACACTTGTTAGACCCGTTCTAGGGTGACTGGGTATGTAGGGGACCTCACTATTAGTAGTAGTATTATGAAGCGCCGTCGAGTCCTTTACGATTCATGGCGGCGCCATGGGTATACTTTCTCCAGAACGCCCAGTCCTTTGCCATAATCCGCAACCTTTCCAACTATTCTTCCGTTATCGTTATGGTCTCTGTCCATCTAGCTGCTGGTCTGTCTCTTCCACGTTTTCCCTGGACTTTTCCTGGCATTAGCGTCTTCTCCAGAGAATTAGTCCTCCAGATTTTGTGTCCAAAATCTGCTCACCCAAGTCGAGTCACTTGGCCTTCTGAAGATGACTTTGGTTTAGTTAGCTCCAAAATCCGCATTTAGTCACATTTAGTTGCATGTCCTTTCTTCAGCATTGGAGCATAAACTGATCTCTTCCAATTGGATGGCCAATGAGTGGTTAGCCATACCTGTTGATGTTATCTGGTAAGGACTTTAACCAATTCCTCTTCAGCTGCCTGAAACACCTCAGTGGGAAGCCTATCAAAGCCAGCTGCCTTGTTTTTGGCGAGGCAGTACGAAGCTGATCTAACTTCACTTTCCATGATGAGTGGCTCTAATTCAAAAGGAGCTTAGTCAAAAAAGGGACCTTAGTCAATACTAATCCAGTCAAAGTCAGGGGCCCTGACTTTCACTGAGGGGTGCACAGTGCACAGTGGAAGGGATCACATCTACTAACTCTATTGTATTGTACTTTCCCAAGTGTTTAGTATAGTGCTCTTGTGAAGGCCCATCTCCTCCAAGAGGCCTTCCCTGACTAAGCCCTCCTTTCCTCTTCTCCCACTCCCTTCTGCCTTACTCTCTTTATTCATCCCCCCTCCGAGCCCCACAGCACTTATGTACATATATGTATATATCTGTAATTTATTTATTAATGTCTGTCTCCCCCATAGACTGTAAGCTCATTGTGGGCGGGGAATGTGTCTGTTTATTGTTATATCATACTCTCCCAAGCTCTTAGTACAGTGCTCTGCACACAGTAAGCACTCAATAAATACCAAGTACAATCCAACAGAGTAGATCCCTGCCCAGGAGGTGCATACAGTTCATTCATTCATTCATTCATACAATCCTTTGCGTATTATCTTCAGTGTCTCCCTCTAGGGCACAATCATCTGCATAAAACAGCTCTTGAATTATCTGCTCTTGAGTCTTTGGAGGATTCTGGTAGCCTGTTGAGATGGAAGAGTGTCCTGGAGGAGCAAAAGTATAATCTAATACCTGTTCCAGGCCTCTTGTATCCTCCATAATTACTGCGTAGAAGAAATGATTCATTCATTCAATCGTATTTATTGATCACTTGCTGGGTGCAGAGCATTGTACTAAGCGCATGGAAAGTACAATTCAGCAATAGAGACAATCGCTGCCCCCAATGGGCTTACAGTCCAGAAGGGGAAAAATGTGTTTCTAGGTGGTGCTTTTATTACCAAAGCGCCTTACGTTATCTAGTTATTTACTCCTCGCAACACCCCCGCGAGGTAGGGTTCAGGTAGAATTAACCCCAATTTACAGCTGTGGAAACTGAGGCATGGAGAGGTTAATAATAATGATAGTATTTGTTAAGCGCTTACTATGTGCAGAGCACTGTTCTAAGCGCTGGGGGAGATACAGGGTCATCAGGTTGTCCCACGTGAGGCTCACAGTCTTCATCCCCATTTGACAGATGAGGTAACTGAGGCACAGAGAAGTTAAGTGACTTGCTCACAGTCACACAGCTGACAAGTGGCAGAGTGGGGATTCGAACCCTTGACCTCTGACTCCCAAACCCGGGCTCTTTCCACTGAGCCATGCTGCTTCTCTGGTTAATGGCTTGTCCAAGGCCACACGGGGAATGGGTGTCAGAGCCAGGACTCGAACTGGGGACCTCCGGCTTTCAGGCCCACAGCGCTTCCATTTGTGCCACCCTGGGAACGGGCCCACTACCCAGACCCGCTTTACTCCATCGACAGAGAATGGATTAGACTGGTTTCGGAGTGGTAGAAGCCGCCGCAGGACTAGTATTAACAGTATTAATAGTGAAGCATCAAGGCCTAGAGTAAAAAGCTTTGGCCTGGGAGTCAGGACCTAGGTTCTAATTCTGACTCCACATGAAAATAATAATAATGGTATTTTCATTCAGTCAGTCATATTATTGAGCACTTACTGTGTGCAGAGCACTGTACTAAGCACTTGGAAAGTACAATATTTGTTAAGCACTTACTATGTGTCAAGCACTGTTCAAGTGCTAAGGGAGATACAAGCTAATTAGGTAGGACACAGTCCCTTTCCCACATGGCACTCACAGTCTTAATCCCCATTTTACAGATGAGGTAACTGAGGCACAGAGAAGTGAAGTGACTTGCCCAAGGTCACACAGCATTCCACACCGCACCCCCCCCCCAGACCTTAAGCTTGTTGTAGTCAGGGAATGTGTCTGTTTACTGTTGTACTGTACTCTCCCAAGCACTTAGTACAGTGCTCTGTACACAGTAAGTGCTCAATAAATGCGATTGAATGAAAGTGGCAGAATTGGGATAAGAACCTAGGTTCTTCCGACTCTCAAGCCTGTGCTCTATCCACTAGGCCATGCTGCTTCCTGTGTGACCTTGGGCACATCTGAAAAATGGTGACTAAGCACCTATTCTCCCTCACCCTTAGTCTGTGAGCCCCATGAGGGATAGGGACTGTGTCTGACCTGATTATTTGGCATCTATACCAGAGCTTAGTACACCGCTTGGCATAGAGTAAGCACTTAAACACCACGATTTCATTATTGTAGTAGTCGTAATGATATTAAGTGCCTACTGAGTGAAACACCCAGTACTAAGCATTTGGGAGAGTATAATAGAAGCACAAGATATATTCCCTGCCCACCTGGAGCTTATATTCTAATGGGGGAGGCAGACATAAAAGTATTTACAAGCAGTGAAATTAGAATCAATACATTGAATGTTCAATCGACAATCTGTACACATGCAAATCAACAGTATTTATTGAGTGTTTACTTTGTGCAGAGCACTGTACTGAGCCCTTGGAAGAGTACAGTACAACAGAGTTGGTAGACCCGTTCCCTGCCTAAAAGGAGCATGCAGTTTAGAGGGAAAGGCAGACATTAATATAAGTAAATAAGCTGCATATATGCAAATAAGTGCTGTGGGGCTGAGGGTGGGGTGAATACCAAGTGCCCGGAGGATACAGATCCAAGTGCACAGACGACGCAGAAGGGAGAGGGTATGCAGAGGACAGGTATAAATAAATCCGTAAGTGCTAGAGGAGACGTTTGGTTTGATACGACAGTAGTTTAGTTAGTAGTTGGGGAAGGCTTGTTGGAGGGAGTGGGATTTTAGGAGGGCTCTGAAGGTGGGGAGAGCTGAGGTCTGGTGAGCTTGACGGGGAAGGGAGTTCTAGGGTTGGGGGGATGGCGTGAGCAAAGTTTGGGAGGTAGGTGAAGTAGAGGTACCGATTAGTCTTCGGGGACACCCCGTCCTACCTCACCTCACTGATTTCCTGCTCCAACCCAGTCCTCCCACTTCGCTCCTACTCACTGTACCTCGATCTCATCCATCTCACCGCGGACCCCTCGCCCACGTCCTGCCTCTGGCCTGGAACTCCGTCCCTGCCCTTCATAGACGACAGACCATCGCAGTTAGAAGGTGAGCTCGTGAGTTTTCTTTCCACCAGAATGCCGAGTGAAGCCACTGGAACCTTCCCATGGTGACTCCCAGGGCTCCCGCTCCTTCCCGGCCGTGCCTTGGGAATCTTTGGATGTAATGGTACCCTGAGGCCCCCTACTGGTCCTCTTTATCCCTGGACTTGTTGGACTAAAACTATCATTTTTTTTTTGCTTTGTATTTATATTACTGCATCTTTCCTGTCATGTCTTTCATCAAACCCTTCCCTGATTTATTTTTAGACTGTGGACCCCTGGAGGGCCAAGGGGCCACATCTATCTTTCACCTGTGTATTTTTTTTCCACTGCTCACTGGAAGTTGATGGGTCTGTGTGCTTTCCCTGGATCTGTGTGAGGAGATCTGCTTCGAAGCACACAGATCCAGGGAAAGGTGATTTAAAGTGGATTTGTTCAGAGTTGTTACTTTATTAAGGATATGTTAAATAGCATAGAGATTCCTGATCTTGGTGTCTGCCTGCGGTTAGGGGCTGGAGGAAAAGCTTCTGGTTCCAGGGAGACATGTGATCTGGGGAGCTGTGGGCGGGAGCGTTTTGTCCATAGGCCTCCTATGGCCACCCCCGGGGTGTGTGGGGTAGGGGGGTGGTAGACTAGTCCCCGGTGGCCTCTACGCTTTGGGGATGCCCCCTTCTATCTTACCTCCCTAATTTCCTACCGCGACCCAGCACGCCCACTTCACTCTTCTTAACGCCAGTCTACTCGCCGTACCTCCATCTCGTCTATCTCGCCACCGACTCCTAGCCCACGTTCTCCCTCTCACCTGGAAGGCCCACTACCCTCATATATGACAGACCATCACTCTCCCCTCCTTCAAACCTTATTAAAATTAAATCTCCTCCAAGAGATCTTCCCCAACGAAGCCCTCATTTCCCCTACTCCCTCTGCCTTCTGCGTCACCCTTGCACTTGGATCTGTCTCCTTGAAGCACTTGATAGTCACCTCACAGCACTTAGGTACATATCTGTAATTTATTTTAATGCCTGTCCCCCGCTTCAGACTATGAGTTCCTTGTGGGCAGAGAACATGTCTATCAACTCTGTTGATGATGGATGGTACTGGTTAAGCACTTACTCTGTGCCAAGCACTGTTCTAAGCACTGGGGTAGATACAAGTTAATGAGGTTGGACACAGTCCTTGTCCCCCATGAGGCTCACAGCCTTAAGTAGGAGGGAGTTGGATTGAATCCCCATTTTACAGTTGAAGTAACTGAGGCACAGAGAAGTGTCAGCGAAGCCAAGGATGGATAATGTTTCCAGGAGAAGGGGGTGGTTGACAGTGCCAAAGGCAGCTGAGAGGTCCAGGAGGATTATAATAGAGTAGGAGTCCTTGGATTTGACAAGAAGGAGATCATCGGTGACCTTTGAGAGGGAGGTTTCTGTGGAGTGAAGGGGTTGGAAGCCAGATTGGAGAGGGTCAAGGAGAGAATCGGAGGAGAGGAATTTGAGACAGTGGGTGTAGATGGCTCACTCAACCAGTTTGGAGAGGAATGGTAGGAGGGAGATGGGGCGATAACTGGAGGGAGCCATGGGGTCCAGGGAGGGGTTTTTTGGGAATGTTTGAAAGCAGTGGGGAAGAAGCCATTGGAGAGTGAACACTTAAAGATGGCTGTTAGGGAGGGAAAAGGGGAGAGGGCAAGCATTTTGATAAGTTGCAAAGGAATGGGGTTGGATGCACAGGAGGGGTGGATTTTGAGAGAAGGCAGGAGATCTCCTCTAGAGTTATTGCTGGGAAAGATGGGAAAGTTGAAGAGGGGGTAGGTGCGGGGAAGGACTGAGGAGAGGTAGGGGAGATTTTAGGGAGATCATGCCAGATTGGACCAATAATCATTCAATCGTATTTATTGAGCACTGTGGGCAGAATACAGTACTAAGCGCTTGGGAGAGTACAACATAATAATCAAGCACATTCCCTGTCCTCAGTGAGCTAACAGTCTAGAGGGGGAGACAGACATTAATATAAATGAATGAATGTCAGGAGGCCTGAGGAGGGAGTTAAATGTCTGGAACAACTGGTGAGGGCAAATGGGCATGGGTGTCAGTAAGGGTGGAGAAATCATTTTGGTGGGCAGAGGAGAGGGCGGAGTTAAAGCACACAAGGATAAACTTGAAATGGATTAATTTGGCCTGATATTTACATTTCCTTCAGCAGTGCTCTGCGGCTCATGCACAAGAGCCAAGGAGGTGGACTGGGCAGGTGATCCAGGGCTGAGGGTTAGTGGTATGAGATCGACAAAGGGATGGGGAGCAAGTGAGTTGAGTTTGATAGAGAGGGTGGTGTTGAGAGCGTCAGTTTGGTCATCAAGGGAAGGTAGTTTGGGTATGGAGGCTAGGTGGGACACGAGGTGAGATAATTGGATAGGGTCTAAAATTTGGAGGTCTCTGTGGGGGAACAGTATAGATTTACAGGGAGGAGGTGTGGAGGAGAGAAGGCAATAATAATAATGTTGGTATTTGTTAAGTGCTTACTATGTGCAGAGCACTGTTCTAAGCACTGGGGTATACAAGGTAATCAGGTTGTTCCACATGAGGCTCACAATCTTCATCCCCATTTTACAGATGAGGTAACTGAGGCACA
Source organism: Ornithorhynchus anatinus (assembly GCF_004115215.2). Taxonomy (NCBI): domain Eukaryota; kingdom Metazoa; phylum Chordata; class Mammalia; order Monotremata; family Ornithorhynchidae; genus Ornithorhynchus; species Ornithorhynchus anatinus. The sequence goes on along the minus strand of NC_041749.1, from coordinate 117,163,799 downwards.
GAGAAGTTAAGTGACTTGCCCACAGCCACACAGCTGACAAGTGGCAGAGCTGGGATTCGAACCCATGACCTCTGGCTCCCAAGCCCATGCTCTTTCCACTGAGCCACGCTGCTTCTCTGTGAGGCAAGTGAGGCAAGGCAAGGCAAGGCAAGTGAGGAGGTTGTGGTCAGATAGAGGGATTTCAGAGTTGGTGAGAGTACAGATTGTGCAGTGGCTAGAGAAGATGAGATTGAGTGTATGTCCAAGTTGGTGAGTGGGTGAGGGGAGTGGATCAGGAGGTCAGTGGAGTTGAGGAGTGATGAAAGGCAGTCAGCAGAAGCGTCATCAGGAACATCTATGTGGATATTGAAGCCCCCAAGGATCAATATGGGCATGGAGAAGAAGAGAAGGAACGTGAGAAAGGTATCAAAATGGTTAAAGAAGTTGGAGGTGGGACCTGAGGGTGGTAGGTGACCGTGACTAGAATGTGGAGTGGGTGGTAGAAGCAGATGATATGGGCTTCGAAGAAGGGGAAAGAAAGGGATGGGGGTAGAATGGTGCGAAAGCAGCATTGAGGTGGGAGAGAGAAGCCAACACCTCCTCTTTTCCCAGTGAGTCTGGGGGAGTGGAAGATGGATTGTCCTGGAGTCCTTGAGAGTGAAGAGGCCAGTGATTAGAAGAACCTTGAGGAGATGGTTGAATTGTCCTTGGGCCCTTCAGAGTGAAGAGCCCTGTGATTAGGAGTAAACAGACTGGGTTGGTGTGACTAATAATAACTGTGGTATTTCTTAAGCACTTACTATGTGCCAGGCACTGTACTAAGCACTTTGATGGATACAAGCAAACTGGGCTGGACACAGTCCCTTTTCCCATGTGGGGCTCACAATTTCCATCTCCATTTTACAGATGAGGTAACTCAGGTACAAAGAAGTTAAGGACTTGCCCAAGGTCACACAGCAGACAAGTGGTGCAGCCAGAATTAGAACCCATAACCTTTTGATTCCCAGGCCTGTGCTCTATTCACTACACCATGCAGCTTTTCTCTAATATACAAGCAAATTGGGTTGAACACAGTCCCTCTCCCATGTTGGGCTCACAGTCTCAATCCCCATTTTACAGATGAGGGAACTGAGGCACAGAGAAGTGACCTGACTTGCCTAAAGTCACAGAGCAGACAAGTGGCAGAGCTGGGATTGGAACCCATGACCTTCTGACTTCCAGGCCCGTGCTCTATCCACTGAGCCATGCTGCTTCAGAGGAAGCAGGGGCTGAGTATGTGCGAATGAATTAATTAATTAGTGATGGCATTTGTTAAGCGCTTAGTATATGCAAAGCACTATTCTAAGCGCTGGGGAGGATACAAAGTGATCAGGTTGTCCCACGTGGGGCTCACAGTCTTAATGTCCATTTTACAGATGAGGTAACCGAGGCACAGAGAAGTTAAGTGACTTGCCCCAAGTCATACAGCTGACAAGCGGCGGAGCCGGGATTAGAACCCATGATCTCTGCCTCCCCAGCCCATGCTCTTTCCACTGAGCCACGCTGCTTCTCAGGCAGCCGTTGAAATGTAAAAAAACCAAAATGTCTTGGATACCCATTTTACAGACAAGGAAACTGAGGCCCAGAGAAGTGACATAACTTGCCCCAAAGACACATAACAGGCAAGTTGGGGAGCTGGGATTAGAATCCAGGTCCTCTGACTCCCAGGCCTGGGCTCTTTCCACTAGGCCACACTACTTCTCACTGGGACCTTTTGCTGTATTTATGATGTTTCAGGGTCACCGGTCTCTTCATCCTTGGGGTGGATTTGGAAGGTCCATGACCAGTGATTCTACCGGAATGGCAGATCCACCACCTGAAACCCAAAATTCTGAAGAAAAGCATATCAGGTGACAGCCATTTCTATTAGCTGCAGTTCATCAGGAAGCCTAGTTTCACTCAGTGCTCTGATATTGACTCCATATGTGACCAGTTCACATGCACCAAATAATAATGTTGGTATTTGTTAAGCACTTACTATGTGCAGAGCACTGTTCTAAGCGCTGGGGTAGATACAGGGTAATCAGGTTGTCCCACGTGAGGCTCACAGTTAATCCCCATTTTACAAATGAGGTAACTGAGGCACAGAGAAGTTAAGTTACTTGCCCACAGTCACACAGCTGAAAAGTGGCAGAGCTGGGATTTGAATATTGTTCTCTGGGCAATGACCACCATCATGTAATAATAATGATGGTATTTGTTAAGTGCTTACTATGTGCCAAGCACTTTTCTAAGCACTGATGTAGTGACTGAGAAGTCAGGAAGGCAGTGTGGCCTAGAGGAAGAAGCATGGGACTAAGAGTCAGGAGTCCTAGTCCCAGATTCACAACTTGCCTGCAATAATAATAATAATAATTGTGGTATTTGTTAAGTGCTTACTATGTGCCAGGCTCTGTACTAAGTGCTGGGGAGGATACAAGCAAATAGGGTTGGACACGGTCCCTGTCCCATGTAGGGCTCACAGTCTCAATCCCCATTTTACAGATGAGGTAACTGCTATGTGATCTTGGGCAAGTTAGTTCATTTCTGTGTGCCTCAGTTTCCTCATCAGTAAAAGAGTTCACTCCTTTCTAGACTGTGAGCCCTGCTTATTTTGTACCCATCCCAGGGCAAGGACTTAATAATAGTGATAATAATAATAACAAAACATACTGATGGCATTTATTATCAGGGAGGATGGGGACAGCATTAGAGCCCCTTGGATTTGGCAATGAAGAGATCATTGGTGACTTTGAAAAGTGGGGTCTCAGTGGAGCGAAAGGGTCAAAACCCTCATTATAGTGGGTCAAGAAGTAAGGTGGAGAGAAAGTCAAGGCAGTAGTAGAGAAGCAGCATAGCCCAGTGGATGGGCCATGGGCCTGGGAGTTAGAAGGACCTGGATTCTCATCCCGGCTCCAACATTTGTCTGCTGTATGACCTTGGGCAAATCACTTCACTTCTCTGTGCCTCAGTTACCTCATCGGTAAAATGGGGATTAAGACTGTGAGACCCATATGAGACATGGACTGTGTCCAAAGTGACTAGCTTGCATGGACCCCAGTGCTTAGTACACGCCTGGCACATCATAAGTGCTTAACAAATACTGTTAAAAAAAAAGGTAGTAGAAATAGGTATATACAAGCTGTCAAAGGAGTTTGCACAGGAATGGGAGGAGGAATGTGGGGTGATAGCTGGATGGGGCTGTAGGATGCAGAATTTTTTTTTTTTTAAGGCATAGGGGAGACTTGACCAGGCTTGAAGGCAGAGGAAAAGGAAACCATTTGAGAGTGAGAGAATGAAGACTGTAATGGAGGGAATAAGAGTGGGGGCAAATGTTTTTAGGCAGAGAGAGGGGATGGATGGAGTCAGCGGCATAGATAGAGGGGTTAGATTTAGGCAGCAGATGGGAGAGGTAATTGGAAGGAGAAAAAGGGGAGTAGTATAGTGGGGAGGAGGATTTGGGGAAGTTCATTTGTGATGCCCTCAATTTACCAACACAATAGTTGGTGAGGTTCTCAGGGGATAGGAAGAGAAGCAGTCTAGTGCAGAGGAGGACTTCAGGATCAAAAGATGTGGAATAATTAGTGGAGGTCAGGAGCCTGGGAGATGATAAGGAAAGAATAGAAGAGGTGGAGAAAAGGAGGAGAATGGAATTGTAGCAGGAGAGAATCCAGTGAAAGTGGCAAAATTTGACCAGGTGCCTGGATTTCCACCAGCTGCATTCAGTTGTATAATTACAGGAGTAGAGGAAGTGACTCTGGTGAAATCAAGGGGTGGGTTTGGTGGTGTCAGTCTAAAGGAGGGAATTTGGCTGAGGGGGTGGTGTAAGTAAGGAAGATAGTTGAGTTTTGCAGGGTGGGGAGGGGGTTGTTTATGGCATTTGTTAAGCACTTAACTAAGTGCCAGCACTAAATAAGTGCACTTACTTAATACAGTGCTAAGCACTTGTAGTAAGTGCTGGGGTAGATACGAGCTAATCAGGTTGGACACAGTCCACGTCCCACACAGGGTTCACAGTCTTCATCTCCACTTTACAGGTGAGGTAAGTGAAGCAAAGAGAAGGTCAGTGACTCGCCTAAGGTCACAGCAGACAAGTGGTAGAGCTGGGATTAGAACGCAGATCCTTCTTCACTCCATACTTCACTGCTCGGACTGTCTTTCAACAGAAACGTTCAGGGCATGTCATCCTCGCCTTCTCAAAAATCTCCAGTGGTTGCCTGTCCACCTCTGTATCAAACAAAAACTCCTCATTGTTGCCTTTAAAGCTCTCCATCACGTCACCCCCTCCTACCTCACCTCCCTTCTCTCCTTCTACATCCCAGCCCACACACTCTGCTCCTCTGGTGCTAACCTTTTCACTGTGCTTCGCTCTCGCCTGTCTCGCCGCCAGCTCCTGGCCCATGTCCTACCTCTGGCCTGGAACGCCCTCCCTCCTCAAATCCGTCAGACAATCACTCTTCCCCCCTTCAAAGCCCTACTGAAGGTACACCTCCCCCAAGAGGCCGTCCCAGACTAAGCCCCACTTTTCCTCAGCTCCCACTCCCTTCCACATCACCACGACTCGCTCCCTTTGCTCTTCCCCCCTCTCCCCACCCCACAGCACTTACCTATATATTCAGTAGTATTTATTGAGCGCTTACTATGTGCAGAACACTGTACTAAGCGCTTGGAATATACAATTCGGCAACAGAGACAATCCTGCCCAACGACGGGCTTATAGTCTAATCGACTGTATATATGCATATATACATATATATGTATATATAATTCTATTGATATTGATGCCTGATTACTTGTATTGATGTCTGTCTGCCCCCACTCTAGACTGTGAGCCCGATATGGGCAGGGGTTGTCTCTCTATATTGCTGTATTGTACTCTCCAAACGCTTAGTACAGTGCTCCGCACACAGTAAGAGCTCGGTAAATATGATTGAATGAATGAATCCTTCTGACTCCCAAGCCCAGGCTCTATCCACTAGGCCAAGAGCAGCACAAGGGATGAGAGGCTTGGTAGGGAGTGAGTACAAGAGGAGTGCGATAACCTGAGATAGGTGGACTGTATCCAGAGTACAGAGGTCACGGTGAGGGGGGAGGGACTGAATTTGGGGGAAAGGAGTTGTGGATGAGGTGGATTGTCAGAAAATCATACTTGGATAGTGGGAGGTAGAAGCTGAGTAGATCCACTTACATACTCTCCTATTTAAGAACTTATACATCCATACATTCATCTTTCCATTCTCCTCACCCTCCTTTCAGTAAATGATTTTGTGTCTGTCTCTCCCGTGGATGGCAGAGATCATACCTGCTGCTTCTAGTCTCCTCACCTCAGTGCCTGAACTAACCCGAATCTACCCCAGTGCTTAGCACAGTCCTAGGCATATAGTAAGTGCTCAGTAAATACAATAACTAAATACAAGGGACACCAGGGGCTATAGGACCTGCACTGCGTTCACACTCACAGGGGAATCTTACCATCAGTGGTGTCTGACGGTCAACTGGGGTCTACTAGATACACTGTTCCTCACCGAACTCCTGGAGTCATTTCCAATTTCTCAAGGCAGTCAGCGAGGCCTAGTGGAAAGAGCAAAGGCCTGGGAGTTAGAGGACCTGAGTTCTAATCCTAGCTCTGCCACTTGTCTGCTGTGTGACCTTGGGCAAGTCACTTCACGTCTCTGGGCCTGTTTCCTCATCTGTAAATTTAGAATTCAGTCCCCATTTTCCCTCCTACTTAGACCATGAGTCCCTTATAGAACAGGGACTGTGCCCAGTTTGATTACTTTGTATCTACTCAAATGCTTAGAACAGTGCTTGACTTAGTACACTGTTTCGCACACAGTAAGCGCTCAATAAATACGATTGAATGCAGTAAGCACTTAACAAATACCACAGTTATTAGATGAGGTGTTTCTTCTTGTTAGGCCATTAGAAGTGGTGACAAGATGAGAAGCAGTGTGGCCTAGTGGAAACAGCATGGACCTGGGAGTCAGAAGACCTGAGTTCTAATCCCAGCTCTGCCACTTGTCTGCTGTGTGACCTTGGGCAAATCACTTCACTTCTCTGTGCCTCAGTTACCTCATCTGTAAAATGGGGATTAAGACATGGACTGTGTCCACTCTGATTAGCTTCATACAGGTCCTGGTGCATAGTAAGCTCTTAACAAATACCATTAAAAAAAATCCCAGTAACAATGTATAGATACAATTAGATAAAATGGAACAAAGGTGGGTCTGTCAGGAGTAGTAAGAGGCAACACGGTTGAGGAGAGACCGTGTGGGCTAGTGGGAAGAGCTCATAACTGGTAGGAAGACCTGGGTTCTAGTCCCAGCTCTCCCACTGACCTGCTATGCGACCTTGATCATATCACTTAACCTCTTGGTGCCTCAGTTTCCTCATCTGAAAAACCAGGATAATAATGCTTGTGCCTTCCTACCTCATAGAGATATTGCGAGGACACAAATGAGATAATGTAAAAAGCACTTGGGGGGGGGGGATCACTATACTAATTCAAGGTATTATTATTAGTAGAATGGAGAATAATGACAACTATTATTTATTATTATTGTATTTGTTAAGCACTTACTATGTGTCAAGCACTATTCTAAGCGCTGGGGTAGATTCAAGGTAATCAGGTCAGATACCATCCCTGTCCCACATGGGGCTCATGGACTAAGACTACAGTCACTTGATCCCCATTTTACAAATGAGGACACTGGAGGCACAGAGGAGTGAAGTGATTTGCCCAAGGTCACACAGCATACAAGTGGCGGAGCCAGGATTAGAACCCAAGTCCTCTGACTCCCCAGTCACTTTCCACTAGGCCACAATGCTCTTAATTATTTAATCCTGAAATTTCTGGAAACCCACTGGGTGGGAAAAAGCCAGGTGCGCTGAGTAGGAATGTACCATATTTATTGGTTTTATGAGATGTTGTTGAATAGGAGAAGCATCTGGGGGAAAGAAAAAAGGATTTTGGCATAGGACAGGCAAACAAGAGGAAACCTTTCCTTTCCTTTCTTCTTCTACACTTTCCATACCCCCCGCTTCTCCTCTTGCTTCCTGTCTCCTGCACTTCCCTCTCAACCCCTCCCCATCCCTTTAAACCTCTCTGGCCTTGCTGAACCCCAACATTGCCAATACCCACCCAATGCCTGGCCACCTTTGATCATTTCCAAAGAATTCCAGTTGTTGTCCTGATGAGATGAGTGATTCATTCAGTTTGAAACCTTGTTGGCTGAAGCAGATACTTCAAATGACATGCTTTCTTCATATTTCACAGTTTGGTTTTATTAAAAATGCATTCTGTCCCATTTCCTTTGGTAAATACAGTGCTCTGCACATAGTAAGCGCTCAATAAATATTATTGAATGAATGAATGCAACCTGCTTTTATAGGACGAGAGAACCAACATGGCCTAGTGGATAGAGTACGGGCCTGGGAGTCAGAAGGACCCGGGTTCTAATCCCTCCTCTGCCCCTTGTCAGCTGTGTGATCTTGGGCAAATCACTTTACTTCTCTGCACCTAAGTTCCCTCATCTATAAAATGGGGATTAAGACTGTGAGCCCATATAGGACATGGACTGTGTCCAACCTGATTAGCTTATGTCTACCCCAGCACTTAGCACAATGCCTGGCATGCAGTAAGCGCTTAACAAATACCACTAAAAAAAAGACATACTTGAATCTGTCGTTTCATTTGACTTTAATCCATCTTGGGGCTTAAATTGGGTGGATCTTCGAGGACCCCCATCCTTCGCTATCATAAATCATGGGCAGAGGGGCTGGGCAGAGGAAGGGTTCCTTTCCCTTCATCACTATTCTGTACCTCTCTCTGACCTTTTTAACCAGTTCATGTTCTTGCGATTCTCTCTCTCTCTCTCTCTCTCTCTCACACACACACACATACACACACTCAGACTCCTAAACAGAAGAAAAATTATCCTTTTCTCCATTCTCCCATCTTGACTTTATATACACCTGACCTCCCTTTCTCTATTGTAGTGGATAGAGCACAGGTTTGGGAGTCAGAAGGTCATGGGTTCTAATTCCGACTCCACCACTTGTCTGCTGTGTGACTTTGGCAAGTCACTTCTCTGTGCCTCAGTTACCTCATCTGTAAAATGGGGATTGAGACTGTGAGTCCCACGTGGGACAGAGACTGTGTCCAACCCAATTTACTTGTATCTACCCCAGTGCTTAGTACATTGCAAGGCACATAGCACTTAAATACTATTATTATTATTTATTAATAGTACTTAATTATTATTATGGTACTTGTTAAGCACTTACTATGTGCCAAGCACTGTTTTATGCACTGGGGTAATTACAAGTTAATCAGGTTGGACACAGTCCCTGTCCCACATTGGGCTCACATCCTCATTCTTTACAGATGAGGAAACAGACAGAGAAGTTAAGTGACTTGCCCAAGGTCACACAGCAGACAAAGGATGGAGTCAGGATTAGAAAATACCTCACTGACCATGGACATTTTTCTTCTTTCCTTTGGCATCTGTCATTCTCACTTATCCCCACATTCTCTTTCCAATCTCAGGATCTAGATTCTCATTCATTCATTCATTCAATCAGTCATATTTATTGAGCGCTTACTGTGTGCAGAGCACTGTACTAAGTGCTTGGAAAGTACAATTCAGCAACAGATAGAGACAATCCCTACCCAACAACGGGCTCACTGTCTAGAAGGGGGAGACAGACAACAAAACAAAGCAAGTAGCCTGGCATCAGTAGCATCAAAATAAATAGAATTATAGATACATACACATCATTAATAAAATAGAATAATAAATTCTATACAAATAATAAATTGTGTACAAATATACACACGTGCTGTGGGGCATGGAAGGGGGTAGAGCAGAGAGAGGGAGTAGGGGTGATGGGGAGAGGAGGAGGAGCAGAGGAAAAAGGGGGGGGTGCTCAGTCTGGAAAGGCCTCCTGGAGGAAGTAAGCTTTCAGTAGAGCTTTGAAGGGGGGAAGAGAGCTAGTTTGGCAGATGTGAGGAGGGAGGGCATTCCAGGTCAGAGGTAGGACGTGGGCCAGGGTCGACGGCGGAACAGGCAAGATCGAGGCACAGTGAGGAAGTTAGCGGCAGAGGAGCGGAGTGTGCAGGCTGGGATGGAGAAGGAGAGAAGGGAGGTGAGGTAATAATAATAATAATGTTGGTATTTGTTAAGCGCTTACTATGTGCAGAGCACTGTTCTAAGCGCTGGGGTAGACACAGGGGAATCAGGTTGTCCCACGTGGGGCTCACAGTCTTAATCCCCATTTTACAGATGAGGGAACTGAGGCCCAGAGAAGTTAAGTGATTTGCCCACAGTCACACAGCTGACAAGTGGCAGAGCTGGGATTCAAACTCATGAGCCCTGACTCCAAAGCCCGTGCTCTTTCCACTGCGCCACGCTGCTTCTCCGAGCAGGAGAAGGGTAGGAGCAGGTAGGAGGGGGCAAGGAGATGGAGAGCTTTGAAGCCAATAGTGAGGAGTTTTTGCTTCATGCGAAGGTTGATAGGCAACCACTGGAGATTTTTGAGGAGGGGAGTGACATGCCCAGAGCATTTCTGTAGAAAGATGATCCCGGTAGCGGAGAGAAGTATAGACTGAAGTGGGGAGAGACAGGAGGATGGGAGATCAGAGAGGAGGCTGATGTAGTAATCCAGTCGGGATAGGATGAGAGATTGTACCAGCAAGGTAGCAGTTTGGATGGAGAGGAAAGGGCGGGTCTTGGCGATGTTATAAAGGTGAGACCGGCAGGTTTTGGTGACAGATTGGATGTGTGGGGTGACTGAGAGAGCAGAGTCAAGGATAATAATAATGTTGGTATTTGTTAAGCGCTTACTATGTGCAGAGCACTGTTCTAAGCGCTGGGGAGACACAGGGGAATCAGGTTGTCCCACGTGGGGCTCCCAGTCTTAATCCCCATTTTACAGATGAGGTCACTGAGGCACAGAGAAGTGAAGTGACTTGCCCACAGTCACACAGCTGACAAGTGGCCGAGCCAGGATTCGAACCCATGACCTCTGACTCCAAAGCCCGTGCTCTTTCCACTGAGCCATGCAAGGATGACACCAAGGTTGCGGGCTTGTGAGACGGGAAGAATGGTAGTGCCGTCCATAGTGACGGGAAAGTCAGGGAGAGGACAGGGTTTGGGAGGGAAGATAAGGGGCTTAAGACTGTGAGCCCCACGTGGGATAACCTGATAATAATAATAATTATGGTATTTGTTAAGCACTTACTATGTGCCAAGCACTGTTCTAAGCGCTGGGGTAGGCAAAAGGTAATCAGGTTATCCCACATGGGGTTCACAGTCTTCATCCCCATTTTACAGATGAGGTAACTGAGGCACCGAGAAGTTAAGTGACTTGCCCAAAGTCACACAGCTGACAAGTGGCAGAGCCGGGATTAGAGCCCACAACCTCTGACTCCCAAACCTGTGATCTTTCCACTAAACCACGCTGATCACCTTGTATCCCCACCCCCAGCGCTTCGAACAGTGCTTCACACGTAGTAAACACTTAAATGCCATCATTATTATGTAAATTGGGTTAGAGAAGCAGTGTGGTTTAGTGGAAAGGTCACGGGCTTGGGAGTCAGAGGTCATGGGCTCTAATCCCAGCTCCGCCACTTTCATTCATTCATTCATTCAATAGTATTTATTGAGCGCTTACTATGTGCAGAGCACTGTACTAAGCGCTTGGGATGAACAAGTCGGCAACAGATAGAGACAGTCCCTGCCGTTTGACGGGCTTACAGTCTAATCGGGGGAGATGGACAGACAAGAACAATGGCAATAAATAGAGTCAAGGGGAAGAACATCTCGTAAAAACAATGGCAACTAAATAGAATCAAGGCGATGTACAATTCATTAACAAAATAAATAGGGTAATGAAAATATATACAGTTGAGCGGACGAGTACAGTGCTGTGGGGATGGTCTGCTGTGTGTCCTTGGTCAAGTCGCTTAACTTCTCTGTGCCTCAGTTACCTCATCTGCAAAATGGGGATTAAGAGTGTGAGCCCCATGTGGGACAACCTGATCTCCCTGTATCTACCCCAGCGCTTAGAACAGTGCTTGACACGTAGTAAGTGCTTAACAAATACCATAATTATTATTATGAGAAGCAGTGTGGCCCAGTGGAAAGAGCCCGGGTTTGGGAGTTAGAGGTCATGGGTTCTAACCCCAACTCCGCCACTTGTCAGCTGTGTGACTTTGGCAAGTCATTTAACTTCTCTGGGCCTCAGTTACCTCATCAGTAAAATGGGGATTAAGACTGTGAGCTCCAGTGTGGAACACAGACTGCGTCCAACCTCATTACCTTGTATCTATCCCAGTGCTTAGAACATTGCTTGGCACATAGTAAGTGCTTAGCAAATACCATAATTATTATTATAATAATGAAATGATGCTCCCCCTGCCCACAAGGAGTACACTCTAACCAGAGAAACAATCATAAAAATATTTGAAATGGGAGTGGTCAAAATAAATGCCTTGAGCACACATATATAGGTGAGTGAGAAGCAGCATGGCCTAATGGAAAGAGCATGGGGCTGGGAGTCAGAAGATCTGGGTTCTAATTCCAGCTCCACCACTTACCTGCTGTGGAACCTTGGGCAAATCACTTAACTCCTCTCTGCTTCAGTTTCCTCATCCGTAAAATAGGAGTTAAATACTTCTTCTCCCTCCCTTGGTGCCAATCTCTCGCCCATATCCTGCCTCTGGCCTGGAACGCCCTCCTTCCTCATATCCGACAGACAATTACTCTCCCCACCTTCAAAGACTCATTGAAGGCACATCTCCTCCAAGAGGCCTTCCCTGACTAAGCCCTCATTTCCTCTTCTCCCACTCCCTTTTGTGTCATGCACTTATGTAGATATCTGTAATTTCTTTATTTATATTTATGTCTGGCTCCCCCTCTAAACTGAAAGCTAATTGTGGGCAGTCAGCCAATCATATTTATTGAGCGCTTACTGTGTGCAGAGCACCATACTAAGCATTTAGGAGAATGTAATATAATACAACAGACACATTCCCTGCCCCAAACGAGCTTACAGTCAAAAGGGGGAGACAGACATTAATATAAATTGCAGATAATAATGATAGTATTTGTTAAGCGCTTACTATGTGCCAAGCACTGTTTTAAGCGCTGGGGGATATACAGGGTAAGCAGGTTGTCCCACATGGGGCTCATAATCTTCATCCCCATTTTACAGATGAGGTAACTGAGGCACAGAGAAGTTAAGTGACTTGCCCAAGGTCACACAGCAGACAAGTGGCAGAGCCGGGATTAGAACCCAAGTCCTCTGACTCCCAGGCCCATGCTCTTGACACTGGGGATGGGAGGGGGGATGAATAAAGGGAGGAAGTCAGGGTGAAGCAGAAGGGAATGGGAGATGAAAGGAGGGTTTAGTCAGGGAGGGCCTCTTGGAGGAGATGTGCTTTGAATGGCAGGGAGAGTAATTTTCTGTCAGATATGAGGAGGGAGGGCATTCCAGGCCAGAGGCAGGACATGGTCTAGATAGACCATGGTGGTGAGATAGACGAGATTAAGGTACAGTGAGAAGGTTGGCATTGGAGGAGCGAAGTGTGCAGGCTGGGTTGTAGTAGGAGAATAGCAAGGTGAGGTAGGAGGGAGCAAGGTGATTGACTGCTTTAAAGCCAATGGTAAAGAGTTTCTGTTTGATGTGGAGGTGGATGGGCAACCACTGGAGTTCCTTGAGGAGTGAGGAAATGTGGCCCCAACGTTTTTGTAGAAAAATGATCCAGGTAGCAGAGGGAAGTATGGACTGGAGAGGGGAGAGACAAACAGGCAGGAAGGTCAGCAAGAAAGCTAATGCAGTAATCAAGGCAGGGAACATCTCTACCAATACTGTTCTATTATACTCTCCCAAGCACGTAGCACAGTGCTGTGCACACTGTAAGCACTCCATAAATATGATTGATTGATTTAGAATGCGAGCCACATTTAGGACAGGGAATGAGTGTCTGACCTGATTATCTTGTAAGCACCCCAGTGCTTGGTACAGAGCTTGGCACATAGTAAGTGCTTATATCACAGTTATTATGAGTGCTACAAAGGGTATAAATAAGTTCATAAGTGCTTCAGGGTGCTGGGAAATTAATCTGGGAAAGCTTGTTGGAGGATGTGGGACTTTAGGAGGGATTTAAATGGGGAAGGAGGGGGTTCCAAGCCAGGGGAATAGCGTGAGCAATGGGACAAAGGCGGGAGGAGCAAGAGTGAGAAACAGAAAGGTTAGCTTGAGAAGAAACGAAGATAGCATTTGGGGGAATAGCAGGTAAAGGGAGCAGATAGCCTTTACCAGTTAAGTATGGCAGAGAGTCTTAAAAATCATTTTTTTTTGCTTGACGTGAAAAGGCACAGGGAACCGGTGAAGGGTTTTGAAGAGAACAGAGATGTGAGCCAAACGACCCTTCAAGAATTTGATCCATACAATAGCAGAATGTAGTATAGATTGGAGTAGGGAAAGGCTGCGAGACCAGTAAGGCAGCTAATGCAGTAGTCTAATAATAATAATAATAATAATAATAATAATAATAATAATAATAATTGTTGTATTTGTTAGGTTCTTACTCTGTGCCAGGCACTGTACTGGGGTAAATACAAGGTGATTGGGTGGGACGCAGTTCCTGTCCCATATCGGGCTCACAGTCTTAATCTCCATTTTACAGATGAGGTACCTGAGGCACAGAGAAGCAAAGTGACTTGCCCAAGGTCACATGGTAGACAGGTGGCGGAACCGGGATTAGAATCCAGGTCCTTCTGACTCCCAAGCCCATGCTTTATCCACTACGCCATGCTGCATCTCGCTAACAGAGCCCAGACCAGAGCTTGAACCCGGGAGGTAGCAGTGTGGGTGGAGACGAAGAGACAGATCCAGGAGATATTGTGCAAGAAAAGCCGGCAGGATTTCACAGTGGAAAAAATGTGGGAGTTGACTGATAGTGAAAGGTTAAGGATGACACCAAGGTTGTGGGCATCTGGGATGGGAAGGATGGTGTTGTTGTTGTGAACTGAAATAGGAAAATTAGGCGGAGGAGTGGGTTTGGGGGAAAGACGAATTCTGTTTTAGGCATCTTGTGTTTGAGGTGCTGGAGGAGGCCTGGAGGCCAGAGGGGATGCCAGTCAGGTGAGAAGTCAGGGCTACAGAGAGAGATTTGAGAGTCTTTCACAGAGAGGTGGGAGCTGAAGCGTGCAATTGGAGGAGTTCCCTGAAAGAGTGAATGTAAAATGAGAGCCTTGCAGGAACACTCATGGTTAGAGGAGAAGAGACAGGAGGAGCCAACGAATGAAACTGAGAAAAAAAGGAGCAGTCAGTGAGGTAGGAGGAGAAAACCAGGACAGTACCAGGCCAGCAAAACCCCAATCCTGACAGTGTTTCGAGGAGGAGGAAGTGGTCCGTGGGGTCAAAACCAGCAGAGATCGAAGAGTATCAGAAGGGGTGCAGACCCAAGTGCATAGGCGACCAAGAAGGGAGGGAGAATAGAGTGGGGGAAAGAGTGGTTCATCAGGGAAGGCTTCTTGGAGGAGATCTGATTTTAGTAGGGCTGTGAAAATGGGGAGAGTGCTGGTCTGTTGTATTTGAAGGGGGAGGGAGTCCCAGGCCAGACTGAGGATGTGAGCAAGGAGTCAGTGGCGAGAGAGGTGAGATCGAGGTCCAATGTATGGGTTGGTGTTAGAGGAGTGAAGTGAGCGGGCTGGGTAGTAGTAGGAGATTGCCAAGGTAAGATGCTCAGTCTTCAAGCCAATGGTGAGATGTGGAGAGGGAAGGGCATTCATTGGAGATTTTTGAGGAGTGGAGAGACATGTGCAGAACTGTTTTTTTAGAAAAATGATTGGCTGATGGGGAGACCTTGGGAAGTTCATGCCTGATGACTTCAATTTTACCAACAAAGTAGATGGGTAAGGTAAATCTCAAAGGAGTGAAGGGGTAGAAAGACTTGGAAGAATGTAATTAAGAGACATAATAATAATGTTGGTATTTGTTAAGCACTTACTATGTGCCGAGCACTGTTCTAAGCGCTGGGGTAGACACAGGGGAATCAGGTTGTCCCACGTGGGGCTCACAGTCTTAATCCCCATTTTACAGATGAGGTAACTGAGGCACCGAGAAGTGAAGTGACTTGCCCAAAGTCACACAGCTGACAAGTGGCCGAGCGGGGATTCGAACCCATGACCTCTGACTCCAAAGCCCATGGTCTTTCCACCGAGCCACGCGTCCCCTTCCTCAAAGAGTTTACACTCTATACTCTCTTCTTTCGCAGAATCCAGATATCCTGCCTCCTAGTCTCTTCCCATAGTCCCCACTGGTAATAATAATAATAGTGGCATTTGTTAAGCACTTACTAAAGTGCTTCCAGTGCAAAGCACAATACTAAAATCTGGGATAGAGACAAGAAAATTGGGTCAGACACCGTCCCTGTCTCTCATGGGGTTCACAGTCAAAGGGGGAGGGAGAACAGGTATTGATCCCCCGTTTTACAGATAAGGAAACTGAGGCACAGAGAAGTAAAATGACTTGACCTAGGTCACAGTAAGCAAGTGGTGGAGCCGGGATTAGAACCCAGGTCACCTGACTCCCAGGCCCGTGCTCTTTCCACTTGGCTGTGCCGCTCTAGTGAAACGACATGACCTGGGGTGAAGAAAAATTAACTGGAGATGGCTCCTTGGACTTTGAAGGTGAAGAGGGATGTCATCTGGTGGATTTTAAGGGAGAAGGAGTTTCAGGCAGAAGGAAGGCTCTCCCCTAAAACCTTTGTATGGTGCTTTGCACTTAGTAGGTCTTCAATAAATATCATTAATGTGATGTCTAGGATGGAACAATTCAATTATCAATCAAGAAATCAACCATAAATGAGAAGCATCCTGGCCTAGTGGATAGAGCATGGGCTGAGTCAGAAGGACCTGGGTTCTAATCCTGCCTCTACCACTTGTCTGCTGCGTGACCTTGGGAAAGTCACAACTTCTCTGTGCTTCAGTTACCTCATCTATAAAATGGGGATTAAGACTGAGAGTCTCATGTGGTGGGACATGGACTGTGTCCAATCTGATTAGATTGTATCTTCCCCAGTGCTCCTGTCTCTCCCCACTCCAGTCCAAACTTCACTCCGCTGTCCGGATTATCTTTCTACAAAAACTTTCAGGACATGTCACCCCCCTCCACAGAAATCTCCAGTGGTTGCCTACCCACCTCCGTACCTAACAAAAACTTCTCAATGTCGGCTTTAAAACACTCCATCACTTTGCCCCCTCCTACCTCACTTCGCTTCTCTCCTTCTACAACCCACCTTGCAAACTTCGCTCTTTCTAGTGCTAACCTTTTCACTGTGCCTTGATCTCACCTGTCTCACCTCCGACCCCTGCCCATGCCCTGCTTCTGGCCTAGAACGCCCTCCCTCCTCTATTCCGACAATGACTCTCCCTGCCTTCAAAGCCTGATTGAAGGTCCATCTCCTCCAAGAGGCCTTCCCAGAATAAGCCCCGCTTTTCCTCATCTTCCCCCTCCTAGACTGAAAGCCCATTGTGGGCAGGGATCGTCTCTCTTTATTGCTTAATTGTACTTTCCAAGCGCGTAGTATGGTGCTCTGCACACAGTAAGCGCTCAATAGGATTAAATGAATTGAACGAATGAATCAATCTCCCACTCCCTTTTGCGTCGCCCTGACTTTCTTCTTGTGCTTTCCCTGTCCCCAGCCCCACAGCACTTATGTATACATCTGTAATCTTATGAATTTGTATTGATGTCTATCTCCCCCCTTTTGGACTGTGAGCTTGTTGTGGGCAGGGAATGTTACTGTCTATTGTATTGTACTTTCCGAGGTGCTTAGTACAATGCTGGGCACACAGTAAGCGCTTAATAAATACGATTGGATGAATGAATACAACACCTGGCACATAGCATTCATTCAACTGTATTTATTGAGCGCTTACTGTGTGCAGAGCACTGTACTAAGTGCTTGGAAAGTACAATTCGGCAACAGATAAGTCAATCCCTATCCAACAACACAGTCTAGAAAGGGGAGGAAGACAACAAAACAAAACAAGGAGACAGGCATCAATAGCATCAAAACATAGTAAGCACCTAACAAATGCCACTAAAAAAAAAAAATCGACGTACTGGGCTCTGTATGAAGGTCCACGCAAGGCCTGTTCTCTACCATAAACCTTGGGTTTCATCCTAAGTCTGGCAACTACCTAATACCCATATTGTTTGGCATCTAAATACTATGAGCCCGTTATTGGGCAGGGATCGTCTCTTATCTGTTGCCGAATTGTCCATTCCAAGCACTCGGTTCAGTGCTCTGCACACGGTAAGCGCTCGATAAATACTAACGAATGAAAGAGCTCAGTCCAGTGCTCTGCACATAGTAAGTGCTGGATAAATATGATCGAATGAAAATAATAATGTTGGTATTTGCTAAGCGCTTACTATGTGCAGAGCACTGTTCTAAGCTCTGGGGTAGATACAAGGGAATCGGGTTGTCCCACGTGAGGCTCACAGTTTTAATCCCCATTTTCCCGATGAGATAACCGAGGCCCAGAGAAGTGAAGTGACTTACCCCAAGCATGGGGAAGCAGCGTGGCTTAGTGGAAAGAGCCTGGGCTTCGGAGTCAGAGGTCATGGGTTCGACTCCCGGCTTTGCCACTTGTCAGCTGTGTGACTGTGGGGAAGTCACTTAACTTCTCTGTGCCTCGGTTACCTCATCTGTAAAATGGGGATTAACTGTGAGCCTCACGTTGGACAACCTGATTACCCTGTATCTACCCCAGCGCTTAGAACAGTGCTTGGCACGTAGTAAGCGCTTAACAAATGCCAACATTATTATTAAGTCACACAGCTGACAAGGGGCAGAGCCAGGATTCGAAGCCATGACCTCTGACTTCCAAGCCCGGGCTCTTTCCACTGAGCCACGCTGTACCTCGATACTGCTCTTGCCCTCGGCACCAACCGATTCCCGGCCAGCCCAAGCGGCGCTGAAGGTGGGGACGGCGCCTTCCCACGGGCCCGCAGCCCCTCGGCCTTCGCCCCCGCCTTCCCACCTTCGCGTCACCACCCGCCCTTCGAGGAACCCGGCGGCGAGGGTGGGGCCGTTAGAAACGGAGGAGTCTGCGCAGGCGGCTCCTGGCCTGCGCGCGCACGTCCCGATTGTGCCGCGCGTTTAGGCCTGCCCGCGTAGTTGGCTCGCGCAGACGCGCCGCCCTCCATTCGGAATCCTCACACAAAGCCCAGACGCAGAGAAAATGGCGGCGGCGGAGGCGGTAGTGGCGGCGGCGGCAACCGATCCCAAGATGGAGGAGGCCAGCGGTGCAGCCGGTGTGGCGAGCGGGAACAACGCTGTGGTCCCGAAGAGGTGAGAAGCCTATTTAGCCTATTTGATTTCCACGCCGCCTCTCTTCTTCCCTCCCGGCTTCGCCCAACGACCGCCGGCCCCAGGCAGCGGGCGCCCCCCCCCCCCCCCACTTCGCCACGGCCCCGGGAGGGTCAGAGCGGCCCGAGTGAATCCGGATGCTGCAGGCAGGTCCGACGGACCCCGCTTGCCTCCCCGGTCGTCTGCGCGGTTCCGTCGGCGGGCTTGGCCTAATGGCGGCGTGAGCCGGGCACGCGGGCGGACGGGAGCAGTTTCGGAGTCCGTCGCACAGGATGCGAGGGCAGGGGGACGCCCCCGAGTCTGAACCTTTAAACCCTTGGAAGAGGAAAAAGCTGAAAATTCAGAAGACTCTGCATCCTTAGGGGGAGGTGGGGAGGTTGAGCGTCTGTAACAAAAGGTAGCGGGGTCCTCGTCCCTCAGCCCCCTGCCCCCGCCAGCTTTCCTCGGAAAGCCGGGGGTATGGCCGCCTACGGGACCCCGCCGATCCGACCCGCATCAAGCGTTCGGGAATAAGAAGGGCTCCCAAATCAGGACTCCTGGGGTCATTCCTCTTAGCGAGCAGGGCGCGAGTTTTTGACTCCATCTTGGGTCGCTTCCCTCTTTCTCTCTCCATCCCCCCGGCTCGATTCTTTTTTTACCGCCCCTCCCCTCCCCCCTTTCCCTCTCTCTCTTCTCTCCCTCCCTCCCCAGTAACGCAGTTGAAGGTTCATCCTTTAATCACTGAAAATGGGGGTGCGCTAGCCCGGCCAGGTGACTTTCCTGACTTTGGGGGGCGGTTGGATGGTCAGGGTTTATCAGGAAGCTCACCCTCCTTTGTGCCGCTTTCCAAGATGGAAACTAGTCATCTTTTGGGTGTTGTTTAACGGGACCCTTGGGGATTCTTGTTTTTCACCCAAGGGCCTGGATTTTGTTTAAGGCCCCGGAAAACAGAGGGTCAAAGTACTTGAAAGAGGTTTTTCTTCCTCGTCGATTGGTGGGACAGGGGAAGGGGGCAGGTTCAGAGGCCAAATAACATTTTTAAGAACTGCCGCAGTGTAACCCGTCTTCGCCATTACTTTTGTGGCAAAAAGATACTTTCGGTTCAAAAGATAGCTTTGTATCCCAACTATGTGTAGCACTCAACTGTCCAAGGCGTAGGGATTGGACCTCATCTCCTGCTTTTACTCTATCTCGGCTGATTAAACTACTATTGCATTTCCTGGTGGTCAAATTCAGATGTGTGAAATCTGGCCCAGTTCATTTTGCATGTGGTAGATGCAGTATTCTCAGACCATTTTCAAATTTAAAATGAAGGAACAATCGTTAATATCTCTCGCCTTCCCTTCCCTCCCTCCCAGTAATGTATAGCAGAGGAGATGCTCTTAAACATATAGTTCTGCCCTACTGTTTCTCTGGGCCTTCCTATGGGAGGAGATTAAGCAAGAAAGGGTAAGGTGAGGTGATGAGGGAATTCAGGATGGGAGTGCTTAGATTATATTTTAGTATTTTGTATTTGTACTTTAGCAGTCTTGTTACAGGTGTGCTTCGAAGGTGGGTAAAATGAAATGGCCAGGGAGAGGAGGGAAAATTTTCTTGTGCAGTTAGGTTGATGGTGCCCCCCCCCCCCCCCCCCCCCAAGCCATGAATTCCCCCCTGGCCTTAATTCCCCTCTGGCCTGAGCAGTTCCCCTCTGGCACTGCTTTCATAGGAAGATGGAGTAAGAAAGGAGCATTTGAGGTGTGTAAAAGCTAGTGAAAAGACCGTTCAAAATGAGAATACCTATTCATCTTTAGCATATTGTGCCTGCCGTACTACTCTGGTTAAGATTTTTCTTGAATCTCTTATGGTCTTATGAGGCACACCAAAGCACCAGTACTTTATGAATTTGCAGTTGCAAAAAATGACTCGGGTAAGTTTAACAAGTGACCAGGTTCATGCAAAAAGCTAGGAAGAATCTAGGAACTATCGTACTTCTAGCCTGTACCTTTAATCACAGTTTCTCTGAAATGAGGGCTGTTTTAATGGGCAGATTCAGTTGCTTTGGATTTTAGCATCAGTTGCAAGAGAAGCAGTGGGAACTGGAAGACAAGAAGTGAGATGTAAACAATAGGTCAAATGTAGCAAAGGTGAGGTAAGGTGAAAGCGCTGCTGGAGAAGAATTGCCAGTGTTGAGCCCCAGAGAGCAGCTTTCTGTTGATGGGTCAAATCATGAATCATTGGCAACCCTCATTGAAAACATCTGCCTCTGTCAGTGGCATTTCAGCACTTGTGGTGTGCAGAGCACTGAACGGTCTGGGAGAGTGCAATACAACAGAGTTGTTAGACACATTCCTTGCCCATAAGGAGCTTACAATTTAGAGCGGGAGAGATAAAATGAATGTTATGGCTTTGTGCAGCATTGCAGAGGGGTGGGGGAAGGCTATCAAGTCCTTCAAGGGTACAAATTGAAGTGCATCGGTGATGCAGGAGAGGGAGGGAGTAGGAGAATGTCTTAGTTGGGGAAGACCTCTTGGAGGACATGTCATTTTAATAGGACTTTGAAGGAGGGGAGCGTGGTGGTCTGGCAGATATGAAGAGGGGAGGGTGTTCCAGGCCAGAGGGAGAATGTGGTGGGACAGGAGTTGGTGATGAGGTAGGACTGAGGAAGAGTGAGTAGGTTGAAGTTAAAGGAGTAAGGTGTGTAGGCTAGGTTGTAGTAGGAAATCAACCAGGTAAGGTAGGAGGGGTGAGCTGATTGAGTACTTTTAAAGCCGATGGTAAAGAGTTTGTCTTGGCAGAGGTGGATGACTGAGGATTCTCTGTGGCCAGAATTGGATTTGGTTGCAAGGAGGACTTTTAATAATTATGGCATGTAAGTTCTTAGTATTTACTAAGCCCTGGGGTAGATACAGGATATTCAGGTTGGACTCAGTCCCTCTTCCATATGGGGCTCCCAGTCTAAGTAGGAGGGCAAATAGGTATTAAAGCCCCATTTTACAGGTGAGGAAATTGAGTCACAGAGAAAAAAGTCACACAGCAGGCAGGGTTTAGAACCCAGGATCTTTGACTCCCTGTCCTGTACTCTTTCCACTAGGCCATGCTGTTGCTTTTTGGCCCATCACTCCATCTTACAGTAACTAGTATAGTTTTGCATCTGTTTGTTGACTTCAGGAAACTTCACAGTCCAGCCATATGCATGTATTATCTCCAGTATGTGAGTAATTGAGAATGGAGTCTACATAGCTATGACATCTCCAAAAATGCCTTATTTCTTCAGCCTACTCTCTGGAAAACATTGTCCTTGTGCTCAGGGAACAAGTCTACCAACTCTGTATTGTACTATCCCAAGTGCTTAGTACAGTGCTCTGCACATACTATTGGTTATATAGTGTGATCTTGTGCCCAAGCATGGGCTCATAGGTTACTCTGAGCAACTTTAGGAAATTATGCAAATGTCCTGGAATTAGGTGACTTCTAATCTGATTATCCCATCTTATATTAAACTGCAGCTGCTCTTGGTCACCCTCCTCATCTGCTCCTTGCCTCCCTCCCAATCCCCTTTTTAGATTGTGGTCCTCTTTCTCTCCCCCCACCACCCCCAAGGGCTAGGGACTGATTTACACTTGCCTTCTTCCCTAGTGCTTAATACAATGTTTTGCACGTAGTGCTCGATAAATACATTAAATGAATTTTAAAGCTTGAAATATTCTGAGATGGAGCATGTTGAGTACATTGTCAGTTTAGGTTCCACAGCATTCTACAATTTATAATAGGGATTTAACCTCACTTCTCCTGTCCTGATTTTCAACAAATGTGGCAAGTCTGTATCATATATGCTTTAGATATGTTTAAAATCCATAGGTAAACTCTCCATGGAAGTCCTTTATGCCCTAAAAGGCACGGGAGGACCCATTTTCCCCAATGTAACTGCTTTTTACTTCCATGCAACATCCATTTTAGTCATTTACCGGGTCTATACTCTGTTTCCAGACCTTTAACTCCCCCCTGAAGCCTCCAGTCCCCCACCTCTCAAGTCCAGATAGCTTTGTTAGCAACTTTGTTGGCAAGATAAAGGCCAGCAGAACATGAGCTTCCCCCAAAGCCACCCTTGCCTGCTGCCAGTTCTAGGTTCTCCTTAGTTATTTTTCAGAAAGTAGATGCCTTGGATTTTGGTCTTTTCTCACCCTAAAAACAGTTGCTTCCACTCTTCTCCCCTCCCATGCCAATTTGTTTCCTTCCCCTTAGCTTTCAAGTCTGCTCAAGTCTCTTGAATACCTAAAAGCCTTCTTTTATTCCCCTTGAGCCATCCATCACTCCCAGCTTCTTGCACCTCTAAATTCTTTACCTTTTGATCATTCGTGACTCCTTACAGTCTAGCTTTTGTCCCTTTCATTCTGCTCCCTAGGGCCCTTTGAACCAAATCTAATTGGCTTGGTTTCACTGACATGTTACTATTTGGTTATTTTACCTATCTGAGCACTGTCTTTTTTTTTTCTTTCTTTCTTTCTTCCATCACCCTTTAATTCTCTACAAGACCCAATACTTTGTACAGTGCCTGGTATTAACAAATGCCAGAGAGAGAGAGACACCTCTATTAGGGAGTTCCTCCAACACCTCAAACTTAATATGTCCGAAACACTCTTCATCTTCCCACCAAAACCTCATCCTCCCCCGACTTTCCTTTCACTGTAGATAGCACTATTATCCTCCCAGTCACACAAGCCTGTAACCTTGGCATTACCCTTGACTCATCTCTCTCTTTCAGTCTATCACGGAGTCTTGTGGGTTCTACCATCACAACGTCTCGAATCCGCCTTTTCCTCCTCTTCCAAATCTCTGCCCTGCTGATCCAAGCATCTCGACTGCTGCATCAACCTCCTCACCGATCTCCCTGCCTCCCGTCTTTTCCCTCTACAGTCCATACTTTACTCTGCTGCGCAGAGAAGCAGCGTGGCTCAGTGGAAAGAGCCCGAGCTTGGGAGTCAGAGGTCATGAGTTTGAATCCCGGCTCTGCCACTTGTCAGCTGTGTGACTGTGGGGAAGTCACTTAACTTCTCTGTGCCTCAGTTACCTCATCTGTAAAATGGGGATTAACTGTGAGCCTCACGTGGGACAACCTGATTACCCTGTATCTACCCCAGTGCTTAGAACAGTGCTCGGCACATAGCGCTTAACAAACAACATTATTATTATATCATTTTTCTGAAAAAAATATTCGGTCCATATCTTCCCCCTCCTCACAAACCTGCAGTGGTTGTCCATCCACTTCTGCATCAAACATGGGCTTAAAAGGAGTCAGCTCTCTCCCTCCTACCTTACCTCACTGATCTCCTACAAACCTGTTCACTTCGTTCTTCTAACATCAACCTACTCATTATACCTTGATCTCATCTATCCCATCACTACTAACCCTTTGTCCATGTTGTTCCTCGGGCCTGTATCTCCCTCCCCCTTCATATCTGACAGTTTACCACTCTCCCCATTTTCAGAACCCTTCTAAAATCACACCTTATTTCCCCTAACTGTCCCCCCCCCCCCCCCCGTGTCAACTATGCACTTGTCTGTGTATCCCTTAAGCATCTAGCCCAGCCACCTGGTACTTATGTAAATGTTCTTATTCTCACTTTCATCCAGCCGTAGCCCATTTTAATGTCTGTCTCTTCCCCTGTAGACTGGAAGCTCCTTGTGGGCAGGGATTGCGTCTACCAACTCTTATTGTACTGGACCAAGTCCATAGGAAGCAGCATGGTGTAGTGGCCAGAGCACCGGCCTTGGAGTCAGAAGGTCGTGGGCTCTAATCCCAGCTCCACCACTTGTCTGCTGTGTGACCTTGGGCAAGTCACTTCAACTCTCTGGGCCTCAGTTCCCTCTTTTGTAAAATGGGGATTGAGACTGCGAGCTCCATGGGGGACAGGGACTGTGTCAACCCACTTTGTCTCCACCCCAGAACTTGGTACAGTGCCTGGCACCCGGTAAGCGCTTAAAAAAATACCACAATTATTATTAGTCAAGTGCTCTGCACAACAGAAAAGGCTCAGATACCAGTGTTTGGCTTATTGTGTGGTACACAAGCTCTCAAATGACTTCTCATGTCATAATATAGACCAGAGCATGAATACTTATGAAGTGTATTTTCCTTTTCTTCTGCGCTCTGAAGGAATGGGAGTCAATGCTTCAGTAGTCCCTCAGGTGACATTTGTCAACACTGCTTCTGAAAACATGGAGAGCTGTATCTAACCTTTGTGACAAGAAGCAGCGCGGTCTAGTGGAAAGAGCACAGACCTGGGAATCAGGACCTGGGTTCTAGTCCCAGCTCCTCCACTTGCCTGCTGTATGACCTTGGGCAAGCCCCTTAACTTTTCTGGTCCTCAGTTTTCTCAACTGTAAAATGAGGATTTGATCCTTGTTCTTCCTTCTACTTAACCTGGGGGCCCCGCATAGGGTAGGGGCTCTTTCCATCCTGAATATCTTGTATCTACCACATTGCTTAGTACAGCGCCTAGCACAGTGTTAGACAAATAGCGTAATTATATTAATGATATCTTGAGTGCTTGCTCTACTTAACACTGATAATTGTGAAGTCACTGTCCTTTTTAACATGGTATATAAATGCTTACTATCTGCCAGGCGCTCTACTAAGCACTAGGGTAGATACAAGGTAATCAGGTTGGATACAGTCCATGTCTTAATCCACATTTTACAGATGAGGTAACTGAAGCCCAGAGAAGTGAAGTGACTCGCTCAAGGTCCCACAACAGACAAGCGGCAGAGCTGGGATTAGAGCCCAAGTCCTCTGCCTTCCTGGCCTGTGCTCTTTCCACTAGGCCATGCTGCTTCTCATTTTCTCTTGTGCTGTAATGGTGTCTGACTTGTACAGTCAGTCCTCCTGTAATGACCCTCCATTGTTCGTACTCACCCTTTGTCTGATTATTACACTTTCTATCCAAACAGGTGCATGTTGTCAGGAGAACACTTTTCTTATTTCTGTCGTTGCACTCTTCAAAATGTGTAGTGGAAATATGTATTGTGACAGAACTGAGTGTACTCTCTGTTAGTCTGGTGTACAAACAATGAAGGCTGTTTAGGGTGGGGTTGGAGGGAAAAGTGTTTGCTGCTCTTGGTGTTCCTTTTTCTTTTGAAACATTCTGTAATCTTGGTGTTTAGCACACCCTCCTTGGAGAAATCTCATTTTAAAAATGAGGTCAAGTACCTCATTTTCTGAGGGTGATATGGTGGGTGCATGTTGCCATGGTGTGCATGCTGGCAAATCAGTTTTGCCTCTTGGATCCCTTGCTATGACTTAAAACCAAGACCAGGGTCATTTTTCTTCAATTCTATGTCTTTGAATGGAAATGTAAGCCCACCTTTCAAAATGGGCTATTCAAAGTAGTTGGGTTCATAAGCTGTTTTTTTTTTAAATTTTTTTTTTCAGCGATGGCGAGCGATCAACTCAAAATGAGAAAAGGAAGGAAAAAAATGTGAAACGGGGGAATCGCTTTGAGCCGTATGCCAATCCTGCTAAGAGATACAGAGCTTTCATCACAAATATACCGTTTGATGTGAAATGGCAGTCTTTGAAAGATCTGGTCAAAGAAAAAGGTAATGGTGTTGGTAGTATATTAGCAAAGTAAAAGGTTGGTCTGTTATCCTTCCGCTGATTAATTCCTTGGATGTAATTTAAACTCTGTCAGTTAAGGCTGTTCTGGGTAGTTTGCATCCTTTGTAAAGGATTTAGATTAAAGCCATTTTGGGGCTTTCGTGACGGTTTCATGCCATTGGTGTCAAATGGGGCAGTTTTTGTGTGGTCATGTAGGACTATACATGACTTTATTGGCATAAAATGTGGTTAATAAGGCTTCGCATATGTTTTGAATGAAGCCTTTGTGTGTCGAGGGAAATTTTGAATTCTCTCCATTTAGTGCTTGAAGTTTGAATCCTTTTAATCAGTTGGGCCAGGTAGTACCATTGGGGCTGATCCTGGTGCAGTTGAATGTCCTGGAATTGGGATTTGGGCTTAGGTTATAAATTACAAAATATTCAATGTATTTAAACTTTATTTCTATGTAGAATGGAGATTGGCTACATCAAAATATAGCCGCCTGCTTTTGAAATATAGTGCCTCAACTTGACCAATTGCTGTGTCCCAGGGAAAGAATGCTTTAAACTAGATAGAGGGATGATCTTCTACTAGTCTAGGCAATCAGTCAGTCATATTTGAGTCCTTACTGTGTGCAGAGCACTGTACAATGCGCCTTGGGAGAGTACAAAGGTGTGAACAATGAGTTGGGTAGACAAACTTGGAACCTGCTTTTTTGGAATATTACTGTTCCCCCCCCCCACACACACACACACATCTAGATGCAAATATCTGTAACTAAGCCAGTCTGGTTGCATCCTATTTGGCACAGTGTAATTGAAACATATTAGCATGATTGGCAAAACCACATTAAAGCTTCAATTGCTATACTTTTAAAAGACTATCATGAATGATCCCTCGATTTAGCACTAGGACACAACTTTCTTCTTGATGTGCAAGACACACTAGGTAATATGATTATCACACTATTTACACACTTTAAGCACTGATTGGCATTCTAAGACTTGTGCTATCCCGCCTCGTAAAGTATGTTTGGCATGAGATTTGATTTTCCTCCCTTGATCAGCTAAGTCATTTCTGTGAATGATCCAAGGACAGCAGTGAAATGTCTTCATATTTATCTGAGGGAGCCTTTCAGGTTGCTTACTAGATCCAAAGTTTAGTATTGAAGCAGCAGTCCCCAAAACCAAGCCTAAAATTTCGAGGGGGGGGCGGTCATTCTTTGCATCCTCCCCCCCCCCCCCCCCAAATGTATGCCCTTCAGTTTGTGTGAACTTGCTGAATCAAATTCTTGTGATAGACGGTCCTTAGACTGACACAACTGGTTCTTGAGAATTACATCTTAAAGCTTTCTAAGACAGAATCAGTTTGCTCATAGGAAGTATTATGAATGCAAGATCCCCAAGCCAAGCTTGAACACCCTATATTTTTTTTACCAGAATTACCCAAAAACTGTGTAGACAAGCAGAGGTAAGTAAAATAGCTACATTAATGCCTTTATATTGTCAGAGAGGTTCCACGATAGGGTAACCGATTTTTACTTCATCAGAAGTAAAATGGATGTCGACCCTCCCTGGTGACTCCGCCTGGCAATCAGGTAACTGCCCACTTTCTCCCCCCGTGTGCACATGCGCCCACTCCCTCACAGTAACGTTTTAAAATTATTTTCCCATGGCTACGTGCGTGCCCTCAACTCCTGGGCCCCCAGAACTAGTGCCATAAGGGAGACTGGTGTTGTAATGTTGAAGCTGACGTGGTGTTAAGCTGAAATGGTGTAAATATAGACATGTAAGTGCCGTTCGTTATAGCTTGAAACGCTTTAAGTTGAGAACTGCCTTTATATAGTTCCAAGAAACAGGAATGTGGCTTTGAAAATGTAATCGTTGGACTGCTGTATGTAAGAGCCTATAGGTTTAAATCTTCAGTTCATGTTTTTAGGAGTGTGTGAACCAGTTTTGGGATGCTGGTTTATTGGGGCCATTATACTGCTTTACCATTCAGCAGTTAAGTTTGGTAGATCTAAAGCTAGTAGCAACAGGGAAGTTTCTGGAGGTAGAAACAGTTCACCTCAATTTGCCATTTTCCAACAGTTCTCAAGTTAAGGAGATATGAGCCTGGTAGTTACTCAGATCTCTCCAAACTGGTTCTCATATTCCCCTGGCATGTCACTCTGAAGAGTGATGCCTCGATTCAGTCATTTCAGTGTATGTATTCTGGTGGTGAAATTTTAGGATTACCGGTGTGCAGTAAATTAAAAATTTTTAATGGACCGTAAGTTGTCTTTGTTTACAGCTCCCCTGTCTTGGTTAATGAATTCACTGTTGAGTTAAATGATCAGTGGTGGTGGGCTGCTGGTGCTAAGTGCTCACAGTAGTTGGCTTAAGTACAGTTGATACCAATACTTGTCTGTTGGTTAAAAGGGTTCATAAGAAAGGGATGTGTGTTTGTTTTGTTTTTTATGATATGCCAACTTTCAGTGTATGACTTCTACAAGGGAAAAACCTGAATACAAAGTAGACATTTAAAAATAAACAAGCACTTAACATGTTTATCTCCCAAATGATTCTTAATTAAAGGCAGTCTGTTTCATTTCTGTATCAGGCTTCCCTCCTCTTCTTTGAATGCCATGAATCTTCAGTGATAATATATAGTTGATTTCCTTGAAATACTTGTCTTTATTGCTATGAACCACCTTTGATTGAGAATTCATAGTTTAAGACTACAGATCCTAAAAGAACTTGACAAGCAACACTATCAAGTTAGAAGACTGTGTTGCTACAATAGTGCAATTTCCAAAAGCTGTTGGCTTTTTTGGATGCCAACTGCAGCATGCTAAAGTGCATTTAAAGATCAGATTTAACTTGGAGAGAACAAAAGTGCATTTGGTCATTTGAGAATTTTTATGCAAAAGTAATGTCTCCAGGGTCGAATGACCTATTTCCAAGTGATAACCAGACATTAAATGTTGCTACAAGCTGTAACAATTACAGATTTCTTATAAAATTCCTGTCTGAAATCTCTGCTCCCTTGAACTGTTCATTCAGTTCTGAACTGGTATAAAACTAACAATTGCCCTGTAGTGTGATGCAACGTTTTAAGATATCGGTATCCTATATAAATTGTTGTTTTATAAATTAAACCATGTTAGTATGACTTTGCTCTTTCCTTAAAACATTTGTAATTTAACAATGCACAAAACTTTTCCTGTTCCTCCTAAGTACCATTGTCAAAGAAATACACCTGATACTTCAAAAGATTAAATAAATGACTACTAGTCCTGACATCATTTCTCTTGAGCCCTTTGACCTGTCAGTGCTAATATACATGGCCACACTACATGGTTTGGGTTTTTTTTTTAATCACCTGGTACTATATTTCCCTAGTTACCTTTCAGCACTTAAAATATTCTAGAAAAAGTCTTTTAAAAATATCTTGGAAACCTAGCATGCTAAACTGAGATTGTTTTAAATTGGGTTCTGAGATGTCTTCCACCGTATCTGAACTTGTTAAGCTGTATTTTGAGAAGTTTTTGGTAAATTTCATAGTCTCCAGCTGCTGGTAGCCATACTGATGAAAAGGAGTGGCACACTTTGCATAGGGCTTGCGAGAATTAGATTACCAAGCCGATTTTGGTCATATTGAAATTCAGATTTGAGTAATCTGAATATGCTGTTTAGAGGTACTGCATACTTTTCTTGAGGTAGGAAGCACATCTAATTTGGATTAAGCCGGAGTGGCATAAGGTTGGGTGATGGGCAACTTAAATTTAATAATCCATTTGAGTGTTGTTTGTAAACAGAAACTGGCATAAAATAATATTGTGAGTCGAGTGCTTAAATACTTGCAAATTCTGGCCAATGGGGAAACTGGGGTCCAGTGGACAAATTTAGATCAACACAGATGATGCGCTTTTGCCTTATTTAAATCCTGCTGCGCATATTCTGTTTCTCTTCAGGAGCTGTACTATTTCCAGGGGGAAAAAAATCCACCACGTTATATGGATTCTGTTCATTGAAATGGCCCATACCACCACTCTTCCCTTTCTTTTCCCTTCTCCCAGTTTCAGCTAGCCAGTAGAAAGCAAAGCAAACCCCCGTCCATGGGAGAAAGATGTTTGTCCTAGTTGTCAAGAGGGGATAATAGCCTTGCCCGATGATAAGGTGACAGGAGCTGGCTGGGATCAAAGCCTCTTTATTGACACACAAGCTGCATTCAGTCCAAAACCTTAAATACTGTACAAATAGTTTCCCTTATCACCTGGCTTTGGGTCTATGTTTTTGTGAAACTGTCAAAGTAGTTCTGGAAAAGTGGGAGGCACTGGATGAGATAGTGGTAGGAGATCCACAGGGGCCCAGTCACCAGGAGATTTTTTGCCAGGTGGGGAGCTAGTGTGCTTTGATTTTTATTGCAGCCCTTCTGTTAAACAATGTCCAGTACCAGGAGCAGCAGTGTTTCCCAATCTAACTTGGGTAGGGATGCACCTTGTTTCTGAATGCCATCGTTATTTAATTGTACTCTGTGCTTGAGAGAGATTTACCAAATGCAGTAGTGCACCAATGTAGTCATGATAAAAAATAAAAAAATGGTGTGGAATAATCACAATATATTGAGTTTCTGTGGCACTCTTTTTCCAAGGCACTTTGACAATTATCTCATTTTACTCACACCACATTTTTGTGAGACCGGTATTTATCAAGTGCCTGTTCTGTCTTCGTATTGGAAGAAGACTACCTAGTGATGATGAAATTCACCTATGAGGGTGTATGTTGCTGAAAAGGCAATCTTGGGACCCGTAGTTCTGGCCATATTATGAACACTAAAAGGCTTTTCCTTGTTACGTTTATGTTTGTGTTGCCTGGTGCTATTTTATCATTTGCCTCTTCTCTCATTCCTACTGGGTACAGGATACAGAAAAATTCCAGAAATGAATATGTGGCCCAATGGAAAGGTCATGGGCCTGGGAGTCAGGAGATCAACGTTTGAGTCACTTCTGGGGTTGTTTCCTCAGCTGTAAAACAGGATAATAGATTGTGAACCCCTTGTGGGACAGGGGACTGTGATCTCATAAACAGAGCTTAGGCTATAATTAGTGTTAATAAATATATAACAGCACATGAGATATGGTCCTCAGAAGGGCTTAAACTATAATGGGGGAAGCAGGCAGTCATAAAATTAAATACACTATCTGTAAAGAACCAACTGCCAAACAGCTACCCTTCTGTTTTGCTCCTAGTACTTGCATACTCTCCCTGTTTGGATGTGTGAATTGGACTTGTTGCTTCCTCTGGCCCATCTGTGATCTCAGTATTCTCCATATTTGGTTCTGTTAAAATCCCCTCAGAACTCTAAATTTTGTGACTTGCTGTTAAGTAACTTCATGAGCCTTTGCAGTGGGGTTTTGGTGGTCTCTGTGCGAAAATCCACCGCTGTGTATCTTTATGGTTTCCCTGGTCTTTATCACTGATCTTAAAATGTCTTCCTTGCTTCTACTTGAGCCCCATTGCTGAGAAACACTCAGCTGAATATTTGTGGGATTAAATTTATCTATTGAAAATAAATACCTTTGGCCACCGTGACTGCTGTTTTAATCAATGGTATTTATTGAGCTCTTACTATGTGCAGAGCACTATTGGGAGAGTACAGTGCAACAATTAGCAGACATGATCCCTGTCCACAAGCTTACAGTCTTAGAGGGGGAGAATCATCTTCTAAATTGGGGGTGGTGGTGGTTTATAAGTAGATGATAGAGCAGTCCCACAAATCCTGTGATTGGTTCCTTTAGTCGTTCCTAGCAGATAGATCAAATAGATTTCAAACTCTGCTGAGCTCTGAGCTCTGGCCAGAGCTTTGGTGAGGGAGAGGAATTCAGGAAGCATTTTTTATATTGATGCAGCATGGCCTAGTGGAAAGAGCATGGGTCTGGAAGTCAAAGGACCTGGATTCTAAGCCCAGCTCTTGTCAGCTGCTTACTGTCACCTTGGGAAATCACTTAACATTTTTATGCCTCAGTTTCCTCAAATGTAAAATGAGGATTCATTACCTGTTCTCCCTCCAATTTAGACTGTGAGCTCCATGTGGGACAAGAACTGTGCAACCCGATTAACTTGTGTACCTTAGTGCTTAGAATGGTGCTTGACACAGGGCTTAACAAATACCACAATTATTGTATGGGTAGATCTCTGTGAGATTGGATTTATAATTTAAAAGTCTTTAATTCACCATTACGTAGGTCAACTTCTGTTCTTTAATTTTGCCTTAAAGTTACTTTGTTAGTTCGCACACAAGCTATCAGCTGCTCCAATAAAGTATTAGGTTCCTATTAAGCTTTAGAACAATTGCTGTTAGATAACAGTGCCAAGTTAAGGTTCTTAGGCTGAAATATGGCTCCCTTCAGGAGGATGTAGTAATTGTACTAGAAAAAGAAATTCACTTTAAAATGTAAACTGTTTATTGCTTCTTCCATTCTAAGACTTTTTCTTTTAAGCAGGATGGTGGAGTTTTTCTTAAAGCTTCATCACAGATATGTCATTGGGATGGAATAGAGAAACATTTCAGGTAGTCTGGTGTGGTTTTTTTTTTAATCAGGTGGAAAAAAAAAGTTGTTTAAGTCAGTTGTTCAATATGGATTTAGTTTAAATGGTTATGGTCATGGCAGAAAGTTTGGTTGGATAGATTCGTTTTTGGTTTCTACATAGCAATCACAGCTGTACCTCAGAAGGTCTGTATGGACACAGATGAGTAACTTTTCAAATGCACTAGCATTTGAATGGTGGCAGTAGGGCAGTGTGATTAACCTCTTCTCTAAGGCTATTGGGAACTATGTTTTTGTGTAATAAACATGGGATTTGTCTTTGTCTGACACAACTTTGCTGTTTGGTCAAAGCACAGGGATGGTAGTCCTAATGGCTGCTGCTGTTGAAATGAATGGCATTTTAAGAAAAAATGATTGTAAGTGGCTAAGCACAGTGTATTGTAATTTTGTTATTTGTAAACCAGAGGCACCTAAACTTAATGAGCCATCCGTGGGCTAACTAAATCCTAGATCTTGGTCACTTACACAAGGCCATTTAAAAATTGATTATTCAAACAGGTGCACATTTTTTTTTTTTTGGCCAAGTCCATCTACTTTTGGAACCGTTTGCCTGTAATTTTTCATCTGTTCTATAATAGTGGCTGGAGAGCAGAGGTAGAATAACATCTTAGGTGTTAAAATGCTCTGATTTACCTGGCTCTCTTGGTCTCATATATATGCAGATGTTGAGCATTCAATTAAAATAACAGAAACATGTCACAACGCTTTTTCCAAGTTTTTAGTATCCTTTTCCTTGATACCTGAGTTACCCTAATTGTCGTGTCAAAACTTAAAATAAATGCTCCTTAACAATCTTTAATTAAAAATTTCAAGTGAATTGCTTGTGATGGCCTCTTGGAATGGGTTGATTGCCCTCGTGTCTGGATGCATGTATAAACCTTGACATTCAAACCGAGGGGGACCCCTTTAACTCTGTTTAAACGGATCCTTGTTTAGAATTTATCTAGGAATAGAAATTGTTGGTTTAAACATAGACTACATGATCTAAGTAGTAGCAAAATCTACAGTAGCTAGATCTTTAAAATTTTCTGTATGCCATCTTCAAACTCAGCAGCCATTTTGGTAGTGTTCTTGGTGGTAAACAATCTGGTTTTGGTGGTCATGAACTGGCAATCCAAATCTTGAGGAAAAACTGTGGATTAAACTTCTTGAAATCTATTTTATTCTAGTTTTGCCCTTTGTATAGATCAAATCTCCAAGATTGAAAATAGCTGTTTTTAGATGAAATTTGGAAAAATGATGCAGTTAAATTTCCTGCAATCTTTAGGGAGTTATTGATGGGGGAAGCAGTCGGAGCAAATACCTGCTCATTGCAGGGAAGCCAGAGGCTTCAGGTTTTTGAGATCTCTAGTAGAAAACCAATCAGATCCAGTTTGCTGGTGTAAAATACGAAGCTAGAACTGGGTGTCTATTTGGATTTTTTAGGATACATTCATATGTATCTATAATATCATCTTGGTCTTTTAATCCTTAAGTTGATGTATTCCAAAATTTCACCTATCTTTCCATTTAAAGTGTCATCCATGGAACTGTTTTCCTCTGTTCTTCCTGACCTCCCCCCTAAATCTAACCCTACAGACTTATTTCCCATAGATTTGGATTGCCTCTAGTCATGAATGAGTACTCCAGACAGGAAATAGATATCATGGAAGTCTGTGGAAAGAGCTTGCTTGTGGTGGGAGGCAAACCAAGGACATACTGTTAACTAGTTTTTTTTTTTTTTTTACCTACCTTTACTGCACACCTGTAATGCTTAGCTTGGTGGTTTAGAGCACATGGAGTGTTTCTGGGCTTTCTTATAAGGCAGAGGCTCCATACAAGGTTGTTGATGACTGTTCTAAATTCCCATTGTTTTCTTGGCTTTTCTCCCTTGGTATATGTATCGTCTGGAATCTGATTTGTAGTTGGTGAGGTAACATACGTGGAGCTCTTAATGGACGCTGAAGGAAAGTCAAGGGTAAGTGTTTGAGAGCATTTCTTCTGTGGATTTACTACATGACCAATGTAACTATATGGTAGTGTGGAATCGAATGAATTCAGGAAGGTAGTAAGTAGTTATGTTACAGTAGACAATGATTGATACTGACCAACCTTTGAGGGGAATGGGGGGGAAATGTGTAAATGGGGTTCCCTGTTTTCCCAATGGGTTTTCCAGTGGGTGTTTTTGGTGTCCTGTTCGGATACTCAATTTTGGAAATTAGAGCCCAAGAGCAGCATTGCTTCTGACTTCGTTAACAGAGGAGTTGGCTGTGTGTGAATTACGCATGGAACTTCAGTGGAGATAAAACGTTAAACAGGTGTTCTTGTTCTAGAAAATGTTACTTGTAGTTGTTTGCTGAATGTGTAAGTTCAGTGTGAAAGTTTCTGAAAAGTTGCCCTTGTGCCAGCATAAAGTGTAAACAAAACTGCCTATTTCAAGCTTTCAAGTTTTTTAGATTTGAAACAGACCTAAAACTCTGAGTGCAATAGACTGGCTTAGCATAATTAGGATGATGAGTTTGCTTAATGTATTGCTGGGGTATGGATTTGGAATGAGAACAAGGATTTGCTTGCAGAGGGGCGCAGATCTAAAGTTTGTGGAGTTTTCTTGGAGAAACCTGAATTTAGGTCTGAATCACAACTTCAGAAACTTCATAATGCATAGGTGATCAGATTTTTATGGAGTCGAGCTTTTAGTAAGGAAAGGTAGGAAAGACCTTGTATTTCTTCGGTCAACTTTCCTTTGAGAGCATTAAATATGAAACTACCCAAAACCCATTTATTTAAGTTAAAATTTGGTACTTGGTTCTTTATACTTATGTTTTTTCTTTTTCTTTCTCCTTGCTCATCTAACTTGTCCTGGCTTCTTCAAAAGGGATGCGCGTAAGTATCCTTAAATTATTTAGTGGGGTGTCTAAGTCTCAAGACTCCTTTTACTTATTTCCTTTTGGTCTTGTAGGGTGGTTGAGTTCAAGATGGAAGAGAGCATGAAAAAGGCTGCTGAAGTGTTGAACAAGCATAGTCTGAGTGGAAGACCGTTGAAAGTCAAAGAAGTAAGATTTGTAGCATTGCACCCAGTTCTCTTGTAATGCCGGGGCTGCAGCACGAGTCCCTTAACCGTGTTGTAGCCGAACCACAGAGTGAAACCTCGCACTATGGCAGAACTGGGTGTATTTGGCTTGGGTCTTGGAGGTAATGATAATGAATACTTGACGTATGTGAGTACTTACTTTTATCGAACATTGGGATAGAGGCAAGATGATCATTTGGGATTTTAATCGTGCGCTTCACAAGATAACCTCCGGGTGGAAGTACAGAATACATCAATTAGGTAGGAAGCATAAGTGAAGCAATGACTAGATTTCTGTTCCTCAGAAGAGTATAGTGGGATCAGGTAGGACTAGGTTCACACACCTCCCTAGTCGTTCTACAGCTCCTCGCTGCCTGCTTTTTTTGGTGGTTTGAATAGTGGCTAGGGTGCTGTTAACCCTGGACTTCACTTCAGGGGTGTGCTGCTTCAGGGGTGTAGTCATTCTGCACATGCCAACCTGATAACCAACATGTCTACCCAGCGTTTAGCTCAAGCTAATCTCTTAAATGCCCTAATTAATAAAATGCATACCATTTTTGATCTACCCCTTCCAGGAGGCTAGACCCATTTTTCATGTCCATATGGGGCCCAAAAAAACCAAACCACACGAAAACAAAAAGCTTCCTTATGGCTACTTCAGTCAGTAAGCGGTATTATTGAGCACGTACTGTTTGCGTAGCACTGACCTAAGCACTTGGAAGAGTATAATACAAGAGAGTTAGTAAACACATTCCCTGCCCACAATGAGCTTGTACTCTAGAGGAGTAGACAGACGTTAATAATGATAATAATGAAGTTGGTTGATTTAATATAAATCAATAGTGTCAGACAATTCCCCCACCCCCCAATAGCTGAGTATTTTAGGCTGACTACATGGCTTTGGTAATTTTGGTGGGTGGAGGGGGAGGAGGTGCTGTAGAAATGCCTCTTCTCTTCTCCCCCCCCTACTTTAAAGCTAGAAAGAATTAGTGAAACTAGAGTGTTTTGAAAACACATGATTGTGGTGTTACTGATGTGGAAATGTTTGAAAGATGCATATGAATGTTATTACTTATAGGATCCTGATGGTGAGCATGCCAGGAGAGCAATGCAAAAGGTGATGGCAACAACTGGTGGGATGGGAATGGGACCTGGTGGCCCTGGAATGATTAATATCCCACCAAGTATCCTAAACAATCCTAACATCCCAAATGAGATTATCCATGCATTGCAGGCTGGAAGACTTGGAAGTACAGTGTTTGTAGCAAATGTAAGTAAATAAATCGCATTTTTTTTTCCTTTGCAAAATTGAATGTTACCATACCTTTGTTCCTGATAAATAGTCATTGGTTCATAGAGACAAGGAAGATCCTGATTGGGATGTTTTGTATAGAAGCAGCGTGGCTTAGTGGAAAGAGTGGGGTCCTGGGCATCAGAGGGCCTGGGCTGTAATTCCATCTCCATCACTTGCTTGGTGGAGTGACCTCAGGCAAGTCGCTTTACTTCTCTGTGCCTCAGTTTTCCGCATCTGTCAAATGGGGCTTCATTACCTATTCTCCCTTCCCCCTTAGACTGGGAGCCCCGAGTGGGACAGGAACTGTGTCCAACCTAATTCACTTGTATCTACCCAGTGCTTAGAGTGGTGCTTGCCACAGAGTAAGCACTTAACATACCACAGCTATTATTACCGTTATTAAAATGCATAAGTATTACCTATGGCCACTTGGCAGTGGTGATGTCTGGTTACGCCCCGCAACCCTGCTCTCAGCCTCATTCCTGCCTGAAGCCTGTAAAAATGGCTCCTACTGGTTCCTGGGCTTAGAACAGTGCTTGGCACATAGTAAGTGCTTAACAAATACCAACATTATTAATGGAACCTCACTCGTAGGCAAGGAGATGAGTAAGAGTACCATCTGGCGTCCTGTAATGTGGGGGTACTTTCTTGAACCTTGAATGCAGTACCCTGGGTCTGATGCGGTATTAAGTTGTGTGCAGTCACAAGTTATTGGAAGAATGTTCCCTAATTCCTCAGTCACGTGCTATACAAAGTGTGGAATTAAGAACACAAGTTACAGCAGGAGTTAGTATCCTAGGTTGGAAGTATGGTGGAAAGGAAAGGTGGCTTCCTTGATTTTCCCTTTGTGAATCTCTAACAACATTCCAAGTGCTTGTGTAAGGAAGTGTATCTATTCTTGAGTTAGTGTTGTATTCCAGTTAAGTATGGGGGATGTGCCTGCTAATTCTATTGCTTTGTATTCTCCCAAGCATTTAGTACAGTGCTGTGCACATAGCGCTCAATATAAGTATTAAAATTGTTACATAGGCTTTACAATGGGGGAACAAAATGGTTTATAACTTCCTCTCTTTCCTTCTCTTCTTCAGTTGGATTATAAGGTTGGTTGGAAGAAACTCAAAGAAGTATTTTGTATGGCTGGTGTTGTGGTTCGAGCTGATATTTTAGAAGATAAAGATGGCAAAAGCCGTGGAATTGGCACAGTTACATTTGAACAATCTATTGAAGCAGTTCAGGCTATATGTATCCTTTTTAAACTTTGTAATATCGAATCAGAGGTGGAAGGGACCAAAGATGGTCTCTTGGCAGTTGACTAGCTAAGACATCCAGGCAGTTGGTTGTCTATTCTTAAAAACTTTTGTGGGTAAAAACCTTCCAAGCCCTTTGATTGCGAGACCAGTGTTCTAATCATCACGTGATGTTAAAGCTCTTAAATCTGATTGAAACTAATGCAGGAGATGTTTCAATCTGTTACGTGTTTAGGCCTCCGTGTACGTGAAGAACAGTTGGTTGACAGCCTCGTAAAAAGACAGATTTCAGCTAGGGAGAAGCTGAAATGGGCAGCCTAAAAAACATCTCATTAGAGGCCCAGTTAAAGTGTGTGCAGGTGAAAAAAGGGCAGGTGAAATTTTGCTTAATTCCTTGGCATTGTGCTAGGTGGCCTTTTGAAAATGGAAATCTCACCTGAGTGGCGGGCGGGGGCATCTGGAAAGACAGGTCAGGTTGTAAACAGTCTCTTAGGCAGACCAAAATGGGAATTGGAAGAGCGATTTGCAAAGGGCACTGCAGTTTAATGGGTCTCCTCAAATGTATCAAAAGCTGGAAGCTGACAAAGGAATTACTGTGGTCACTTGATAATCTGGGGGTAAAAGCTGTACTCAGGCCTAGTGGGTCATGGCACATGCTCACAATACTAGACCTGTGCCCAGACTTTACTTGTGGAGCTGGAGGATGTCCAGTCATACCTTGCCTCTTTTGAATATTAGATTGGCACAGAACTGCTGTATTTTGACCCTTCACATGATCATTTTATTGATTGGAGTTTGATTCTAGCTTAAAATACCCCTGTGCCTGGTACCTGGAAGAACCCTCTCTGTATCTCAAAGATATATAAAGATACGGAAGTAGTGTGGCTTAGTGGAAAGATCACGGGCTTGGGAGTCAGGGGACATGGGTTCTAATTCTGGCTCCGCCACTTGTCTGCTGGGTGGCCTTGGGCAAGCCACTTAACTTCTCTGGGACTCAGTTACCTCATCTGTAAAATGGGGATTGAGACTAAGCCCCACGTGAGACAACTTGATTACCCCGTATCTACCCCAGCGCTTAGAGCAGTGCTTGGCACATAGCACTTAACAAATACCATAATTATTATTCTCATGATTAAGATAAAGGGATTTCTGAGGGTGGTGAGTTGTGTAAATTTGAAATTTTAGGTTTTTTCATTAGACTAGGGCCAGTTGGCTAGAGAGGAAAACAAAACTTTAACAGTTGACTGTCAAGTTGACCAGCCTACGGCTAATTTAAAGACCACCCCTTCACATGTGAAAAATCTTGACTCTCCTGACCATGAAAAGTGGCAAGACTTTGGGTAATGAACGTCTGCAATTTGCAGACGCGATCTTTAGAAAGCTCAGGCTGCTCGGAGGTTTCTGACCAAGAAAGTGGGTCTCGAGCAATACTTACGTCCTGTTACTGGAATTACTAGTAAATATTGCCTTTAACTAAGCACCAGCAATGTTTAATGGCCAGCTACTATTTGACAGACCAATGCATGTGAAGATGGTAAGTAAATTTTAAGATCTCTTATGAATGCTTGCCTAATAGCCCTACTAGATAGTGGGATGAAAGTAATCTTTGATTATTCAGTGATCATTTTAATTCAGAAGGAAAAAAAGAATTCCAGACAGGGGATTCCTCATTTGGTTAAGAGGCATTGGCTTGTGTCTTTAAGATATTGAACTGTAGGTTCCAAATGGAAGAGAAGGATGCCTTCCTTGCCTGCTGAGATTCTTGTAACTTGATTTTGAGATTTGGCTAAGCTTAAGAATGGTTAGCTTCTGTTAGCATTAGGGATGCCATTTGGGGTGAGCTGTTGCTCTTCTTTTAGCGGGGAAGAAATTGATGATAATGTTCTTAATCTTTCAGGATGAGAGAGCCTTACCGAAGGGAGACTTTTTCCCCCCAGAGCGGCCCCAGCAACTTCCTCGTAAGTGTCTATTTTAACCAAACATTAACTGTTTCATTTAAGTGATTGTAAGTAAATAAAGCTATGCCACCTTCAAATGAAGTAATAATTATACTACGATATGTCATTATAGTCCATATGGAGCCTCAGTTTGCTGGTGTAGGTGCCAGGGATCCTGTTATTCCCATGCCCTACACTGTGCAGTATTTATCTGCTTTCAAGTGCAGTGTTGACTCAAAATCTCTAAAACTCTTTGTGAGCTGGGACCAGGTCACAGACATCATCCCTCAGTGCCTCTTTTGGAGTACTACCAGTGAAAGCACTAGGGCTGCTAATAGCCAAATTTGAAACCGGAGACAGAGTGTGTTCTGTGGAGATTCCTTTCATCTGGGATTTCAGCTCCATTTTTTTGCTTTCAGTTTATGGTGCACAGACCCGTTAGGCCTATCTCTGACAGAGCACCCTGCTGGCCTTTTCATTGTCAGTCCTGAAATGCTTAGGCTTGCAAGTGCAGCCGCAGTTCGTTCGGTGGATTTTGTTTCTGCGTAGACATAAGTACTGCTCTGAAGAGTTCTATATTATAAGACATCCTGGACCTCTCACCTTATTAAAACCATCGCCCCTGCCCTCCTCCCTTCCTTAACTTCTATTTTTAACCACTCAATCTCCAATGGCTCCTTCCCCTCTGCCTTCAAACATGCCCACGTCTCCCCCATCCTAAAAAAACCCGCTCTTGACCCCACTTCCCCCTCCAGTTATCGCCCTATCTCCCTACTACCCTTCCTTTCCAAAATCCTAGAACGAGTCGTCTACAATCGCTGCTTAGAATTCCTTAACTCCCATTCTCTCCCGGACCCCCTCCAATCTGGCTTCCGTCCCCTCCACTCTACCGAGACTGCTCTCTCTAAGGTCACCCATGACCTCCTTCTTGCAAAATCCAATGGCTCCTACTCCATTCTGATCCTCCTTGACCTCTCTGCTGCCTTTGACACTGTCGACCATCCCCTCCTCCTCCATACCTTATCTCACCTTGGCTTCACGGACTCCGTCCTCTCCTGGTTCTCCTCTTACCTCTCTGGCCGGTCATTCTCGGTCTCCTTCGCTGGCACCTCCTCCCCCTCCCATCCTCTAACTGTTGGAGTTCCTCAAGGGTCAGTTCTTGGCCCTCTTCTGTTCTCCATTTACACTCACTCCCTCGGTGAACTCATCCGCTCTTACGGCTTTGACTACCATCTCTACGCAGATGACACGCAGATCTACATCTCCGCCCCTGTCCTCTCCCCCTCCCTTCGGGCTCGCATCTCCTCCTGCCTCCAGGACGTCTCCACCTGGATGTCGGCCCGCCACCTAAAACTCAACATGAGCAAGACTGAGCTCCTCATCTTCCCTCCCAAACCCGGTCCTCTCCCAGACTTCCCTATCACCGTGGATGGCACGACCATCCTTCCCGTCTCTCAGGCCCGCAATCTCGGTGTCATCCTTGACTTGTCTCTCTCGTTCACCCCACACATCCTATCCGTTACCAAGACCTGCCGGTTTCACCTTTACAATATCGCCAAGATCCGCCCTTTCCTCTCCACCCAAACAGCTACCTTACTGTTACGGGTTCTCGTTATATCCCGGCTAGACTACTGTGTCAGCCTTCTCTCTGATCTCCCTTCCTCCTCTCTCGCCCCGCTCTAGTCTATTCTTCACTCTGCTGCCTAGCTCATCTTCCTGCAGAAACGCTCTGGGCATGTCACTCCCCTTCTTAAACACCTCCAGTGGTTGCCTATCAACCTCCACTCCAAACAAAAACTCTTCACTCTAGGCTTCAAGGCTCTACATCACCTTGCCCCGTCCTACCTCTCCTTCCTTCTCTCTTTCTACTGCCCACCCCGCACGCTCCGCTCCTCTGCCGCCCACCTCCTCACCGTCCCTCCATCTCGCCTATCCCGCCGTCGACCCCTGGGCCACGTCCTCCCGCGGTCCTGGAACGCCCTCCCTCCTCACCTCCGCCAAACTGATTCTCTTTCCCTCTTCAAAACCTTACTTAAAACTCACCTCCTCCAAGAGGCCTTCCCAGACTGAGCTCCCCTTCTCCCTCTACTCCCTCTACCACCCCCCCTTCACCTCTCTGCAGCTTAACCCTCTTTTCCCCCCATTTCCCTGTGCTCCTCCCCCTCTCCCTTGCCATCCCCTCAGCACTGTACTCGTCAGCTTAACTGTATATATTTTCATTACCCTATTTATTTTGTTAATTTTGTTAATGAAATGTACATCGCCTTGATTCTATTTAGTTGCCATTGTTTTTACGAGATGTTCTTCCCCTTGACTCTTTTTATTGCCATTGTTCTCGTCTGTCCGTCTCCCCCGATTAGACTGTAAGCCCGTCAAACGGCAGGGACTGTCTCTATCTGTTGCCGACTTGTTCATTCCAAGCGCTTAGTACAGTGCTCTGCACATAGTAAGCGCTCACTAAATACTATTGAATGAATGAATTCGCATGTTTACATGGCAGCCTGCTTATTTTTTTTTAACCGGCTAGTGGGTTTCTCTCAGATACACACTTGAATTTTAAAAAGCACTTATTGCTGATTGTGACTGTGTGGCTGCCATTTTTGTGAGTGGTCTGTCTACACGGGATTGTAATATAAAAGGATGCTCTGCTGTGGTCTATGTGGCTCAGGGTAAGAGTTCTTCAAAATGGGAAAGGGAAGGAACTGCTTTAATCTCTGCAAAGTAAATGTGTCACTTTCTATGGAAATTTTACTATTTTTTCTTTTTCTTTCTAGATGGACTTGGTGGCATTGGCATGGGATTAGGACCAGGAGGACAGCCTATTGATGCTAATCACTTAAATAAAGGCATAGGAATGGGCAACATGGGACCTGCAGGTAAGCTGAATAGACCCATCACGCTTTAATACCTAAAGCCGATCAGCTGCCATCTTGAGAAAGGGGAGAACAAGCGTCAAGCAGTATGATCCACTCTATCCCAGAACATTGAGCTTTTGTCACAGCTGACTTGATTCTGAGTCTGCCACCTCTGAGAATGGAACAACCATCAGACTTTTAAAAAAAAAAGGCAACTTAAATCCAGTTAGGCATGAAAAGCTATTGGTTGTTTATTTTTCCTGTCTCTCCCTCCTCTTAATGAGTTTTGGCAGCAACTCCACTCCTCCATCCCTGTGCAAGAGTTGCGGAATGCTGCTGGAAGTCCCAGATACCCAGCTGACCTCATCCATCTCAAACTCATCCTCACCTGCTTTAATTCTGCCCTCTCCTCCACAACATTATTTTTCCTTTCTCCCCTGCCCCTTGCCTGCATCAGCTGTACCAGATGTTTAACTCCCTCCTCAAATCCCCTCTTGCCCCTAATGACCTGGCCACATACTTTATTGATAAAATTGAAACCATCTCCCCTGCTCCTCCTGCCCCCTCTTTAACTCTCCCATCTTTCAACATGGTGGGCCATCCCCTCCTCCTAGAAACATTATGCAACCTTGGCTTGATTGACAGTCTCCTGGTTCTCCTCTTCTCTCTGGCTGCTCCTTCTCAGTCTCCTTTTGAATGCTCTCCTCAGCCTCCCATGCTTTAATAGTGGGAGTCCCTCCGGGCTCAGTTCTGGGTCCCCTTCTATTCTCTAACTCTTATTTTGTTTTTATTTGGTATTTGTTAGCAAGCGCTGGGATAGATAGATGCTAATCAAGTTGAACAGTCCAACTGTGGCACTTGGATTGGTCCCCTTTAACCACTTGATATTAACCCCTCCCTCGGCACCTATGAATGTATCATAATTTATTTTTAATCTCTCTCCTCCCCCGTGGCTACCCCCC
This sequence comes from Ornithorhynchus anatinus, assembly GCF_004115215.2. Lineage (NCBI taxonomy): Eukaryota > Metazoa > Chordata > Mammalia > Monotremata > Ornithorhynchidae > Ornithorhynchus > Ornithorhynchus anatinus. Next base: position 117,119,920 of record NC_041749.1, on the reverse strand, counting down.
CAAGACTAAGCTTATTGTGGGCAGGGTCTGTGTCTAACAACTCTGTATTGTACTCTCCAAATGCTTAGTACAGTGCCCTGGACACAGTAAGCACTCAAGAAATACCATGGGTTGATTGAAATGAGTGGGGCTTGGGGCTGCTGGTTTGGAAGGATGGTCCAGACTGGTGCCGGTGGTATGACTACCTCCCTGCCCAATTTTCTTCCAGCTAGGCTTCTTTATACAACTCAAGCCCTGCCATCCATTCCATCGAACAATAAGCACCTGGAAACATTCAAGGGCTATGTTAGTTCCTGTCTAAATATTAATTTTTACAAACTCGCAATTCAGAAATTTCGAGTAGTCTGGTAGGTAGTAGGTAGTCTGGTGTAGTATGGCTTTTTTTGGTGGGTTTTGTTTTTATTTGGGGGTGGGGTGGCAAGAACAGTTGCCTTTGAGTCAGCAGTACAATTTCAATTCATATCCAAATATGCTTTGCATGAGCTCCATAGGAACTTTATTAATCTGATGTTAAAGCTGCAATTTTCACAATTTCTGTGGAGGGGGAGTGTTGATTCATTCTCTGATAATAAAGTGCAGTTTTCTTTAAAAATGCTTTTCTTCCCACTTAGTGAAGGGATCTGATTTTTTTCAAAATCAGGATTTGGGGTTTTGATTAGTATCAATGCCCTGCTGTGAAATAGCTGCAGCTTTCATTAACTTCTTTCTCTCTCTTTAAGGAATGGGAATGGAAGGCATGGGATTTGGAATAAATAAAATGGGAGGTAAGAAATTAAACCACTTAGTTGTTGTTTTTGTTTGGTCCTCTTTTCCTCATCCCTAGGCCACCCCTAGTTTTTATTATTATTATTAAAAAAAAGAAACTTGAATCTAGAAGCAGTCTTTTTCTCTTGCAGGCTGCCATGTAAACATGCGTATTCATTCATTAATTATTATAACCTAATAATTAGGTTCTGCCCTTCCCTGTGGTAGCACACAGGCTTAGTTTGGGGGTTTGAGGTGTTTTTTGTTGTTGGCTTTTTTTTTTTTTTGAAAGGACTCCATTCCAAGCATGCTTTCCTTTAAAGCCTTCAGCATATTGGAGCATACACATTCTCTTCCCGCCCACCCCCCCATAAAAAAATGCCTGTAGGACACATCCTGAACATGTATTGATCTTCTTCCAAGTTAAAAAGCAAAGCACTTAAGGTGAATACCAGCAGCTACCAGTTTAGTTGCTGTAGTCTCAATTCAGGGTTGCCGACTTACTGACTTTCCATAAACAATGTATCAACATGATGTTTGGACCCAAAGGTTTTTAGGTGCTGTCTAAAAATTAACTCCTTCAGAAACATATTGTCTGAGACTTAAACTTCTGAAAAGAGTGGTTTTGCTAGAAATTGAGACTAAAGGTGTAATTTATTTCAGGCATGGAAGGACCTTTTGGAGGAGGCATGGACAACATGGGTCGTTTTGGATCTGGAATGAACATGGGCAGAATGACTGGTGAGACCCTAGTCACTGATACTTATGCTGTGGTCTGATAGGAGTTTGAATTTAGGACAGCACAAAGAAATATTTCCCAAACTTGTAAAATAAAGTTCCACTTTGTACCATCAAGCTGCAAAAGATGCTAATAATAAACCCAGAACTAGGGCTTTCACATAAAAATAGCCTTCATAAAACCATAGTTTTACTAACTATAAAAATGAGGCATGTACTTAAGCTAATAAGTAAAACCAAAGAAAAGAATGATTTTTGTCTTCAAATATACAAAGCCAGTGTTTAATTTGAATTGTTCCAAAAGACCGTTTTAAGTTGCATGTTCCCTCAGTAACCACAATGACATATTTTTGTTTTGGATATGAGGATCAGCAGCCTAAAGGCTCCAAATGCCATAAATGAAATTTTTTGCACTATGTGCTAAGCTCTGTACTAAGTGCTGGGGTAGATAAAAGATAATCAGATACTCTTGTATTCATAAGATGATAGCGGGGAGAAATAATTTGAAGTAGTGGCTAGCAGGACCAAAGGCAGCAGCGTTTTCACTCGTTGTAGGAGCAAACAATGGTATTTGAGTGCTTACTGTGTGCTGAGCACTCTACTTAGCACTTGGGAGAGTACTCCATAAAAGTTGGGAGATCTGTTTCGTGCCCTCACCAAGATTGGAGGGAAGGGCTTGTCCTTCACTTCCAACTTCTCATGGGTGGGTAGCTCTTCCTGTTCTTTAACTCTCTCCCATGTTAGACATGAGGTGGAAATAAACTTTGTGCTTTTGGTTCACCTCTGTGAAGAGAGAAAAGGAAAGTTACGAGTTGGACCACTGGGAGAAGGGGAGGAGGAAAAGGTGGCAGGACTGGGGGGATTCTACTCTCGTTCTCCCTTGCCTGTCCTCCTTGTCCACCTGTAGCTCCTTGCCCCTGGGTTGTCAGAACCAAGATGAAATTCCCCAGGTGAACGTGGCTGGCCCAGCTACCTGCCTGCACCTTGCCAGCCTGTGGATAAACCACAATGGTATGGTCACCAGTATGAGAAGAGGCTTGGCAGTTGGACTAAATAACTTGGCAGTAGTCTGTTCTTTTTGGGGGAGTGAGGGGCTGTACAAGCACAATCTGGTGGTCAACGCCTAAGGTATTATTTATTTCTTTCTACAGAGATGGATCGTGGAATGGGTGGAGGATTTGACAGAGACTTTGCTAGAAATGAAATGGGAATGTCTCGTGGTTTTGGCGAACCCCTGGGCAGGGGAATGGGTAAGATGACACAACAAGGTTTACCTATTATATGCAGTTTGTAGTCCAGGGACTTGCGTAGTGTGTCAATCCAATTCTAATATTTAAACTCTCTCAGTTTAGAGTTGTAAAGTTAATACAGTCTCTTTTTGAGCCATAAAGAGTCTTCTTAAGAGATGATTTTCTATTTACTGTATTTTTTTTTCCTCTTCCCCACCCAGTAAGTTTTTGGTGTTTGGTTCTCATTGGGCATAGAAAAGTTTCTTGCCCATCAACTCATCTGTTTTTTTGTTTTTTGGGTTTTTTGTGTGTCTTTAAATGCGTAAAACAGTTTAATTTAGCAAACTGCATTTGTCTACTTTGCATAAGGATTAACCAGGGCCGATCCCTTTTCAACAGACCTAAAAGGTGCTTCTCTTTTGCCCTTTATTAGTATTGTCTCTGACTCAATGGAAGCCAGAGCTACAGTCTCAAGTGCGTGGGCATGTCCTGAACAATGCGAAACCAATGCATCCCACTAAAGGTAATGTTACATAAAGGCTCAACAGTATTTCCGGGCTAAGATGCCTTTATTTAAGCAGTGACCCCAAGGCTGCTCCAGTTTTCATTCCATTTCTGTATTTTTCTCATCTGAATATCTCTGGACAATAAATATTTAGCTTGTGGGTTGCTTTCTGGACCACCCACGTGTCACTGAACAAAATATTGCATGATCTTGAGCATTCTGGAATGGTATGGTAGCTTTTCTGGTCCAAAAAAGGCTCTCATTTCCCATCTTGCTTTTTTTAAGATCAATCACTGTCTGTCTTGACTTTCTCCCCACCTGCTGTCAACTGCGCCTCCTCCCATGCCTTTGCCATGGCCCAATACTTCCCTAAGGAGCCTTCATCCTGTTGATGGAAGGCGTGTGGAATGAGGAAGTAAAAACTGGGCTCTTTGCTCTCTAAAGCTCTAAACCTTCAAATCCGACATTCAAAAAATCCCTCTCCTTGTCTCCCCAGTTATTTAGGCTAGACTTCCCTTGCCTTTTTCCTCTCTCTAATAATTGCCCAGGGACATAGCATTGCAGGACTTTCACCCAAACAGATAGGTCTCCCCGGTTCTCCTTCTTCTCCTTCTCCCTTTGGTGCTCTTGAGTGCTGCTCTAAATGAGAAAATGGCCAAGTAACTTCATGGGTGGAAAGATTTTGGCATCTTTCTATGCTTCCAATGATGCCTCTGGGTGTCAGCACCACTAATCGAGCAATTGATCTGATTCTGACTAGAGGGAGAATTTCTTCTCACCATCTTGTTCGATGCCTGCTGCCTCTTCTCAGTCCTAGAACATTGAGGTAGTTGAAGTTCTGGAGCTGGGGCTTCACCTGAGTCTGGGGCAGGGCCTGTTCCTAACTACAGATTTCCTGTCCACCTTTCAGGCAGTAAGGCTCATGGAGCCTGAGGCTGATTCTGGTTTCTTACTCTGCTGAAGTTAACCTCCTCTGTTTGACTCGGGAGGCATTTACGGGATGTGAAATTTTGATAGAGCCCTTAAGGCTCTCTTCTGCACTCTGGGGGGGAATTGGCATCATTGGTTAATGGTTTGCGTGACAGCCTCATTTTTTTTGAATTGCTTACTGACCGCCCTCATTACTGCCTTGAACTTCATGAATTTCAACTGCATCATCAGATTAAATTATGACTAGTGCTGTTTTCAGTAGTTTGAGTCTGCCATCTTTTCATATTGGAATGACAACTGGCAGTCCTGTGGGCACTTAAGCCTGTTGTGAGCCTGTGCAATGACCTGAAGTGGATGCCTAGCTTTCATGGCGCACAGTGTCTCCCAGACATGCCCTTTTCCCAGGTACCTCATCGGTTGTGCTTTGGGAATCCTCCCTGCCTCCTGGTGGTTCGAAGGAATACCAAAACTTAAAGATGCTGGGGGAGAGGGTATGTTCCCCAGGCAGTTGTTTGCCATCTGGGGGAGTCACTGGATTTTTGTCCCTTCCCAGGTTACAAGGGTACTAGACCTCTCATCTGGAGAGATTTGTGGACTAATAATCCCTTGACTATTGAGACCAACTGGTATACTTTTACTAACGTTGCCCAAGTTGCCACTTTCAGGATCAAGGCAGTTTCAGGTCACTTTTTTTTTAAGAGCCTACATCCAAGGAATTGAGTGGCAGCCTGATTGCTGAGGGTGCCCTTAAATATTATAATGGCGATTATATAGAAAATAGAGCTTCCCAAAGAAGCTCAAAGTGCTGGAGACCAGAAACACGCAGCTTGCTCTCCAACTTGGCTAAAAGGCCACAAAATGAGTGCATCAAATTGCTGGGAATATACAGCCAAAGGATATCAGAAAAATTTTAATACAACCCTGCCTAATTATTATTGAAACCAATTTCTCACCCATCTCTCAGGTGAGCTGGCTTTCTGGACTGAGGTGCTTCCAACTTTCCCCTCCGCCTCCTTGCTTCTGTGGTAGTAGTCACTGACTCCCCACCCCTTAAAAGGAATAAGAAAAGTCTCAGCTAACTCTTGAACAAGTTAAAACTTTAGAGTGAAATTGCTAAAAGAAAACCCACAAACCACTTGCAGTAATAAAGCTCACTTTCTGAACTGTGTACAAATTCCCTGAATTAGATGAGTGTAGAGTCTCTAGATCATTGGGAAATTCATAATGAAGGCTTACAAACAGCCATTAAAAGCCTTTCTTCTGAGGATGTCTGAGCTTTATGCACACTCAGTCTCGTTCACATGATATTGGTGAAATTTGGTAGGCATGGCCTTCGCACCCCTCGATCTAGATAAAGGACTCTAAATCAGTGCATTGATTTACAGAGGTGTCATGATCAGGAGCATTTTTTTCCCCTATGAAACTGGACTGCTTAGTGGTCAGATTATGTCCCTTGCACCTCTTCACCATATATAAAAATCTCACATTCTTTAATCCATTTAGCCTCTCCCTTAGCTGGTTTCTGAGGACCTGGACACCTGCCTACCAAATTGCCATCCTCTGTCTCCTAGATGGTGGCATTTTGGTCAGTGTTGTTTTTCAACTTGGGTGCCTCAGGGGTGTGAAGATTCTAAGCATCCTTCCTGCTTTCCTTCCTTCCTTCCCAATAATGTTGTCCCTAACCTTAAGGTGGTCTTTTTGGCCTGGGGACTGCCTCTTACTAGCCCCATTTCTTTTTTTGGTTACCTTCTTGCACTGAGAATGTCAAGTCCCAATCTGATGGAAAGCTCTCTGGGCAGATGTCCTCTTAACTGTGCTTACACTGGCAAAGAGTTGCCTGTGCAAGATTACTTGCCTCTCTTTGTGCAGGTCTTCAATTTCATTTCCCTCCTTATTAATTGAAAAAACTTCCTTTGCATATCCGACTCCCTGCTCCTGTGATCGCCCTTTATATTTCAACTTGCCAGCTTACTACTTTCTAGCACACCTCTGTTCTGGAGCCCTCAGGATGGTTTTACCCTAGCCCCCTGTACTCTGCCTTTTTTTCCCCTCTCTCCGTAGCCAGGCAGAGGGAAAGCGGGAGGCTTTTAGAGTTTCCTATGCTTACATTTAAGTTGGGCTCTTTTTGACCCTCTGAATAAACTGTTCCAAGTTCATTAATAATAATAATAATAATAATAATAATAATAATAATAATAATGATAGTAATAGCCTTGTTATAGCAAATTCTGGGTAGAGTTAAGGCAGCCATCCTGAAAAATCAAATCCTTATGTTTTTATCTTAGAATTTAACAGACCACTGAGGGACTGCACGGGTTTAGCATGTAGAGCAGTCATGTTGCTAAAGCCAAGAAGCTTACTTGCTGGGACTCCTGCTTGCAGCTACACCGTTAAATAAATCTGTAACAGTGATCTTCATGTGGTAGGTCATAAAGGCCAGTTGGGTCCTCTGTGGCTTTAGAACCAGTGATGGAATTATTAATGTATTTGACCTGGATCTGGCAACTGAGGCTGCAATCTCATCATGAGGACAGCCAGTCTCTCTAACATTATTTTGATGAAACTTTTCCATTGCATTGTAATATTTAAAAACTTCTAGAAATGTACTTGTGTATGCTATTGTAATGGGCCGTTGATAGTACTGCCTTTTTAAAAGGAAAAGGAAGGTAGTTGGGTCACCGGATAATTTTGGGTTGCCTCCCTTTCTCTGTATCCTTGAATGCATTTTAAAAAGCTGGGTCATAAGTTAGCTTAATAAAAATTAATTTTAGTGTAAATGAGTTTAATCTCACTCTGTAGATTACCCAGGGTACTTTTAAAGATTCTAATTAATGTGAACTCAGAATCACTTTCTTTTTGCTTCCTATCCTTCACTTTCTGTATCTGGCTGCTTTTCTCCTCTTCAGCACCTCAAGCTCATCCTGGAAAGAAGAGGGAAAATACAAATTAATCTATTATGTATTGGGTCTCACAAATGGCAAGCGGAGGAAGGTGTAGGAGCGTCAGTTGTTTGAGGGTGGGGGGTGAAGTTGGTAATGGGGCTTAGAAAGGGACTGAGGAGGAAGAGAGGGTGGAAAAAAGGAGGGATGCTGTCCTTGTGTGGGGGTGCCGCCCCGGGCCCCCCCCCCCCCCCCCCCCGACACACTCCTCCCCCCTGCGCGTGTGCACAACACACACATTAAAGCATTGATCTGGAGTTCTTTGATCTGACTCCCTTCTCCCCTTGCCCAACCCAGCTACCACTTGGGGCAGTCCCAGTTTGTACCACAAGGACCTGAGCCTGTGCACATGGTACACATACTCCAGCCGGGCCCCAACTGGCACAAGACAGGAAGTAGCGGAGCAGGCTAGGATTGCTATAGTTACCACCCAAAAAACAATGGGGAGAAAGTTGGTGTTTCCACAGTGGCCAGCCCACGAGGACCCAGGCCACCACAGGGGGGTGGGGGGTGGGGGGGTGGGACGGACCCATGAGCCAAGAGCAGGAGTCGATGAGGTTCTGAAACCTTCCCCCACCCCCGTCCCACTGCTTACATTGCTAATACATAATTGGGCATGGTGGGTTTTCTCTTTTTGGTTTTTTTTGGACTAACGCCGGTAGCTGAGATGTGCGTTCCCTTTTTTCCATCTCTCTGCTGTGAGAGTGACCAGGAGCAAGACCTTTAATGTGTCTGCCCGGCTCCGGTATGGGAAACGATTCTCACCTCTGGATATGTCACCATTTGGAGTTGATGTATTCCGCGGCTGGCTGGGGTCCTGAAGCATGACACTGAGAAATCTTGGAAGGGGAAGTCCCATTTGGACATCTTAATCTTGCTTCAGAAGGAGTGTTGAGTAGTGTCTTGTTCAGTCGATGTCGTATACAGAATTTACTAACCTTGAGACGGGGACTGGATTGATGCTGAATACTCACCCTTGCCTGCCGTTAATGTCCCCCCGTGTCTTGTCTTGTTTCAGGTGGCGGTGGAGGCAGTGTTCCGGGGATCGAAAGAATGGGCCCCGGGATTGACCGCATGGGTGGTGCTGGAATGGAGAGATTAGGCTCTGGCTTGGCCCATGGGATGGATAGAGTAGGGTCTGAAATGGAGAGGATGGGCCTTGTCATGGAACGCATGGGCTCCACCGGAGAGAGAATGGGTTCAGGAATGGAGCGCATGGGCCCCCTTGGCCTAGACCACATGACCACGAGCATCGACAGGATGGGCCAGACCATGGATAGAATCGGGTCTGGGGTGGAGCGGATGGGAGCCGGCATGGGTTTTGGGATTGAGAGAATGGCCGCCCCACTAGATCGGGTGAGCACTACCATAGACAGGATGGGATCGGGAGTCGATCGGATGGGTACCACCATAGATCGCATGGGTCTCAGTATGGATCGCATGGTGCCAGCGGGCATGGGGGCCGGCATAGACCGCATGGGTCCAGTTATGGATCGAATGTCCACTGGGCTGGAGCGCATGGGGGCCAACAACATGGAGCGTATGGGGCTGGAGCGCATGGGGGCCAACAACATGGAGCGTATGGGGCTGGAGCGCATGGGGGCCAACAACATTGAGAGAATGGGACCCACTATGGGCCAGGCGATGGGGTCGGGAATGGAGCGCATGGGGCTGGCCATGGGGGCCAGTTTTGACAGAGCCATGGAAATGGATCGTGGAAATTTTGGAGGCAGTTTCGCTGGGTCATTTGGAGGTGCTGGTGGGCATGCGCCCGGAGTTGCTCGGAAAGCCTGCCAGATCTTTGTGAGAAATGTAAGTCACTGCTGTGATTCTCCCCCACCTTGCACCCCTCTCCCCCCCCCACCCCAAGCACCACACTCACACACACACACTCACACACACTCATCTCATCACTGAGAGACCTATTAGCGGGTTGCATCAATGGGGTGACTAGGGCACTTTGGTGTCAATGGGGGTATACCATGGTTTCCGGTGGAAGGGCCCTTCCGTGGAACTGTGGAGTACTGGTCCACTCGTATACCTCGGTCTCTGAAGGGTGTGTAGTGACACTGTGTTGACAAACCAGCCTTTCACCAATTGTTTTTCTTTTTTCTCAGCTCCCGTTTGATTTCACGTGGAAAATGCTGAAAGATAAATTCAATGAATGTGGTGAGTTTGGGGGAAAATTGAAGGAACCGTGCACCATGGACGATAGTGTTTATTGATTCACTCCTGAGGGCAGAGCCTTTTGTTGTTACTATTATTGTATTAAGTCTTGACTATGTATGTGCCAAGCACCGTGCTGAGTACTAGGGTAGCTACAAGATCATCAGGTCAGATACAACCCCTGTCCCACATGGGGCTCTGTCATTCATTCATTCATTCAATCGTATTTATTGAGTGCTTACTGTGTGCAGAGCACTGTACTAAGCTCTTGGAAAGTACAATATAGCAATAAAGAGGGAGGTGAATGAGTTTAATCCCTACCCTTTTATAAAGGGGGAAACTGAGGCACAGCGAAGCAAAGTGCCCACTTGTCTCAGCAGCCAACTGGTGAAGCCAGGATTAGAACCCAGGTTTCCTGTCGTCTCTCTGTCCCCCTCCTCCCAGGTCCCTTTTCTTTCCACTAGGCCATGCTGCTTCTCACTTGGACTGAGGCCTTGGGAGTGTGCAGATGTTTGCAGGCAGGGTCATTTGCCCTGGAGGAGCATATGTTCTTGCAGGGAGAGACTCAGTAAATTTATACCTAAACCCTATCTTTCCCCCTATTTATTCAACCCACATATTCAATTTCACGAAATCCACTTGATTCTACCTTCACATCTCCAGAATCCACCCTTTATCCTCCCTCCAAATTGCTGCCACTTGGGACCCACCTTGATTTCTGCATCAGCCTCTTTGCTGACCTCTCCATCTCCTGTCTCCCTTCTCCAGTCCATAGTGCACTCTGATGCCTGGATCATTTTTTCGAAAGATGGTTCAATCCATACCTTCCTATTCCTCAAGAACCTCCAATGACTGCCCATCCACCTCCACATCGAACAGAAACTCCTTACCATTGCCTTTTAAAGCACTCAATCAGCTCGCCCCTTCCTACCTCACCTCGCTTATCTCTACTATGACGCAGCCTACAAACTCCACTCCTCTAAAACCAACCTACTCTGTGTCTCAGTTTTTGTCTGTCCCACTGCCAAATGCTTGCCCAAATCCTCCCTTGGGCCTGGATGATCATTCATTCATTCAATCAATCGTATTTGAGTGCTTACTGTGTGCAGAGCACTATACTAAGCACTTGAAATGTACAATTCAGCAACAGATAGAGACAATCCCTGCCCAACAATGGGCTCACAGTCTAATGATAATGATATTTGTTAAGCGCTTGTGTGCCAACGATATTCTGAGCTCTGGGGCAGAAGGAAGGTTGTCAGGTTGGATGCCACATGGAGCTCATGATGAATTTTCATTTTACAGATGAAGAAACTGAGGCACAGAGAAGTGACTTGCCCAGGGTCACACAGCACTCCAGTGCCAAAGCTGAGATTAGAACCCAGGTCCCCTGGCTCCCAAGGGCATGCTCTTTCCATTAGGCCATAGTGCTTCCTTGGAACTCCCTCCCCCCTCCGTATCCGACAGTCCATCTTTCTTCCCCCATTATCAGTACCCTCCTAAAATCACATTTCCTCCAAGAGGCCTTCCCACCCTAAGCCCTCATTTCTCTTACCCACCTTCCCCTCTGGGTCAAAGTGCAACTGGCACTTCGATGCTCACTAGCCCCACAGCATTTACATACATATCTTCATATTTCCCATATCTGTAATTTCATGTCTGACTTCCCCTTTTAGCTGTAAGGCTCCTTGTAGGCAGGAATCATATCTGTCAACTCTATATTGTACCTTCCCGAGTGCTTCAATAAATGCTATTGATTAAGGGAGAAAATGAAAGCGTAGCTATGTGCGTGAATAAGTGCTTAAGTAGATTCTTGTCCATTGGAATGAACAGACATGCTATGAGTGTGTAAAGGCAGAGGTGGTAGTTGGGAGGATGTTGCTGGGGAGAAGAAAACTGAATTGGGGAAGGCCTTCTGGAGGAGATGTGATTTCTCTGTACTAATAAAACTATACCTGGAGGCCTCACAGTACCTGGTTCAAAATGGCCTTTCTTGTTTCAGGTTTTTAAATAAATCTACATGCACCTTAGAAGTGAGGAATATAATTCTAAAATGAAAGTTGGTCTCAACAGAAATGATGTGAAACAGTTTGTCATTAATAGCAAGGTGTCTGGCTTGCAATTTTACAGACCTATTGGCTGAAGTAGTACAAGTTGATGGTGGGAAGAGCGGGTGGTTTCTGTGGTTCTGTTCAATGCGTGTCTTTATCCTTAGGAACAAGAGCTGTGATCCAATCTGAACACACAATTGTTGGTCTTTCCCTTTTCCCAGGTCATGTACTATATGCAGACATCAAGATGGAAAATGGTAAATCCAAGGGTTGTGGCGTGGTGAAGTTTGAGTCGCCTGAAGTAGCCGAAAGAGCCTGCCGAATGATGAATGGGATAAAACTCAGTGGTCGAGAGATCGATGTACGGATTGACAGAAATGCTTAAGACCCTTTTTTAAACATCAGAACAGACCTTTTGAATTTGTTTTTCTTGTTAAACCATTTTAATTTGTTGGCTGGATGTATAAAGATGTTGAACATTTCAGTTGCTTTCTGGGGTATTTTAATTAGTTTTGTAAGGAATGGAGCTCCATTTTATTGTTTTTGCATTGAGGTTGCAATGAGCTCAGTTTTTCTTGTAGTTGTGGCATCTTGTTGACATCAGAGATGTTCAGTATGACTTTGATAATGAATTCCACTTACTGAAAGCCTCATAATTGTGGTGTGTTTGTTGGGAAAGACCAAGCTGTCCCCCCACCCCCCCAGTGATGTTGCACAGGTGGGCACGACATCAACATCTCGTCATATGTCTAGTTGACTACTATCCTCGGGCAACCGGGGATTGCCCTTGAGTGTCTCTATCTAGGTGGTCTTGGCCTGGGAAGTGCTCTCGGTTCCACTAGGGGATATGACTTGTAAAATCAATTGTCAACCCCAAAGAAAGGCTACCAGCTAGTGCCTGGATGGGAAGTCCTGTCAAAACTAATCCACGTGTCTGCATGTTACACTGAAACACCCCATCAGGCCCCGCAAGAGATGCCTAGGTATTTTGCAGGGATGTCAGTGCTGTCATTTCAAGAGACTTCCATCTTTCAGGGGGACGGGAGAGAGAGCACACAGCTGGGAAAGACCTCCACCTCCCTAGTGTTTTCATTTGTATTTATTGAGCGCTTACTGCGTGCAGGGCCCTGTACTAAGCACTTGGGAGAGTACAACAGCACTATGACACAGTCCCTGCCCACACCAAGCTTGAAGCTATGGATATGTATGTAAGTGCTGTGCTATGATTTGAGAACTAAGAAAAGTCTCTCCCTCTTCTCTAGCTAAGATGGGTCTCACCCCCTATAGGAAGAGAGCTTCCAGGCTAGCGCAGGCCCTGCGGGGGAGGAGGACCGGTGATGGCCTTCAGGAAGTCGTAACCGTCCTGCTAGGACTAGGGATTTGCTTGGGGGGAAGTAGTACACAGTATGGAGGCATCCTCTGCCAGACCCAGCAACTTCCTCCATGAAGCTATCCACCTCATCCCTTTCCTCTCTGCTTCCCTCCTGGGGTCCTTTACAGACCCTGCTTCAGAAGGAGCAGATGAGGTCTTGCAGGGAGGCCAATTGACTCCATTTTTTCAGTGCGAGGCAGCCCGCACAGATGGCAGAGTCTGGGATTCTTGCACCGTGTACTCACCCTGGCATAGGGATTGTTTCCCCTTCTGTGCCATCCACCTCCCCTTCCCCCGCCCCCACCCCCTTCCCCAAGTATTTAGTGTGTGGCTGCCAGGCTCAATCAAATGCAGACGGTATGATTATAGTCACATTGGTTTTATTGAAAGCAAGGGATTAATTGGACATCTAGGTGAGTGGAGCCAGCCCCTGTGGCCTTCACAAGTCCCTCCCCAACCCTTCAACTGCACCCATGAGAAATTGGGCTCTGACCTGGCATGGGGCCTGGTTATATGATGAATGGATCTGTCTGGCATTCCTTTTCCCCAGTGTTTTTCTCAGAGCCATCTTGGGAGGGGGTGAGACTAGAGGCTGAGGGTAAGCAGGGGTGGAGGCAAGTACAAACTAGAGGAATGATACAAGTGGGGTGCTCCCCTTCTCAGACACCCATGGGGTCTCATGTCCCTAATACTCCCCACCAACAGGGTGGGGGCTGGAAGGGACTGTTCTAGTATTGGCATCCAATAGGAATGGCAGGAGCTGCTGGGCCTGGAAATGGCCGGTTGGAGCCTTCTGTGGAGCTGTGAAGTCTTTAGTGAGCTGGGTGCTGAAAAGATGCCTGTAGCCACATGGGGTTGGGAGGAGGGAGAACAGAGCAGGCAGCAGAGTGGTACAGAACAGCTTGGGAGAGTACAATACAATAAACAGACATTCCCTGCCCACAATGAGTATAGCATCTACAGTGAGCTTACAGTCTAGAGGAACACAGTGAATGCTCAATGATCACTGTTGGAACACGCTGAAACTGAAACCCAGTAGGTCTGCCTAGCACTTGAGCTGTCAATTAAAAATTCCCTCAGATCACCTCAGATACAGTGCTTTGCACATAGTAAGCACTTAAATGCCATCATTATAATTATAAATGACCTAGGCTTCAGCAGGCTCTTAGGTTGTCCAGGAGGCACAGGTGAAAACGATAGTACATGAATCGATGTTGCACGGGGCCATCTTGGCAGGACCCTGGAAGGGATCGGCAACGGTCCATCCATCTTCCCCTTCCCCCACCGGTGTGGATGAAAGTCACTGTTGTCAGTGTCATATTCAAAATGGGGTTCCCTTGAACCTCTCTGCGGTGTCGGTGGGAAACCTTTTGACTCCTTTGCTGAAAGCAGGCTTCTAGCTAAGAAGAGATCTGGGGTTGGGGAGGGAGGATCACCTCTCTGGGGATGCCTGGGCAGGCTCCACTACTTGCATCTTGGCTAATCCTCCCTGGAACGCACTTTATTTGACCCAGCCTGCCCGGTGCTGCTTCACCATGGTTGACAGCCTCTTGAGGCCTTCCACGAGCCCCTCCCCACTCACTGCGCAGCAGCCCTGCACGTGCCAGCTGTGCCCCTGTCGTTTCCGCAGTCCCAGTGCTTCGGCTACCTGAGCGGGTCTGTGGGCCCCAGGCAGGTCCTGCTTGTTGGCCAGCACGAGGCAGGGGACGCCACACATCTCCTCGTGGTCCAGGATGGCCTCCAGCTCAGCTGCGGCTTCTCCGAACCTCTCGAGGTCGGTGCTGTCCACCACAAACACCAGCCCCTCGGTGTTGGCGTAGTAATGCCTCCAGAGGGCCCGGATCCTTTTCTGGCCCCCTACGTCCCACACGGTGAAGGTGACGTGACCCGGCAGCTCCAGGGTCTCCACGGAGAAACCCACGGTGGGGATGGTGTGGACAGCCTCGTTAAACTTCCACCTGTGCAGGATGGTGGACTTGCCTGCCGCATCCAGGCCCAGTAGCAGAACGCGGGCCTGCAGCCCCGAGAACCCTGCCAGGGCATTCCAGAGCCGGGTCAGCAAGATCCCCATGGTTCTTCAGTCTTCCCGATCACCGACGGGCTAGCAGGGGTCGGATGGGTGGCCGTCGGCTGCCTTCTGCTTGGAGGGGTTGCGGTCTCCTTGCCTGGATCCTGCCTCTGGTGGCTAAGACTGCTTTATTTCTCCTCCAGCCTGTTCTCATTGGCTCAGCCCAGGCTGAAGAGGGAGGAGCATCATCCGGAAGTGTCTTGTTGGCTGCCGACAGCATAGGAGCTTCTGATGCAGGCAGGGGGATTCCCAGGCGCTTCCTGGATGTTTTGGGGGTCGGCTTCCTGCCACATCATTATTTTTGAGTTGTCAGTGCAGGATGTGTGGTGGATTCTCAGAGTTCTTCCATCCCCCAACCTCCAGGCAGGCCTACTTTTCTACAGACCACACTGATAGGGGTCATTCCTCCGGACAACCTAAGAGCCTGCTGAAGCCTAGGGCAGTTACCTGGGGTGATCTGAGGGAATTTTTAATTGACAGCTCAAGTGCTAGGGGGAACCTACTGGGTTTCAGTTTCTGCCTCTGTTTCGGTAGTGATCGCCAAGCACTTACTGTGTTTCTCTAGACTGTAAACTCCCTCGAGACTGTGTACTCACTGTCTGTTTACTGTTGTACTCTCCCGAGCGCTTAGTACAGTCACTCATTCAATCATATTTATTGAGCACGTGCTGTGTGCAGAGCACTGTACTAAGTGCTTGGGGGAGTACACTACAACAATAAATACATTCCCTGTTGAATGAAAGCATTGTATAATCTAGCAGTTCATTCATTCATTCAATCGTATTTATTGAGCGCTTACTGTGTGCAAAGCACTGTACTAAGCACTTGGGTAAGTACAATACAGCAATAAAGAGAGAAAATCCCTGCCCACAACAAGCTCACAGTCTAAAGGGGGTGGGTGGGGGGAGAGACAGACATCAATACGAAGTAAACAGACATCAATATAAATATATAAAATTACAGATTGTTTCTGTTCCTGCATTTGTTTCAATAGCAAAGCAGCTTGGCCTAGTGGGTAGAACATAGGCCTGGGAGTCAGAAGGAACTGGGTTCTAATCCT
The DNA here is from genome assembly GCF_004115215.2 of Ornithorhynchus anatinus. Taxonomy (NCBI): domain Eukaryota; kingdom Metazoa; phylum Chordata; class Mammalia; order Monotremata; family Ornithorhynchidae; genus Ornithorhynchus; species Ornithorhynchus anatinus. Next base: position 117,104,118 of record NC_041749.1, on the reverse strand, counting down.
GACTCTGCCACTTGTCTGCTGGGTGCCTGGGCCAGTCATTTAACTTCTCTGTGCCTCAGTTACCTCCTCTGTAAAATGGGGATTAGGACCGTGAGCCCTATGTGGGACATGAACCGTGTCCAATCCGATTTGCTTATACCCACCCCAGTACTTGATACAGTGCCTGGCACATATAAGTGCTTAATGATTACCACAATTATTACTACTATTATTATGCACTTAATAAGTACCATCATAATAATAGTGTTGGTTGAGCACTTACTATGTGCATACCATTGTACTAAGTCCTTGGGAGAGTACAATAGCTTTAATAGACACAATCCCTGCCCTCAATCACTGTATAATCTAGATGGGGAGATGGATGCAATTTTTTATACTCATTTAGGTTTTATGCTTGTGTCTGTATCAACCCTGCTTTTCACTACTACTGAAATCACATCTCCTCCCAAATTTTCTATCCCCTCATTTCCACACTCCTGTTTTGCCCTCCCTTCTGCAAGTCAATTCACTTCTCTTAAGCACTTAATACAGTGCACTGTACATAGTACACACTCAATAAATACGACTGAATAAATTAACAAATATGATCAATTGATTCTCTGTACCTCAGTTACCTTTCTCCTCCGAGACAGTGAACCCCTTTTGGGACCGGGACTGTGTCCAACCCGATTAACTTGAATCTATCCCACCATTTGGAACAGTTTGACACGTAGTAAGTGCTTAACAAATACCATAAAAAATATCCAATACCTTCCAAGCACTGCGCGAACCCTGGGGTAGAACAAAATAATCAGAACAGTCCCTGTCCCACATGGGGCCAAGAGGTAAGGAGAGCAGTTATCTTACCATTTTACAGATGAGGATCTGAGGCACAGAGAGCTTGGTGATTTGCCCCGGAAAGAGGACGGGCTTGGGAGTCAGAGGTCGTGGATTCTAATCCCGACTCTGCCGCTTGTCAGCTGTGGGACCTTGGGCTAGTCACTTCACTTTTCTGTGCCTGTTCCCTCATCTGTAAAATGGGGATGAAGACTGTGAGCCCCACGTGGGACAACTTGATCACCTTGTATTCTCCCACAGCGCTTAGAACAGTGCTTCGCACACAGGAAGCGCTTAGCAAATACCCTCATCATCATCATCATCATTATTATTATCCCGGCTCCGCCACTTATCAGCTGTGTGACTTTGGGCAAGTCAGTTCACTTCTCTGGGCCTCAGTTACCTCATCTGTAGAATGGGGATTAAGACTGCCAGCCCCACATGGGATAGATATCCCGCTGAGCTTGGATCTACCTCAGCCCTTGGCACACAGTAAGCGCTTAACAAAGGCCATCTTTACTGTTATTATCATCTAATCAACTAATCAGTCAATGGGATTTCAACGTCGTGTCTCACACCGCTCCGTTGTGCTCCGCGCGAAGGGCCCAAGATGGCGCCGGGCGGACGGCGCTCGCTCCATCTCGTGCAGCCTCCCCCCCTCTGCGCGCCGGCCGCTCTCGGCCCCTCCCCCCCGTGCCGCTCCTTGCGCCCGGCGATGACGCCTTCGGGCCGCGCCGCGGGAAGGTCACACGCTCCTCTCCGACATGGCGGCGGTGATGCGGGGCACTTGGTGCCGCTGTATCCGGGTGAGTCCCGCGGTTGCCCGTTCGGCGGGGGTCGACCCCTGTCTCAGCTCCCGCTTCCCGTTCCGGAATTCCTTCGCCTCGGCCCCCTCCCCCTGATCCCAGGATCCCGCCCGTCGGGGAGTCTGCTGCTTGGCGGGGCCGGCCGGGGGGCTGCCGTCGTGTTCCTCCTCCTCTCTGTGTGCCCGATCTGGGCCGGGTCCCGCCGGGGTGGAGGGGGAGGTGGGGGGAGGGGGGAGGTCCTCCTAATCCTCGGGACCGAATGGAGGGTACGGAGGAGGGGCCTGGCTTCGGGGTTCAGTCCGACAGAAACCCAGCTCCCACCGAGGTGGGAATCGGAATCGATATCTCTCCTCCTCCTCCTTCTCCATACGCCTCTCCCGTTTGGCCTTCATCTCCGAGGGGCGTGTGAATCAGCGCTCGGGCCTTTTGTCGGCGGAGAGGTCAGTCTTAGAACGCGGTCCCCGAACTTTCTCTTTAAAAATTAAAGAGCCCAAGCTCCTCATTCTCTGCGGCGCCACCAGGTCCTAGAAATAAGGGCAGCCGGCGCCTTGCTTCGCTTTGCTGCGGGGCTCTGCTGCCGGGCGACATAGATGCCCGCTAAGCTCCCGGTCCTCGCAGGAAAAGAAAGAGAGACGAGGACAGAACAGAGCCGGTCGTGCGCAGAAGACGCAGAGATACTGTCGGTACTGAGACCTTGGAGGTTGTGGAAGCCCGGAGCCAAAATAGACGCGGCCGTCTTCGCTTGGCCCTGCCCCAAGCTGGGAAAACCCAAATGCCATTGTACTCTGGGAAATAGCCCAGAAAATGAGAGAAACGGATCTGAAATAGTAAACATGTGGGTAGAGGCATCCACCCCCACCGCCGGGGGCCCGACGCACAAAAAAAAACGACTTGCGGGCGGTGTTTTCCCGTTTTTCCGCGGCACTGTGAGGTTGCCGAGATGGGTTTTCAAACATTCCCTTCCCCGGGAGCCTTCAAGTGGGCGGCCTGCACCGTGAACTTCCTCTGCCCTTAGCCTCCAACCTCTTTCTTTCCTGAGCAGTGTCCTGGGCAGCAGCCGGGGAGTCCCTCGAGGGAGGAGAAAGCTACAGTTTGGGTAGGGGTGGCATAGCGTCCTAGTCCTTGGGGTGACTGTAGGCTGGAAGATTGGGGGACTCCCTGGTTTACCGGACAGGATGAAATCGACACCGTTGTAGTTTCGTATAGAGGTGGTCATTTTTATTAAACGAAAATTGCAAAAGAGCGGAACTGAGGGGAGGTGATTGAAAAAGGACCTATCTGGGAAGAGTGAGTGGAAAAAGAAAATATAGTGAAGGAGTATAACTTAAGTGCCCATTATGTGCCAAGTCCTCTACTAAGCACTACAGGATAATCATTGAAGCAGTGTGGGTCAGTGGAAAGAGCGCGGGCTTGGGAGTCAGAGGTCACGGGTTCTAATTCCCCACTCTGCTGCTAGTCAGCTGTGTGACCTTGGGCAAGTCACTTAACTTCTCTGTGCCTCAGTTACCTCATCTGCCAAATGGGGATTAAAACTGTGAGCCCCACGTGAGACAACCTGATCACCTTGTATCCCCCAGCGCTTAGAACAGTGCTTTGCACATAGTAAGCACTTAAATACCGCAATTTTATAATCATGTAGCGATCCCCCTTCCAGATTGTGAACCCGTTGTCGGGCAGGGATCGTCTCTCTTTGTTGCCGAATTCTACTTTCCGAGCGCTTAGTACAGTGCTCTGCACACAGTGAGCGCTCAATAAATACAATTGAATGAATAATCAAGTCAGGCACAGTCCCTGGCCCACATGGGGCTCACAGTCTCGAGGGCAGGAAGACAGGTATGAACAGGTAATCTCCATTTTACGGGCAAAGAAACTGAGGCCCAGAGAAGTTAAGTGACCTGCCCAAGGTCATTGAGCTGGCAAGCGCTTAGTGCAGTGCTCTACACATAGTAAGTGCTCAATAAATACTATTGAATGAAAGTGGCGGAGCCAGGATTAGAATCCAGGTTTCCTGACTCCCAGACCTGTGGCCTTTCTACTAAACCACTGGGTGTGCCTGAGAATGCTTTTGGTTAATATACAAGGGGTGGAGTGAAGCCTGGTTAACTGAGGCGGCAGGGAGTGGTTGAAAGGAGTTTTGACCGGAGGGTCATCCAGCCGAATGGGGTCCTCTGCCTTTTAGCCCTGCGAAGTGTGTGCCGGATGTGGGGATCTCGAAAAGGTGGGTGGGCAGAGGCAGGAAAGCTCCCCCCACCCCGCCGCCCCCAGCCATGTTGAGTCTCCTTTGGGGGGAACTGTAGACCCTGGCAATGGGGACAGCTGTGGCACTGCTACAGATGCTTAGTGTGTAGCACGTGCATGATATTTTGGGGGCAGCCGTCCCCCTAATAGTAATCGTGGTGTTTGTTAAACACTATATGCTAAGCACCGGAGTGGATACAAAATAATGAGATTGGACACTGTCCCTGTCCCATGTGGGGCTTCCAGACTAAATAGAGAGTACAGGTATTGAGGAAACTGAAACTCAGTAGTGAGGTGACTTGCCCAAGGTCACAGAGCAGACACTAGTGGAGCCAGGATGAGAACCCAGGTTCTCCAACTCCCAGGCGCCTGCTCTTTCTCCTTGGTCACACTGCTTCTCTTCCTCCTCCTCTTCTGCTCCCAGCTTCAGAAGCTTGGCTGGGTGATGGCCGGCTCACTCCTGGAACTTGGCCTGAGCTCCAGAATGTATCTATCTCTGGCCAATAGCGTCTACCCCTTGGTCCTGTTTTGTTCTACTTCTGTCTGCTGACACACAACCCGGCCTTGGTCTTACTTTCTGCGTTTTTCCTGGTTCCTCCTCTTTCCCCGCGTTCCTTTGGATCTGCTTAGAAAGAGGCACCGTGGGAGCATAGATATGATGCAGCAGGTGTGAATGGAGAGCCTAATCCCAGCTCCATCCCTTGTCTGCTGTGTGACCTTGGGCAAGACACTTCTTCTGTGCCTCAGTTACCTCATCTGTAAAATGGGGATTAAGACTTTGAGCCCTATGTGGGACAGGGACTGTATCCAACCTGATTAACTTGTACCTACCCCAGCGTTTAGTACAGTGCCTGACCCACGTAAGCGCTTAACAAATACCCTTTTTTTAAAAAAAGGCTGTGGACTGAGGACCCCACGCCCAAATTGTCAGCGATAGTGCTTTTCTCTCTCTAATAGAGCTCTGTTGCCTAGGGCTTTGGGAAGACTACTCAGTAGTATTAATTCAGTCGTGTTTAGTGAGTGAGTACTGTGCGCAGAGTAGTGTGCCAAGCACTTGGGAGAGTACAATATAACAATAAGCAGACACATTCCCTGCCCACAACAAGCTTAGTATTTATTGGGCCCCGACTGTCTGTGGAAAATTCCTGTTGTGATTCAGAGGAGGGATCCCCACACCTCGTTCATTGAAAGCGTCTTTGGTTCTGGTTTCAGAAATGTTTGGGGAGCGGACTCCAGCTGTTCTCCGGCCGGGGTCTTGTACCCGGAATCCACGGCCCCTGCTATCGAATATGCGGCCCAGGTGTCGAGTTGCAGCCGGTATGTATCTTGGCTGAACTTCCCGGTGCTCCCAGGTTGATTTGGGGAGAGGGACAGAGGGACCCTTGGTGGATGCCTCCGGGTCTTGGTAGTGCCCTGCCCAGGAGAGGGGACCCCAGCTGGCCCGGAAGTACTCTGGCTCACTGGCTGAGCCACCCAACTCCCATAGCCGGCCTGTCCTTCCACATCGTGTCCTCCCCCCTCTCTCTCCCTCTCCCCTTCGAGTCCATTTGTCTACCTGTCCGTTGATTGGTTTGCGTTCCCGGAGCACACTGGGAATCCAGAAAACCACCTTACTGCTTCTGGTGATTGACGGTAGCTCTGAGTAGCTGGATGGGTCCGTTTCAGCTCCCTTGGATCTTGAGCGAGGCCCTTCAGATTTTAACTCCACTTCATCTGAAGGGGCATGTCATCAATAATTTTGGGTTTCCTGCTTTAGAGGGCTTTTCAGGTCAAGCCAGTGTTCTGCTCCTTGGGTTTTTTCGTAATGGTTCCACCACCGACAAAAAGCTCCAGATTTCTCTTTGTGTTAGTCATGGTATTTTGTCTTTTAGGCCAAGTCGTACTCCTCTGGAAGCAGGAAAGGCTTCCTCTCTGGTTTGGTGGATAATATCAAGCAAGAATTAGCCAAAAATAAAGAGATGAAAGAAAGTATAAAAAAATTCAGAGACGAAGCAAAGAAGCTAGAAGAGTCTGATGCCCTCCAGGAAGCCAGAAGGAAATATGTAAGTCCCGTTCCTCGGCTGGCATCGGGTCTGCCCGTCGTCCCTCCTAGAAGGGCCAGCTGCCAGGATTGTTTGGGGCTAGGCAAGGAGCGGGAACTGCACTGGGGGAGCGACGTCTGGGCTGTGGCACCGGAGGGGATTGAGCAGTCAGTCGGGAGGATGAGAGCACATGTGGAGAGGGAGACTGGGGATTTGTGCAGGCTGAACCCCCTTTGGGAGAGGGCAGTCAGTCCTCAGATCCGTTGCTCCCCCACTTCTTTTGCCCGCTGGTAACTCACCTCTGCGGGCCCCATGGCTAGTAGAGGAGTAGCCGTGTCCACCTGCCCGGGGATAACAGTGGCAACGAGGCTCCACGGTACTGCATGATGCCGGTAAGTCTGTCAGTCCCAGTGAGATGGCAGTCCTCCGGGACACCCAAGTGTGGCCACACTGCTCCCCCGCAAATCAGTTTGAGATCCCGGGCCAAACCAAATTGGCTCTGTGTCTTCGGGTTCTGTCTGAGCCCATTTTCCAGGGCTGATGCTTGTGCAGTCTGTATACACGCCCCGAGTACCGGTCAAAGCCTCAACCATGATCCAGTCAATTTCCCGAAGAACCCCACGTTCAGGCAGACTGGTTCCGTGGCCCTTTGGGCTGGATCAATACCGGGCGCACGCACGCAACTGTTTCTTCCGACAAAGCATCGCATTCGAGCCAAGTTGTCAGAAGAATGTTTTCCTAATTCTCCGCCGGCATTCTAGCCAAAATGCGTAGTGAAAACACGTGCCATGAGAGAACTGAACGCACCTTTTTTGGAATTCATTTCTGTCATTTTTCAAGCCACTAGACAGTTCAGGCCCAGGAGAAAGGGCCCATCCCAGCAGTGTCCCCATCCCTTTCCTTTCCTGAGCTGAGATTAGTTCCCTGGTCCAGGTGGGGACAGAGCCGAGAGAGGCAGGAAGAAGGCCACCACTCCTTTGGCCAGAGAAGAACCCATGGCGGGCTGGCTGGCGAGTGGGTAGAGAAGACTCCTTGTCCCAGCTAAGTGTGGATGAAGCCACGGTGGCCGTAACCCACTCCTCGACTTCTCTACTAGCCGTGGGTGGTTGCCAGCACATTGGGAAAAGGAGCCAACCGCTCCTTTCCTTACAGAGGGGGGAGGCGACTCACCTCTGTGCTGCTGCCCCCCTCTTCCTCCCTTCCCTGTTATTGGAGCTTTTAAAGTTTAAAGCTTGGCTGCGTTGGTCCCCGCACACTTCCCCCATCCCCTGGAGCCCTTTCCGCCTTTGTACCCCCCGCCCCTGCCCATCACAGTTAAGGGGCAGGTGGTCAAACGAAGGTACAGAAGTGTTGGAAGGGAAATGGGCCTTGGGTTCCCAACTCCCCAGCCTGTGGTAGACCCAACCAGTACACCCATTTATGGCGAATCTAAAATGTAGTTTCTTTTTCATTGCAGAAAACTATTGAATCTGAAACTGTCAAGACCTCTGAAGTCATTAAAAAGAAATTTGAAGAAATCACTGGGACCATGAAGGAGGTAAGGCTCCCTAGCTTCTAGTATGCCAGTTTCTCCTCTTCTGGACCCTTCCTTGATGGTTTCAGTTACTTCAGCCACACCGTCCAAAGGTTGTTCTCTTGTTCCCTTCTCAAACAACCCTGTTGCGAGGCCAGGATGTGAGGCCCTGAACAATCATCTTGCTTCCCAGTGCTCAGCATTTACTCCCCCCAGCTCCCAGAGCCCATTGATGAGGTTTACTCAATAGTAATAATACTGATTATTAGGTGCCGACTATGTGGTAAATTCATTCATTCAATCGTATTTATTGAGCACTTACTGTGTGCAGAGCACTGTACTAAGCTGTCCCATATGGGACTCAGAGTGTCAGTGAATCAATCAATTGGATGTTTTGAGCACCTGCCCTGTATAGGGCACCGCAATAAGGGTTTGGGAGAGTACAATAGAATTAGTGGACATGATCCCTGTCTGCAAGGAACTTACACTCTAGCCAGGGAGACAGACACAGTGATGATGGTATTTGTTGAGTGCTTCTAATATATCAAGCACTGTTAATCACATTGGATGCAGTCCCTGTCCTACGTGGAATGGTCTCCACTCTAGCGGGGTGCACCAGAGTGTAAAGATCTGTACGAAATTGCTCTGGGGGACTTGAGAGTACCCAAGTGCTTGGGTGGTGCAGAGGAGCTGAAGCGGTAGTTGGCAGAGATGTGGGATGGGGATATGAGAGATGACTCGAGGGAGGCCCCCTGGAGGAGGTGGGATTTCAGAAGGGCCTTGAAGACAGGGAGAACAATGGGCTGCTGGCTGTGAGTAGGGAGGAAGTTCCCTTTGGATCAAAAGCGGGAGGCAATTTTGGAGAACTGGGGTGGTTCCTGAATGAGATCTGCTTTTTCAGTGAGCTGCCATTGTATCTGGAAGCCTTGGTCAATAGGGGATATAGCTTGGGTGGAAAGCCTGCAGATTTGAAAATGCATGTGTGACCCATTAATTTGTAAGCGCCTTGAGGGCAGGGATTGTGTCGGTTAACTCTACTGTACCCTCCTAAGCTCTTAATACCTTGCCTAGCACTCAGTAGTAGGTCTTTTTTAAAATTATTATTATTATTATATTTGTTGAGCACTTATATGCATCATGCTCTGTTCTAAGCTCCTCAATGCATGCCATTGATTGATTGATTCATTCAATCATTGAGTGCTTAGTACAGTGCTTGGGAGAGTACAATATAACAATGAACTGGCACATTCCCTGCCCACAACCAGCTTACAGTCTAGAGAATAATGGTATTTGTTAAGAGCAAATGTGTCAAGCACTGGGGTAGATACAAGGTAATCGGGTTAGACGCAGTCCCTGTCCCACATTGGCTCACAGTTTTCATCCCCATTTTACAGATGTGGTAACTGAGGCACAGAGAAGTTCAAAGACTTGCCCAGGGTCACACAGCAGACAAGTGGCAGAGCCAGGATTAGAAGCTAAGACCTTCTAACTCCCAGGCCTGTGCTCTGTTCACTAGGCCACACTGACTCCAGTTTTCCTATTTTAACTGTGAACAAACCCTGAGCCTTCCCCCTCCTGTTTTGCCACATTGAGCCATTGTTACTTTGTTCTTTTGCATTTGAAATTTATTGCTCTTAGTAGCTCATCCTTATTGTTCCAGGAATCCGTCTTCCCCTCCTTTGACTTGGAGCCCCATGGGGGATATTAGGGACTGTACTGGATCTGATTTTTTTTTAATCTATCTCAGCGCTTTGGCTGAGATGGATGAATTTTGGCAATAGAGTAAGCCATCATTATTACTAGAGTTCTTCCTGAGTGTCAATTACTGGGTGCCTTGATCATCCCAAATATGCATCATCATGCCTGACCCAAAGAGTTAACTTCACTATTTTGGTCCAAGAAAGATTGTCAGCACCAAGTGAACATGCAGTATATGCTGCCCCGCTGCTATCATCAGTGATATCAATCGCATTTATTGAGAGTTTACTGTGTGCAGAGCACTGTATAAGCACTTGGGAGAGTACAGTACAACAGAGTTGGCAGACACCTTCCCTGCCCAGATTATTACAGCACTATTACTACTATACAGTCAACAGAATGAAAATGACTTTCATACCTGGTGGGAAGTTAATGAATTCTACATTTTTACATTCCCATTTTCACTGATTATGGAGAAGGGACCCCGTTTTAACCATTCAGCTTCTGTTTCCCCAAATCCATAGTTTAAGCCAGCAAGGTCCAACCACATAACTCCCACAGCTCAGATTGTAACCAGGAGCATATGCACCCTCGACCTTTCCTAGGCAACAGGGCTGAGAGGAAACTCGGGTTCCAATCCTGACTCCTCCACTTGCCTGCTCTGTGTTCTTGGAGAGGCCAGTGAAATAATCCATAGTATTTATCGAGTGCTTGCTGTATGCAGAGCATTGTACTACACCTGGGAGAATACAGTAGAGTAGTGTATACACAAACCTGACCTTCAAGGAGCTGACAGTTTAGTCGGGGAGATAGACACTAAAATAAATTACAGGTAGAGGAGGCAGCGGAGAAGTGCAGTGGGAGTGGGGTATCAGTGCGTCAAAGCAGAAGGGAGGGAAAATAAGGTGGGGACCTGAGAGGTTAGTCAGGGAAGACTTCCTGGAGGAGATGTGATTTTAGTAGGGGAGAGAAGTAGTCTGTCAGATATGAAGGGGGAGGGAGTTCCAGGCAGAAGGGAGGACTTAAACAAGGGTTCAATGGTGAGAGAGAAGAGATAGAGGCACATTAAGTCAGTTGGTGTTAGAGGATTGAAGCCTGAGGGCTGGGTTGCCCTGGGAGAGAAGTGAGGATAAGGAGGTGGGAAAGAGCTGATTGAGTACCTTACTGATGGCGAGGAATTTCCATGGATGTGGTGATGGATGGGCAACCACTGGAGGTTTTTGATTTTTGAGGAGTAAGGGGTCCTGTGCAGAACGGTATGGTCTTTTTTTTAGAAAACCAATTCAGGCCACAGACTGAAGTATGGCCTGGAGAAAGGAAAGACTGGAGGCAGGGAGATTTAAAAAAAGGAGGCTGATGCTGATGCCATTTCACATAGCTTTCTCTACGTCTGAGTTTCCCCCTCTGTAAAATGGGGATTAAATACCTGTTCTCTTTCCCCCAAGACTGAAAGCCCTATATGGGACAGGAACAGTATCTGATTTGATTATTTATTTTTATAATGGTATTTAAGTGCTTACTTTGTGCTAGACACTGTACCAAGAGCTGGGGTGGATTCAAGCAAATCGGGTTGGATACAGTGCCTGTCCCACGTGGGGCTCACAGTCTCAATCCCCATTTTACAGATGAGGTAACTGAGACACAGAAGTGAAGTGGCTTGCCCAGGGTCATACAGCAGACCAGTGGTGGATCCAAGATTAGAGCCCATGACTTTCTGACTCTCAGGCCTGTGCTCTATCCTCTACGCTAAGATTATTTTATATCTACCTGTGAACCCCATGTGGAACAGAGACTGTCTGACCTGGTTGTCTTGTATCTACCCCAGTGCAGTTCTTGGCACTTAGTAAATGGCTTAACAAATACCACAGTTATCTACCCAGCACTCGGCACAATGCTTGGCACCTAGTAAGTACTTAAATACTATTATTGTTATTAATAATAAGAAGAAATGGGTCTCTGTCATAACTAGCCTGTATTCCTTTCTTTTCTCTAGAGCTTGGATGAAGTTAGTAAGAGCGATATTGGCCGGAAGATCAAAGAAGGGGTGGAAGAAGCCGCAAAAACAGCCAAGCAGTCTGCGGAATCTGTGTCCAAGGGCGGGGAGAAGTTGGGGAAGACTGCTGCTTTTAAAGCCTTTTCTCAGGTGAGTCAGAGGAGAGCATAGCGTGTTGAGTCATCCAGGCAGGAAGTTACAGCAGCCCCAGGTCTGGGCTTATTAGTGAGGCTTGATTGCCCCTCCGTTGAAGTTGCAGTTTGTTGGATTTTGTGCCTTTTGGGGTTGGGTGCGTAGACTCCTGAGGACTAAAGGGAAGAACTCTCCCGATGGGTCTCTTGACTCTAGGTTCTCGGAGCTGAGAAAGCAGTGCGTTAGAGTTGCTGCCAAGGTAGCGGAACAAAATGTCACTGTCTGCATTTTGTCGCGCGAACTTATGATGAGCTGGTTGCATAGAGAATGTCGGTCTACAGCTGTCCTCTTAGGGAAGTGATGAACTTGGTTTGTTCCTAAATTTAAAGTGACTTCCGTGGGCCTGTTTCTCCTAAAGTGACACCCATTCCAGAGGCAAAATTGCTAAGAAGTGTAAATTTACAAACATGTTGCAGGAAGCTGCAGTTTCCCCACTTAAGTTCACCACCTCCGGGCTGGGACAGAAAGCAGGTCTTTGCAGTGACGTGTCAGCAACTGTCGAGCTTCTCTGAACCTCGTGGCGTCATTGCAGAGTTATCCCAGGGTGGCCCTAGGTAGTCTGGATTAGGATGAGTCTCTCTTGGTTCCCATTTGGAGGGCTCCTGTGGGGGGGTTGGAGCCATTCCGAGGACACTCCCCTGGGATTCCACTGGGGTCTCCTGAAGGGATCCGAGTCCCTCCCCGGTCCTCTGTTGGAATACCGGGAGGCAGCCTATCACGGCCCATTGCTTCCCCAAGCGCCCCACCAGGCTGACTCCAGCGATGTCAAGGTCCCGGCTGCCCCCAGCGCTGTCAAGATCCCAGCTGCCCCCAGCGCTGTCAAGATCCCAGCTGCCCCCGAGCCTGCAGTCAATCCCAAAGTCTGGAGTTTGGGTCCCAGCGCTGGGGAATCCCGCCGCCAGGGAGTGGCATCGGTCAGGGAGGTTTCTCCTAGGAGGCCAGAGCCAGGGTTCAGCTTGGACCACAGACCGCTGGCCTGTCAGGTGTCCAGAAGCCAGCACTTTGGCCACGAGGGGCGTTCCGAGGGCCCCAGCGCGGGGCTGCAGAGCTGTTTCCTTGCAGGGTGTTGAGACAGTGAAGAAGGAGCTAGATGAAAGCGTTCTAGGGCAGACGGGCCCGTACCGCCGGCCGGAGCGACTGAGGAAGAGGACAGAGTTTGCCGGAGAGAAAATCAAAGAGGAGAAAGTTTTTGAACCGAACGAGTAGGTATTGGCCAAGCCAATGTGGTCGCGTCCAGCCGGCCGGTACTCCTCCGTAGCTTATCTCCGGCGTGGGTTTTCCAAGGAAACGGAGTCTATTTCCTCAGCCCCTCCCTTATCGCTCAACCCCAACCTTTCCCTCGAATCTCCCTGGGCCTCAGGTTTGATCGGGGTCAGGGCTCCTTGTGCCCCTCATTTCTCGTCAGGATGCTCCCGGGTCTCCGACTGAGGATCCCCGCCGACTGGCCCCAGGCGGCATTACGTCTGTCCGTCGTCATCCCTCCCGCCCCCGCCGGAAACCTAAATCCCCAGAGGGGAGCAGGGGGCCAAATTGCCTCCTGGGCCCGAGGAGGTCGGAGATGCAGGGGCGCTGACGTCCGCAGGCATGGAGAGTGTGAGGGGTGGGGAGGGGCAGCCCCCTCCCCGCCCCGTGGATTCTGTTTGTGGAACGCTTCACCCTTGGCCGTGGCAGGCTGCTGTAATGAACGCCTTGTGCTTTTCTTCAGGGAGGCGATGGGAGTCGTGTTGCACAAGGATTCAAAATGGTATCAACAGTGGAAAGATTTCAAGGACAATAATGTGGTTTTTAACAGTGAGTGCACCAAAGTTTTCTGAATCGTTTCAAACTTGGGTGCTCTTGGGCTGCCCCGGGGTCTGTGCTGGGCCCCCCAGAGGCCGGGGAGCAGGGGAGCCTGGTGCCCACCCTACAACCTGGGTGTGGAAGCTGGGGACGGACGGACAGACACGGGGAGGTGGCGGGGGGGCGCTCCCCGTGGCCTCAAAGGCTGGATGGAGAAGGCCTGATGAAGTGAGGAGATTTGGGGGGGCGCCGGAGCCCGAGGGTCAGGACGGAGAGCCGTTTGGGATTGGTCGCGTAAGCCCGTCTTGGCTCAGCGCCGCAGCCTGTGCTTTCTAGAGCCGGTTTCTGGTTCCTGTCTCGGTCCTGCCCCAGGAGAAGCCAAGGAGTGGGTGGCCACCCCAAGATCTCGATTAAGAAGCGGACCGACAGCCCCGGGGGCCTTCCGTGATGCTTGTTTTGTGTCAGGACTGCCCGGCTCTTCCTGCCCGGAGGCCAGAGCATCCGGGGGTGGTATGCATTGGTGGCCCCTCCAGCTCCCCTTTGGAGCACCAGGAGGAGTGGTAGCTTTGGCCCTTCTCAGTTGGTGGGCTGGGTGAGGGCCACGGTGCCTGTGGCTCGCCCTTCACTCCCGCCGCCCCCCCAGAGGTGGTAATAATGATAGAATGATAATAATGATAATAGATAGACGATAGAATGATAATAATGGTGTTTGTTAAACTCTTACTACGTGCCAAGCACTGCATTAAGCGCCGGGGTAGGTGCATGATAATCAGGTTGGACACAGTTTCCGTTGTGCGTAAGGGGGAGGGAGAACCCCTCTGGCAGGACCCGGTCTGAACCTCAGCCACCCGCGCCGCCTTTTCTTCCCGCCTCCATCATCTTTCAACCTTTGTTACAATAAATAATAATAATAATGTATTTGTTAAGCGCTTACTATGTGCCAAGCACTGTTCTAAGCGTTGCTAATAATGATGGTATTTGTTAAGCACTAAGGATGCTTACTAAGCACTGGAGTGGATACAAGCAAATGGGATCGGACCCAGTCACTGTCCCATGTGGGGCTCACCGTCTCAATCGCCATTTTGCAGATGAGATAACGGAGGCACAGAGAAGTAAAGTGACTTGCCCAAGGTCACACAGACAAGTGGTGGAGCCGGAGTTAGAACCCTGGACCTTCTGACTCCTGGCCCTGTGCTCTATCCATTACATCATCCCAGCAGCTTGTCTGGGGCCTGACGGGAGTGGGGCGATGCTTCCCCACCTCCTTCCACCTGTTGCACTCCTTGCCTGGCTTGTGGGTCTGAACCTGGGATTCCCCCCACGCCACCCAGAGAGGAGCTGGCTGGCAACTCCTGGGGTCCCTTCCAGCAGGCCGGAGGGCCAGAGAGTCAGGTGGAGACAGGGCCAGGAGGATGCAGAGACAATTGGGCTAGACCCAGATCAGGGAGAGGTGGCAGGCCCTCCCACGCTTAAACTTGCAGTTGTTCCTGCCTCCTCTGAGGCTGGCTGGAACCAGGCACACTAGGGGCTTGGGGAGGAGAAGTTGCGTTGCTGGCAGAGGAGAGTGGCCTGGCCTCCCTTCACACTTGGAGCTTGAGATTACCCTCCCCTAACCACCCCCAACTTGGAAGTACTAATGAGGGAGGCCAGCCTACAGCCCATCTAGTCAGCACCCTGTGGTGACCAGTCTGGTACCAGTGGAGCAAACGTCCAGCAGCTGTCTGATGGGCCAGGTCAGAATAAGGAGTAGTCCAGGGCCACCTGGCGGCTCTCTGCTGTCGGGGCCAGTGTAGCCCCATTCCCGTCCACTTACTGCCAAAGCAGTGGCGTCCATAAGGATGCTCGCAAAGGGAAAACCCAGAAGGATCCGCTGATGTTTCTCTCCGGTTTTCCCGCCAGGATTCTTTGAGATGAAGATGAAATATGACGAGAGCGACAACGCCTTCATCCGGGTGTCCCGCGCTGTGACAGACAAGGTCACGGACCTGCTAGGTAAGGTCCCCAGACCGAGCCCGTCTGGGTTGGACCGAGCGGGCGGGGGGCAGAAGGCCGCCCAGGCGGCTCGGAACGGCTCCTCCGTCTCCTGATGGGCCCATGGCTCCCAAGTGGGGAGCGGCCGTGTCCTCCTGTCGCCGACGGGACTCTGTGCCGGGCAGGGGGCCTGTTCTCCAAGACAGAGATGTCTGAGGTCCTGACGGAAATTCTCAAAGTGGACCCAACCTTTGACAAGGACCATTTTCTGCGGCAGTGCAAGGATGACATCATCCCCAACATCCTGGAGGTGAGTGCTCTCAGCCAGAGGACGGCGCTGGACCTGGCTTCCGAGGGTCCAGCTGGCCTGTCGCCATCCGGGGAGCATACACACCTTCCCCTCGAGTTGGCCGGGAGGGAGGGAGCGTGTAACTCTCGAGAGGCCCAGTTTGCGGAAGGGGAAGCGGAGGCCCGGGAAGTCCTCCAGGAAGGGATCTAGAGTGAGCTCCCCAGCTCCCTGAGTGTGCCTGGGAGTGGGTGGCTGCTTAGCACCTTCCCCTCTAAGGCCTCATCCCCGGTTCTTCCCCCCCCCCCCCCCCTTTCTAGGCAATGATAGCGGGAGAGCTTGATATCCTCAAAGACTGGTGCTACGAAGCAGTGAGTATGAAAGTGGCCTCCAAGCCGGGAAGTCAGACGGGCAGGGGAGCATCTTGATTTCTGGGAGGAGAATGAGGCGGGGGTGGGGGTGGGCGTGGGGAGGATGGTCTGGAGAGAGAGAAACAGAGAAGTTGAAGGGGAGAGAGTGAGAGCATGCTCGCATGCTTAGGATAGAGAGGTGTCTCTTTAGTCAGTACTATTTCAGGCTGGCCAGATGCAGATCACAGAACACAGCCTCTGCCTTCTAAAAGGAGAGGTGTGATTCCCTGACTGGGAAGGACATGCTAATCTTGGCTATGCTGCGGCGGGAATCTAGGTGGGGGTTATCCAGGCCCCTGGCGTCTATGGTTCTATCGTCACCATTAAAAGCATTCCTGGCAGCACTGCGGGGTGCCTCCCCAGTTCTCACCAGCCCCTGGGTGCTGGTCCGTCCCCGCCGCACGCCCCCCGCAACCCGTCCCCCCGTGCTTGGGAGTGAAGCAAGGGAGCTGGAGTTTGATCAGCAGCGGGCCTGACAAGCCTGAGGTGGGAGTCAGGCAGGGAGTGAAATGAAGGCTCGTCCTTGCCCTCTGAGCTCTCCTTTGGCTCCTTGAGTTCAGGACCATCCGCCCTGGCCCAAAGCTCATTCCACATGCTCCCTTCCTCGCGGTCTGACGTCCGGTAGGCTTTAGCAGGTTTTGCTCATCAACAACCCGGGGGAAGCCAGAGGAGATGTTCAAAATTTTGAACACTCCTCTGCACTGTGACTAATCCTCCAGGCTTTTTATGGGTTTTCTTGTCTGGGGCCATTAAAATATCGCCTGGTGTTCTTGGCAGATCGAGGGGAGATATTGTGCCTGCTGAAATATTGCTGAGAGGCAGTGATTGATTGTACGTGGTTCTTCAAGAAAACAAGTAACAGGAGAACTTTGTTCTCTCAAGAATCTCTGTTAGATGCGGGAGAAAGTAGGCCCTCAGAGAAGAAACTTGTACCTAACCGCTTAGATGTTCGCCCCTCCCTCCTTCCCTGAGCACTTAGGTACATATTATTACACTCAGCTGCTTCCCCCTACCTTCAGTGAGTTTATTCATTCATTCATTCAATAGTATTTATTGAGCGCTTACTATGTGCAGAGCACTGTACTAAGCGCTTGGGATGAACAAGTCGGCAACAGATAGAGACAGTCCCTGCCGTTTGACGGGCTTACAGTCTAATCGGGGGAGACGGACAGACAAGAACAATGGCACTAAACAGCGTCAAGGGGAAGAACATCTCGTAAAAACAATGGCAACTAAATAGAATCAAGGCGATGTACAATTCATTAACAAAATAAATAGGGTAACGAAAATATATACAGTTGAGCGGACGAGTACAGTGCTGTGGGGATGGGAAGGGAGAGGTGGAGGAGCAGAGGGAAAAGGGGAAAAATGAGGCTTTAGCTGCGGAGAGGTAAAGGGGGGATGGCAGAGGGAGTAGAGGGGGAAGAGGAGCTCAGTCTGGGAACGCCTCTTGGAGGAGGTGATTTTTAAGTAAGGTTTTGAAGAGGGAAAGAGAATCAGTTTGGCGGAGGTGAGGAGGGAGGGCGTTCCAGGACCGCGGGAGGACGTGACCCAGGGGTCGACGGCGGGATAGGCGAGACCGAGGGACGGCGAGGAGGTGGGCGGCAGAGGAGCGGAGCGTGCGGGGTGGGCGGTAGAAAGAGAGAAGGGAGGAGAGGTAGGATAGTGGCTGCCCCCCCCCACCGCACCAGATGGTAAGCTCCTCGAGGGTGGAGATCGTGTCTCCCGACTCTGTTGTATTCTCCCAGAGGCTTAGTACGGTTCTTGGCACTTAGTAGGTGCTCAGTTGTTTGCAGGTTAGGCGAGAGGTCAGGGCTGAAGAGGTCAGTTTGGGGATCGTCCAGAGGTGGTAGCTGAAGTCGTCCGAGCACCCTGGGAGACTGTGTGTAGTGCCGGAACAATAGGGGTCCCCGAAGAGAGTCAATTTGCTTGTATCCATCCCAAT
Organism: Ornithorhynchus anatinus; assembly: GCF_004115215.2. NCBI lineage: Eukaryota > Metazoa > Chordata > Mammalia > Monotremata > Ornithorhynchidae > Ornithorhynchus > Ornithorhynchus anatinus. Next base: position 117,086,450 of record NC_041749.1, on the reverse strand, counting down.
GCCAAGTACAGTGCCTGGCACATAATAAGTGCTTAACAGATACCATTATTAGAGCCACGAGGGGCACCAAAACATAAATGAGGGAAGGCAGAGAGTAGCTAGAGATTAAGTGCCTTGAGCTGATTCATTCATAAATACTGTTGAATTAATGAATGTAAAGCTGATTATAAGTGCCTTGAAGCTGATGGTGAGGAGTTTCTGCTTGATGCAGAGATGGATGGGCAACCACTGGAGGTTTGTGAGGAGCGGGAGCTGGGCACAGAACATTTTGTAGAAAAATGATCTAGGCCACAGAGTGAAACATGAACTGGAGTGGAGAGGGACAGGAGGTCAGCGAGGAGGCCAATGCTGTAGTCGAGATGGGATATTATAAGTGATTGCCAGGACCAGCGTGGTAACGGTTTGGGCAGAGAGGATGGGACATATTTTAGGGATATTGTGAAAATACCTGTTCTCCCTCCCTTTTAGACTGCGAGCTCCGTGTGGTACAGGGACTGTGTCTGATCTGATCGTATTGTATCTACCCAATGCTTGGCACATTCCAAGCGCTTCACAGACTACACAATCATCATTATCATTGAGAGTGAGATCGCGAGCCCCATGTGGGACAAGGACTGTGTCCAACCTGATTAACTTTTGTCTACCCTGGTGCTTAGAACAGTGCTTGACACAAAGTAAGCGCTTAACAGATACCAGAATAATAATAGCATAGAGAAGCTAAAGGAGTGAGGGAGAGAAGCAGCGTGGCTTAGTGGAAAGAGCCTGGGCTTGGGAGTCAGAGCTCGTGGGTTCTAATCCCGGCTCCCCCACTTGTCTGCTGTGTGACCTTGGGCAAGTCACTTCACTTTTCTGTGCCTCAGTTACCTCATCTGCAAAAATGGGGATTAAAAAATATGAGCCCCACGTGGGACAATCTAATTATCCTGTATCTATCCCAGCGCTTAGAACAGTGCTCTGCACATAGTAAGCGCTTAACAAATACCATAATTAATTAAGAGTGGGGTGTAAGCACTTTTAGGAGGAGAGAGGCTGGAAGGCAGTTGGGTGAGGCCTAATGGAAAGTGACGGGACTGGAAATCAGGAAACCTGGGTTCTAGTCCCAGCCCCCACCACCTGCCTGCTTTGTCACCCTGGGTGAGTCACGTAACTTCTCTGGGCATCCGTTTCCTCTACTGTTAAATGGGGATCAAACACCTGGTCTTTTTTAGACTGGTAGCCCCATGTGGGACCGAGACTGTCTGATCTGATTGTCTTGTATCTACCTCAGGGCTTGGTACATAGTAAGCACTTAATAAATACCATTGTTGTTAGGGTTGGGAGAGGGGATGGGGCCCTTGGTGCAGGTAGAGGGGTTGGATTTAGAAGCAGCAGGAAAGCAGAATCAAGGTGAGGAAGGGGTAGTGGAGAAACTTGGGGTTTCAATTTTGCCAACAAAGTAGTTGACAGGGGCAGCTAGGAGTGACGGGGAGACCACCAGGGGCTTCTGGAGGGAGTTAAATGTTAGGAAGAGTTGATGGGGGTTGTGGGCATGACCGTCGATGAGGGAGTAACAGCAGTGGTTTTGAGAGGAAGAGAGACCTGAGTTATAGAGAAGCAGCGTGGCTTAGTGGAAAGACCATGGGCGTGGGAGTCAGAGGACATGAGTTCTAATCCCAGCTCTGCCACTTGCCTGCTGTGTGACCTCGGGGCAAGCCACTTCACTTCTCTGTGCCTCACTTACCTCATCTGTAAAAATGGGGATCAAGACTGAGCCCCACGTGGGACAGCCTGATTACTCTGTATCTACTCCAGCTCATACAACAGTGCTTTGCACATAGTAAGCGCTTAACAAATACCATAATTTTTGTTATTATTATAGCAGGAGCAGAGGGAAAGTGAAGCAAGTTCTCCCCTCCCCAAGCTCCCGATCCATTCCCGAGTGGGCTCTTCCATTGAACTGGAACAGCTGAGATTGAACGTCCCTATTATAGAGCATCTTGGATGTAATGAATACCAGAGTTGAGCCTTTTCTCCCCCACCAACCCCCGAAGTTTTTGACCCCTCATGTAGATGACACTCTCAGATAACCTCATCCAGTTGAACAGTCTGTTTTCAATGACCAGTGTTTTCAGAAGCCTGTACTGAGTGCTGTTGGCAGGCCAAGGACTGGGCACTGGTCCATGCCCTAGAGGGCCGATATGTCTCCAGATCTTGCAGTGGTGGTGATGGGCGGGTGTCCACTGGACGGCTTGTGGGCCGCTGGGGATCAGGCATTGGTGTCTCAGGTGTCTGTGGACCCCTCAGGCTGCTGGGGGAGGGGTGCCTTTCAGGCAGGTCCCAGATAGTGGGTTGAGAGTGAAAGGTTGAGAGGGGCTGTTCACTCATTATTCACCTGTGCAACTTTCTTGCAGACATACAGTCAGCTGGCTCATCCCATCCAGCAAGCCAAGGCCATGGGCCTACAGTTCCACTCCAGGATCTTGGATATTGACAACATAGACGTGAGTGTCCCGCTGGCCCTCCTTCCCTCCATCCTTCCCTCCCTCCCAGCCCCCGAGGTGCTGACTCCGTACCGCCTGCAGCCCCGTATTGAAGCCACGAGGTCTCCTGGAAAACTGGGTTTGTTCACTTGTCATCCTCTTGGGATGGGGTGATCTTGCCCCCTCCAGGGCAGAGCCCCCTTTATCCCTCCCAGGGAAGGGCCTCCCTAGGCAAAGGCAGAAGCCCCCTGTCACCTGGCCTTAGGGTGGGGGCCTCAGGGGGCCTGTGGCAGCAGGGATCCAGCTGGAGGCGGTTCTGGAAGGGAGAGGGGGAAATACAGCCTAGCGTGCTCCACTGTTGGATGTCAGGGCTTTCCAGCCCCTTTAACAGGCGGGAGTTTGGGGGAGGGGGTTAGTGCCAAAGCACGAACTGCTGAGAGGTATGTTCTGAGGCCCCAGATAAGGGAGATTAACGGGAAGATGATTCAGAGCAAAACATGCTGAGCTGATAAGGGTGATGTCATCCCGATGTGAGCTTTTAGCCTAAAGCCTATAAAATCCACAGGCAAAGCCACCGGCCACCTTCCTAGTCAGGAGGCTTCGATTGATTGAGGGAGAAAGGATACCTAAACCCCATGTTGACTTCTGGAACCTCTCCCTGGGTCCTGTACTTTGGGCCCCTGTGTGGCCCGAGGGGAAGGGTGTGGGTGGAGGGGTTGGGATTGAGCCAGGAGACGAGAGGCTAGGATTTTGTCCACTGTCTTCCTAGACAGTCTAGGAAGTCTTTATGATAGTGAAAGGGACATGGACCAGTTGTTTTCCATGTCCCCAGTGGGCCGAACAAGAGGGAGGGGCTTAGAGTACAGCAAGAGAGAGGTTAGGCACGAGGAGGGACTTCCTGGTTCTTTGTGGTGAGGTTTGACCCTGGGGAGGGGAGAAGAGGTGGCTGTCCATCCCGAAGGCTTAAGCATTTATGATCCTCAGCCTCCCGTTAGCCAGCTTCCATTAATGACATCTCCTGTCTTGTCTCCTTTTTTTGGCCCTATCTGCAGCTGGCGATGGGGAAGATGATGGAGCAGGGCCCAGTCCTGATCATCACATTCCAGGCCCAGTTGGTGATGGTGATCAAGAACCCAAAAGGAGAGGTGGTGGAAGGGGATCCGGTAAGAGAGTCAGGCCCAGAGCCAGCTGGGTTGATGTGGGTGGGGAGAGGTTAGGTGGAGTGGGAGGAGGGGGAGATCGGCATATCCTTGACGCTCTCCTCTGATGGATCAGTGGTTCTCCTGCATGGGACCAAAATCCCCCACCTCGCTGCTCCACTGCCGGGCCTCTCCCGGGTTACCCTCTGAAGCCAAGCTGCCGTTGGGTTCCCTTCCTTCTGTGTGCCTGCCCCGCCCAGATAAAACAAACCAAAAAAGACTTACCAGCCTGAATTGAGGGCTCATGTTCTCGCTGATCATTGGCAGCCTTGGGGAGTGTGGTGTGTGAGCTGCTGTTTTGACAGACACCCCCCCCCCCCCCCCCCCCCAGCCCAGGTTTGTGGAGGCAGGCCACTCTACAAAGGTGAAATGAGTCACTCAGAGCTAGGACTGGCACATAGGACTCATCCAGGCCGAGATGACCTAGGCTCTGCCCTAGGCCGAATTCCAGTTTCCCGGCTTTGCTTCCTTCCTCCCATCACCCCCCATTTCCAGCCTCTTGGGGCCGAGCTGCTGGGAAGCATTTGTTCTGTACTGGAGTTTGAGCCTCCTCCCAGGGATCCAGATTCTGCAGTGTAGGGGCGTCTGGGTGGTGTTGGGGCAGGGTTGCCCCTGCCTCTCTTCTCGGCATGCTGGGCGGACAGAAGGCCGGCAGATGGGTCCGTGGTCATTACTCATGTTGGATTTGGGTGTCGGGGAGGCTTTCTAGAAATCCCTCTGCTCACTGGGTTTTCACCCGCCAGGCCATGGGGAAGAAGTTTAATCATGTCCGGAAGCTGGCAGGTATTAGCAGGGAGCCATTAATGTGAGTCAGCCTCCAGCTCGGACTGAGCTCCCCCCCCGGAAGGAGAAGACGTGGGCTCTGCCTTTGAGGGTCTGACCGATTGACTCAGAAACCCTAAGACAGAGGCAAGCCATCAGACCAGAAACATGATAGCCCAAACCATGCTGCGGGAGATGGGACAGGAGTAAATGGACTCTGGGTTCAATTTGGGAAGGCTTCCTTTCTCCCCCAAACACCCCTTCCAGCACTTTGAAGATGGGGGGAGGGTTTCCCTTCACAAGTGTCTTCTAGAGGTTCTTGGGAAAAGGACCAAATCCAGACTGCCAGACAGCCCTCTCCCGTCAGCTGGGTGGGGCCCAGAGGCTGGCTTCTCTCTAGAGCAGTAAGGATAGGACAGTGGTCAAGGAGGATCCTTGCCTATTGGCCTCTGGCCAGCGAGTAGGTTGTGGCTATAGAGGAGCCTGCATCTGGCTCCAGCCAGCTGGTGTTGGAGGTGAATGGCCAGCCCAGAGCTGCTCCCTCCCCGCCACTCCCTGCCCAGTTTTCCCCGTTGCTGCGGCCAGAGAGCCAAAGCCTGGGCCCCGGGAACGGCCCGCTCTGCATCCAGGACTGTTGTCTTCTCCAGGACAAGGTGCTGCGCATGCTGTACGTCTGGGCCCTCTGCCGAGATCAGGACGAGCTCAACCCGCACGCTGCCTGGAGGTTGTTGGACATCTCAGCGTCTAGCACGGAGCAGATCCTCTGAAGGCATCGCCGGGTGGGGCGGGGAGAAGCGGGCCACCTGTGCCCCGCGGGGCCGGCCCCCACCGCCCACACAGGCAGAGGCTCGGGGCACGTTACGGATCGACTCCTGGGAGAGGGGAGGAGGGTCTGGGAGGGGGCGGCCACCCTCGCCAGCATTCTGGGAGAGCCATCACCAAGCGAGATGGGGCGGAGGCCGAGTTGAGCACCTGGGAAGGTGGTAGCTGTCATGCGAAGGTGGCTGCTTGCCTCTGAAGCTTGAGGGCGGGCGTGGTGGGCAGTCCAGCCAGGTGGATTTGGTAGGGGTGCGAGATGAGGTCTTATGATCGCTGGGGGAAGCGGCTCGATTCTTGGGGTGGGGACACGGGGGTGGGGCGGGGCTGGGGGGGGAGAGGGTGCTACCCTTCACATTTGGCTGTTGGCCCTCCTGGGTCCAGTTCACACCAATGTTCCTACATCAAACCACACGGCTGTTCTCGGACCACACTTGGGACGGGTCTGTCGGGGTCAGGCTGGCTTGACAGGGAATTCACGTTCCCTGTCCCCATCCTGATCCCCTGGAAGGCTTCCCCAACTGCTGCAGGCTGGGGGCAGGGGCAAGGGGGCGGCAGGGTGCGTGGACTCAAAGCCTGCAGTGGCTCAAGAGAAGAGTGAATGTCACCCGTTGGGTGACATCCACCTCCTCAAGAGGGAAAGGCTCCCAGCTGGCTCCAGGTGGGGTCTGAACAGGGTGTGTTAGGGGGCAGGTGGGTGGACTGAAGTGACTGTGGAGAGCCAGGGGATAATCACTGTGACTATTGGGGAGAGGGAGGAAGTGTCAGGAGTGCTCATAAGACTTGGTGGCTGCTCAGCAAATCCTGAAGGTGGCAGCAGCTGCTGATCTTGTCTCGAAAGTGAAAAGCACCCACCTTGCTTCCCTTGCCCCAAGATGGCAACCCGTGCAGGAGCCAGTGTGATCCTGGGAGCAGTGGAACTTGGGCTGAACCCCTTCCAGGTGACAGTTGGCAGCTCCCAAACTATGGACGGGGGAGCCTGCGAGTGGGTGGGCACAGCTTGGTTCTACCCGGGATAGTCCATCAGCCAAACCAGGTGAACTCGGTTGTTGTTTAACCAGGCATCTATAAATTATGTACATCTTGACTGGGATTTGGAAATAAAACACCAGACTGAAATCAAGGCAATGCCTGGGCTCATCCCAGACTGACCACCTCCGGGGGGAAGAAACACTGTCCTCCCCCAAGGGATCAGCTGTTGATGCATGTGAAGCACGTGATTTCCCGGGGGGGAACAGGTAGCCAGTCATCTCCCCTACCCTTCCCCCAGCTGCCCCTGGGCTTTATTCTGCCCCTCTGCCCAGAGAGAGGTCCTTTGCTGCCAACATTTGGAGGAGGGAGGGATCTGCTGGCATCCTGAGGTGGCAGCCCCTGTGGCTGCCTGGGTGAGATGGTATGAGGGAATGGTCTAAGCAGTGGATTGCCCTCCCGGGGGCTGGGGGGGGGAAGGGGGGTGCTGCCCAGACCCTGGTTTGGTCCCACTGAGTCCCCCAATGGAAGCCATCTGGCTGCTATCTAGGAAGGCTGGGGAACTGGGTTACTAGGGGAAGCTGCAGGGGCACTATCTGCAGGGTCAGGCCTTTGCCCCAATGTCCCTGAATCCATCTGGGTTAGTGTTTCTCCGCCTCTCGTGCCTCATTTCCTGGCATCGCTGGTTCACTGGATCTCTGGCCTCTGCCAGCCCCCATGCCCTGTGGGTTTCCCCCGAGTGGGGTTGTGGGACTTGAAGCAGCCTGAGGCCGGTGAGCTCTGGGGTCTGCATTGGTGTGGAGGGAGAGAACAGAACAAACTGTCTCCCTGTCCTGTCGGAATCCGTTCCCAGCAGAAAGTCTGGGCTGGGACCGGTAACTTCCTAAGAACATGGGCCTCACCCAGCGAGCTATCGAATACAAGGCTGTTGCATGAAGGCCAAGGTGCCCCTCTCCCTGCAGTGCCCTAGGCCCTGCTGGGCTAGGTCGCACCAGGCTAAATTCTCTCTGGAATGTCCAGCAGACATTTCTCATGCTGGAAACCAAAGCCATGTGCTCCTGTCCCTTTAAAATCTGATGCTGGACAGAACCCAGCGACCGTGGGTGTTACTGGGGGGCTGTGAAAGGCCCTGGAGGAGGGGATCAGACAGGTAGGGGGACAGGAAAGGGGAATGGGAAAGCCACTCCCTGGGGCCAGAGGGGTGGGGAGTGGGGAGGAGCTGGGGTGTGAGCCGAATGATTCCGATGCTGAAGACAACCAGTCATAAATCTTCCTCCTTTGTCTTGGTCTCCAGGCAGACAAGCTCTGAGCCCCAGGATTTCCACTCTCCCTGCCAGAGCTCCCACTATGGCCGTTCCCATCCAGGCAGGCCCAGGACCGCACTCTCAAGCCCAGCTCCAAGGCTGTTTTGGCCATCAGCCCACACGCAGTGCCATTATTGGGTCTGACCCAGGGTCCATCCAGCCCAATATTGTCTCCATGGTAACAGGATGCTTAGTGGAGCCATATACTTTTGTCCTCTGGGACTCCCATCCTCCTAAGGACATGCCACCAACATTCCTTAACTCTCCCCCTCTTCACCCCTGACTCTCCCTCCGGCGACCCAGCATGGATCCCTTGTCCCTGGATCTAACCACCGTCTTCTGGAACTGGCCAATTTTGCCTGCGGCACGATTTCCCGTAGCAGTGAAATCCCTGTATGTACCACCCACTGGGGAGAGGAAATGCTTCTCTCGCGTTTGTTTTGAACCTGCTACCCTCAAGCTTCAACAGGTGTGCCTCGCCCTGGGTTTTGTGGGATTTGGTTAACAGAAATTATTTACTTGTCCTGTCCACCCCTTTGAGATTTTGTAATCTTCTAGTAATAATTGTGGTATTTATTAAGGGCTTACTATGTGCCAGACACTGTACTAAGCCCTGGGGTGGATACAAGCAAGTTGAGTTGGTCATAGTCCCTGAGCCACGTGAGGCTCACAGTCTCACTCCCCATTTTCCAGTTGAGGTAACTGAGGCACAGAGAAGTGAAGTGACTTGCCCAAGGCCACACAGCAGACAAGTGGGGGAGGCGGGATTAGAATCCAGGACCTGACTCCCAGGCCTGTGCTCTATCCACTAGGCCATGCTGCTTCCTATATTCTGTTCCATCTTGGCCTTTACCAACATCGTCATTCTCAGCATCATCCTCAGTATTTATTGAGCATCTACCTTGTGCAGAGCTCTGTACTAGGCAATTAAGATGGTACAATAGAGGGTGAAGACACAATCCCTGCCCTCGAGTACTTTACAGTCTAATGGATTTAGGCTCTCCACATCTGGAAGTTCCTCTTGCCCAGTGACCATCTTAGTTGGCCTCCTCTGTCTCTGCTCTGGCTCTGTCCAGTCCTTCCTACGAGCCGCAGCCAGAACTGCTGGCAGTGTTCCAGCTCTGGGTGGGCCGTGGTTTCATTCAGGGCCCAGATTGTGCCCCGTGTCTTGGCTCCTTCCCCCTTCTCAGCAGTGCCCAGGACCCGGTCAGCCTCTGTGGGTGCTGCCACTCACTGGGCCGTCAATGACGACTCAGATCTCTCTCCAGAGTCACGACTGGTAATCCTTGAGTCGAAGATCCAGTGGCCGGATCACCTCATAGTTACACTGAAGCTCCCCAGGCCCATTCAGCCCCTTGCTAGGCTCCATGAGCATCACCTGCACTTTGTCCCCGTCGACCTTTCTGAGGTTGCAGTTCTCCACGTTGCACTTCCTGCCCTGGTTTACAGTTTTCCTAATCTCCAACATTTCCTGATCCCTTTCCTTGCCCTTCTCCAGGTGGAAGGTATACTCATACCCCCCCCGTCCCCTGGGGGATTTCATTGCCCACTCCTCTGCCTGTTCAGTTACAAAGATGTGAACCAAATGAGTCCCGGGACCTCCCCTCTTCACACTTTTCTACACTCTTGAAAAGTGGCCGTTCACCCTCCCCGCTCTCTGTTTCCAACCACTTTTTCCAGCAACTATTTTTCCTTGTGGGCTTCAGGACTAGATGTAGACCAGAAGCCGGTCTTTCGTCCCATCCAAAAGCATTACTTCCACTTTTCCTTCTGATGAGTTGTTCCACAGTCCGTATGCACGTAATCGAAGTTTCCCACTGGCACTTCCTGCCCTAGTTTACAGTTTTCCTAGTCTCCTCCAACAGTTCCTGAACCCTTTCCTTGCCCTGCTCAAGCAGCAATATCTGTATTTTGTTTGAATTTTCTGTCCCAAGGGATTCCACAGTACTACCCTCCTCCAATGAGTCTTTTGTATTCTTGAATAAGATGCCACACCCCTCGCCTTGGGCCCATTCTTGTCTCTATAGAATTCCTGGTTTGGAAGCATTGGGGACTTTCGGTTTTCCTTTCTCCACCGAGTCTCAGAGATTATTTCAAGGTCCTCACTAGCCATTGAGCACTTCATTTTTTTTTTTAATGTTTTGGACTCCTCGAATTAACATGTGTAGATTTTGGTGTAGTTTCTTTTCCACTTTCCATGGCTTCCACTTCCACCTTAGGGCACTTGCAGTCTGCCCTCCCTGTCTTTCAGGAGAGTCCTGGTGGATTCCCTCTGGATCCACCTTCTCACCTGCCCCAGCACCGCAGGGAGCTGGGTCAATCTTGATGTTGTGTTTTTCTGTACACCAGCCTTCCCTCAACCCTTGTCCCACCCTGCAGGCCTCCCGATGCCCTTGCTCCCTCAGAGACCTGGGGAGGAGGTGGGTGGGACCGTGAGGGAGGGTGGGGTCCGGGGGTTTAGGCGGCACAGGCCTCAAAAGCCGCAACGTGAGCACCGAGGTGGAAGGGGCGAGCAGCACATCACCGTCCATCCCATTTAAGAGCTGCACTTGCCTGCCGGCCACGTTCCCCATCGGGGGTGGGGTGGTCCTTTCCACAGGGGCAGAGCTCGAGCGACTGGTGGTCCTTCACAGCCCACCGGGTGGTACTCATTCGGAACTCTTTGGGGAACCCCTGTTTTCCTAAGGGAGGATGGATGGGGTGGGGGGGATGCGCCTGCTTTAGGTAACGTGTCTAAAAGCAAGGGCAAAGGACTATGGCGTGGGGAAGTTTGTGCCGTCCCCTTGTCATTGTGGTTCTCCCTCCTGGGCCTGCTGCCACCCGCTGCTTCCCTCTCCCTTGGGAGAGACCTCAGGCCCCACAGCATCCTCTGGCCACAGGCTGCTAAGAGGGTGGGAGAAGGTGCTGCCTGCGCCCCAGCACTCCGGATCCTGCCCCCCGCCCCCCACCCCCTTGGGCCTGTGAGGCTGTATCTCCCACTTCGGGGTCAGGGCACGGTGAGGAGGGGCCCGGGTGGGGTCGCGGAAGGACCGACCGTTTAGAAGTTGGCCCCCCCTGCGGCGGGAGGCTGACAAAGACCCCGGAAATGCCCCGCCCCCGGTGCGCCCCGAAGTCCCCCGCCCCCCTTCGGCTGCTCAGCCGGGCGGGATCTCTGCAGCCCCCCTCCGGCCCCGGGGACGACGGATTGGGTGGGCGCCAGGCCCGGCGCAGGGAGGGGGCGGGCCCTGCTCAGGGGCGGTGGCTCGCTGCCCTTCTCCTCCTCCTCCTCCTCCTCTTCCCCCGCCCCGCAACTCCCCCACAGCGCGAGCCGGCTCCCCGGCACCGCCAGCGCGGGCCGCGCCCACCAGTTGCCGAGCTCCCCGGCTGCGGGCAAAGTTCCCTCCCCCTCGGCCGACTCCACCTTGGCTGGGACGATTCCCATCACCATGGGAACCAGCTCCGAGTCAGGCTCCGCGGCGGCTTTCTCTGTTTCCAGAGGGATGTGAGCGGCGGCCCCGAGCGCCACGCTGACAGCGAGCGAGCGAGCGAGCCAGAGCCAGCCAGAGCCAGCCAGAGCGAGCGAGCCAGAGCCGCCTCCTCGGGAGCGGAGGGTCCCCACCCTGGGGTGAGGCTGGGGCCGGCGGAGCCCGGGGAGCGCAAGATCGGGGCTGGGGCCCGCGGGCGGCCGCGGGGGAGGGAGGGAAGGAGGGCGAGCCCGCCGGGGCCAAGGCGGGGAAGGGGTCGGGGGCCGGGGGAGGGGGAGGGCGTGGGGGAGGCGGGAGAGCCGGACCAGGGCGGAACGGGATCCACGTGGGGAGGGCCAGGCCGGGCTGGGGAAGGGGGCAGGCAGGGCGGGGCTCCGTGCCTGGCCGCAGGAGGGTCGGGAGGTTGAGGAGAAGGAGACCGTGGCCCGGGAGGGGCTTGGGGGCCGGCCAGAGCGGGGTCAGCGCCAAGGGGAGGAAGAGGAGCGGAGGAGAAGGAGCGAGGGGTCAGACCTCCGCCCTGTCTAACTCCCAGAGCCTCCGGACCGAGCCGCCCGCCCGCCCGCCCCCCCCCCCCAGGGCCTCAGGGGATGGCGATGTGAGCCCGGCTCTGTGGCCCCCGTGGCCCCCGCAGCCTGGCGGAGGCCCCCACCATGAGTGATGCGTGGACCCTGGACTACGAGGCCCTGTCGCCCTCGCTGGGGGGGCCGCCGGGCCCCGCGGGGCTGGACGCCGAGCAGCGCACCGTCTTCGCCTTCGTCGTCTTCCTGCTCCTCTTCCTCGTGGTCCTCATGGTCCGGTGTTTCCGCATCCTGCTCGACCCCTACAGCCGCATGCCCGCCTCGTCCTGGACCGACCACAAGGAGGGGCTGGAGCGGGGCCAGTTCGACTACGCGCTCGTGTGAGGGACGGGGGAGGCGGGCGGCCCCTCCTCCGGGGTGGGAGTGGGGTGCCCAGCTGGGCTCGGCCCTGGACAGCGGTGGGCCTCCGCTGCAGACAGGCCTCCCAGCGGCCTTGGCCCAGCCTCCAGAGCCCCTCGGGCCCCTCGGGGGTTGCTTAAAGCGGAGGAGTCTCCACGTCCAGGGGGCCTAGGGCCCTGGGCCCCGAGGGCTGGGGAGGCTGAACGCTCCCGGGCGGGTTCCTCTTTCTTTCCCCGCCGGCTAGAGGAGGGCGAGCTCCTTCCGGGCCCGGGCTCGCTCCCGGCTCGGCTGGGGGAGCCGAGAAGGGGCCAGTTGGAGAGCCGTCTCTTTGAGGAAAGAAAGGGGAATCCCGGGAGCGGAGCTGGGAATTCCGTGGGGAGGGACCGACGGAGGCCCCGAAACCCGGGAAGGTAGTGGCGGTGGAGAGGGGGACCAGATGGGAACAGGGGTGTGAACCCAAGAAACCGGGATCCTGCCTCCCAGCCTTGCCAGCTCCCTACTCAGATCAATGACGTCCCGTCTCCTCGTCTTCCTCCTCCTCCTCCTCTCACCCTTCCTGCAGGGTGAGGGCAAGGGGTTCCCCACTCCTGGCCCAGGGTGTATGGGACCTCTGCTCCCCGGCCGAATGCCCACGTCCCTTGGCCGTCGTGGAGAGCTCTACCCCTCTGAGCTGCAAGGACCCTCCGCTCTGGTCCCCCCCACGCCACCCCATCCCTTCCAATCCCTGGCCGGTGAGGAGCGGACCCCAGGCCTTCCCTGGAAGATCTGTGCTGTTGGGTGAAGTCCTGAGCTCCACTGCCTCTTCCTCTCCTCTTCTTCCTCCTCCTCCTCCTCCTCTCTCAATCCCACCCCCCAACCGGATCCTAGGGCTCAGAGAGATGGCCAGCCCAGACAGTCAGACACAGCCCGTCTCCCGGCAGGCTGACAGGCTGCCAGCCCAGACTGGCAGAAAGCAGGGCAGAAGCTGAATTCCTTCTTTCCCCTCTGACTCTAAGGCTGTTTTCCCTGCTATGTCCCCTCCCCCACCTTGAGTGTCAAATTCCCCCTAACTCGTGCCCTTGCCCCTCAGCATCATCCCCTTCTGCTTGGCTTCCCTCCTGTTTTCAGATCCCTACTGCATCCCTACCCAGGCTCGGGCCTTGGGTTTCTGCTCTGGCTCTAGACAGAGGCGCCCCGTCCCGTTCTGGCTCCCTTCTGCCCCCAGCTGAGATTCCCTGCACAGGGAGGGTGGGGTAGGGAGGGTTGGGGGAAGTGGATAGGTGAGAGGTCTGGGGGGGTCGCAGGCCTCTAGTGATGCCCCTTCTGCTGATCCTGCGCCAGAAGGGAGGCCGTCAGGTGGAGAGAGGGCAGCAAGCAGGTGCTGCCCATCCTGGGCAAAGTTGGTGCTGCCTCCCTGGACACTGCAGGCAGAGCCAGGGAGGTAACCTCTCCCAGGGAAAGTGGGTGTTGGGACTGTGGGGAGGAGAGGTGAGGGATGAGAGGAAACAGGAGGGACCGGACATTAGCGTCCCCATCGGACAGAGGGGGAAGGCTCAAAGCAGGAAGGGCTGGCTAGCTCTGTAATCCACTGAGTCAGGGGCAAGGCTGGGATAAGAACTCGAGTCCTGCATGTCATTCAAGGAAGGGGAAGACTCATCTGGGCGAGAGAAGTCTCTTCCTCTACCTCCCCTCGTCCCCTTTCTGCCTGGCTGAGATACTGAACTAAGCTCTGCATCGTTTCCTTCCCTTCCCAGTGTGCTATGCAGGGGATGACCCAGACTCCTTGGCAGTCTCGCTCTTCGCTGGGGACTGTATCCCGGGGGTCCATCCCAGTCACAACAGAGCTGAGCCCCTCCCGCCCCCCGCCCAATCCCGGGGAGACCAGGAACCTCACAGGCTCCTCCACAGGGGGGCAGGGGCAATCTGGGTCTAAAGAGAGCCCCCCACTCCCCAGCCTGCAGACTCACGACTTGGACCCCAAAGAGAGGGATGGGTCCAGAACCAAAGTCTTCTCTGCATTTGCGAGTCCAGGCCTGTCCAACTCAGACTGCCCCCCCACACCGGAGATTGCACTCTGCCCAGGCGCAGATCCCCCAGGGAGTCTAAATGGCAGGAGCAGACAGCTCCCCTCTTCTATTCTGTCTCCCTGGCGTCCAACCCTTCCCTTTACGGCCCGCTGCCTGGAGCTCGGACTATCCACCGGCTGGGGGGGAGGGGGTAAGGGAGCGTCCCTGGTGTCGCCTATCTGGCGCTGTCTGGGGTGCTCATTGCTCCCCGCCCCGCCTCCTTGCCCTCCTTCCGGAGGCGAGCCGGCTCCTGGCAGTCTTGTTCCCAAGGAGCCCCTGAGCGGACCCCCGCCTCCCCACCCTCAGTCAGTAACGGTCCTGTCCCCTCGTGTGCAGAGTGCCCTACCGGGCCCCGTACAAAGCGCAATGGCACAGACCCAGCTCCTGCCCTCTAGAACCTTCCAATCGAAATCAGACAACCTTGATGTGGACGTGCCCGAAGGCCGAAGAGGCCCCGGGAAACATTGTAAAACCAATACCGAGAAGATGCAGAAACTGGGGCCAAGCAAAGAATAAAATGAAAAATAAATATTTACATTGTGTCCAAAAGAGATTATTTCTGAGTTTGGGGCCAGGGGGATCACTACTTTTATGCAGTCGGACAAGGCTTCCTGGAAGAGATGGGGCTTTGGAGGCCCCTTGTAGGGTACACGGGATGTGGAGGGGAAAGAAGTCAGCCTTAGGGAAATTGCAGGCCCCCCGGGGGGGTTGGGATGCAGAGTGAGGAGAGCACTCTGGGCTGCGCCCTCCTGGGGCAGCAAGGGCAGCTTCAGGATCCTGTGGGGCTCTGACTGGTGCAGACACCCCAACCCTCCTTCAGCACCCCCGGAGAAGAACTACAGAACCACCTCAGTCTTCATGGACCTTATTTAGACTTGGAGTAAGCAGCCTGGTGCTCTGGTGTGGCAGGGGGAGGGGAGTGTTGGTGAGGGGAGACCGTGGTCCGGAGAGGGCCGCCCTTGGAGCGTGCCAGGGTGTGGGGGGGCAGTGTCCCCCAGAGGCCTCCTGAAGGCTGCAGGGCGCTCAGCCAGCCTGTAGCTTCCGGCACTCAGCAATGTTGCTGCACTACTATTAGCAGCGGGTGGTGGGAGGGAATTTGGCAAGGTACCACCCTTCCACTGAAGGGTAGGAGAGAGGGTGTTCGGTAGGGTGGGCAGTCTTGGAAAAATCTAATCTGGCCCTCCAGGAGGAAA
Source organism: Ornithorhynchus anatinus (assembly GCF_004115215.2). Classification (NCBI taxonomy): domain Eukaryota; kingdom Metazoa; phylum Chordata; class Mammalia; order Monotremata; family Ornithorhynchidae; genus Ornithorhynchus; species Ornithorhynchus anatinus. The sequence goes on along the minus strand of NC_041749.1, from coordinate 117,071,322 downwards.
GGAGGCCCCGAGTCCTATGTGGGAAGTATGGCCCAATGGGATGGGGAGGAAGGTGGTTGGCGGAATGGAGGAAATAGGCAAGGAATGAAAAAAAGCTGGGGGGGCACTAATGAGTCCCGAGGAGACTGCCAGAGGGTGCCAACAGAGTAAGAGGATGTCAAGGGGGCAGAGTTTTTCCAGGGGAGCAAAAGCTGGGCAGGGCAAAGTTAGAGGAGATCCCAATTGGGGTCTTTTCAGCCCTGCTCAGAAACTATGAGCTCTTCAGTTCTCTTTGGGCACCTCCCCCACCGCTGGGTGGCAATGGGCCCCTTCATCCCCCTGGAAAGAAGAAAGGACAGCACTGAAGGGCCAGCATGCTCCAGCCTCGCCCTGTGATCCTCTGGAGTCAACCCCCGAGGATCTCTTACCACAGAGACAAAACCTGACTGGATCCTGCCAACAGGTATCAAAAGACCCCTGCCTCAGCCCTGGAAAGTTCCCGTCTTCTCTCAACACCTCCCCTGGCTCCGCTGGGGTGCGGGCTAATTTTACATAGGATTAAGCTACTCAAGCTGAAAGGTAGGTGGCGTTATGCATCGAATTCTACTGGTTCCGTGGCACTCATCCTGAGTCATTGAACAACCGAAGCCCCTCCATTTGGCTCCCACCCAATGCTGAACCACCTTCCTTTGAAACCCCTCCCCACTCCAGCACGGCAGTGAAAAGCGGCAACCTGAACATCCCCCTTCCCTGCTCCACCCCCAGTCACCAGGCAGCTGTTAGACCAGGGTGCTCTGTCCTAGAGAGGCAGGAGGGCACTAGGGAGAAAAGGGAGTGGGCGTGAGCAGCAGGGATGCCAGCTTTTCATTTAGGGCATGGTGGGCATGGAGACTTGGGGAAAAGCCACAGGCACACCCACAGCGAGTGGGAAGGATGACAGGCTGGCGCAAGGGGCCGTGGCGGCGGACTCAGACAAACAGGTCACGCAGCGGGCACACGGGGAAAGCAGTCTGGGCTTGGCGGGAAGCCCGTTCCTTGCTCAAACACCCTTTCCTAGCTGAGATGGGAGCACCCTTTGCCTGTTAAGGCCGAAGGCAGGAGAGTGCTAACACCCACAGCTCTGTTGCGGGCCCAGCTCCTGGCCAGCCCCCATCTCCCCCCACCCACGCATCCTTGGACTTGGCACCTCTGAAAGGCAGGGCAGGAGGGAGAGGTGAAGTGTTGAAAACCCGAACTCACAGAGGAAGTGAACATGATTGGCTGCTGGTTTTGCCTGGCAACTGAGAAGGGCTCTTGCTCCGTCCCTAAGACTATGTTCTTGGGGAAGGCTGGACAGAATAGGCTATCCGTAATGTCTGTTTCCCCCGTCTAGACGGGAAGTTCCTTGAGGGCAGGGATCACCTCTGCCACCTGTTGAATTGTACTTCCCCCAGGTACTCAGGACAGTGCTCTGCCCATGGTAAACACTCAATAAAAAGCATCGACTGGATGATCCGCAACCAGCTGAAGGTTGAGGAGCTGGAGCAGAGGACGGTACCGTCCTGAAGCCTCGGAGAGACATGCCAAGGCCCCAGTCCTGGGCCCCTGAAGGGGAACATACACAGGTCTAGGGCCCAGGTTGGTTTGTGATGGGTCCAGGGCTTTGTGGGAATGGAGGGGGGTTGGTGTCGTGGGGGTGAGTGGAAAGGGGGTTTTGGAGTGGGGGCTCCTTGAGCGTGAATGAGGGTATGAGAATGTGGCCTCTCTCCACCTATGCAGGCCTGTGCTTTTCTCTCTTCTTCTCTCTCCCATCCCAATGTCCCCAAGGGCCCTTGTTCACTCCACCGGGGGGTGATGGCCCCCACAGTGTTTTTGTGTTGAACTCCCAGACCTGCTCAGGATCCAGTCAGGACTGAAAGACCTCAAACAGTGGATTTCTGGCCTGGTTGGTTCTTTGAAAGCCTGTCCCCTTTTGGGCCTCAGCCCCCAGCTTGCCCCTTTCTCACCCCTGCTTAAGGCTCTGGCTGGACTATGATCTCTTGTTCTGATGCATTTAATGCAATCAATCCTTCCCCTTGCCTGATCCTCTTCCCCTGTCATCAGGGCGGGCCTCTTTCCCACCCTGGAATGATCTAACAGAGCTGGGGGTTCCGGGAAGGATGCCGGGGGGGGGGGGGGGTTTAGAGACAGCTCTGTGCCCCCCACCTCCCGCAATCTTACTAGACCAGCAAGCTGAGTCCCCACTTCCCTACTGCAGAGCCCCAGCAGGATCACTAAACACCCAACTCTGACGCAGCACCTCCCAGACAGCTCTAAGCTGACTCCTAGCTGGCTTGAGCTGCCTGTCCTCAAGTGAACTCTGAACTCCTTCCTGTCCAGGGCAGACCCCCACGACACCAAGCTAGATGGGGAAGTGGGAAAATCTAACTCAGACAAGTCCCTGGGCTTCCCGGGAGTGGAGGGAAGACACCAGGAATTCTGAACAACACTTTATTCCTCTCCCACTTAGCTTCAAAATCAGCAAGCGTCCCCCCCACCCCCCGACAAGCCTGGTCCCCAAACTGAGTCCTCTCCTGAGCCTGGGGGCCGGCTTACCACCCTGGGTCCCCAGATTGAGTTAGGAGCCGTAGGGGGATTAGAAATGAGTTCAGAGGGCAGAAGTCCACCTTCTGCCAGGCTGATCGAGGGGCCCAGGGCCCCAGGTCTGTCGTGGGGGCAAGAGCTGCTGAACAGCTGTTCCTGTGGCTGAAGAACCCTGATGCCCCTGGCACATGTCCACCATCCAAGCTGCCGCTCCCGTGGTCCTCTGCCCAGTCTCCTGTTCCTAGAGGGCAAGGGGCTGGGCCCGCTGTCTCTGGCTGGCCTATCTGAGGGATAACCAGCTCCCTGTAGGCCTGACACATGTGGCTCTCCAGTCCCACACAGTTCAGGTGGCTCAGCTCTTCGGGGAGGGACATGAGCAAATCCAGAAGGACAGCAGACTCTGGGGAAGAGAGAGAGCAAGGGGCAAGAGGTGGGGGAAGAGGAGGGGAGGGAGAGGAGGAACGTTCCTGCTCCTCCCGGGACTCTGCCTCCTGCTGTGAGCTGACAGTCACCATGGTGACATTCCCTTTCTCCCCTCCCGCTCACCCCGGCCCACGCACTTTCACTCACCACTGGGCGTGAGCTCAGGCTTTCTCCCACCTCTGGACAGGACGAACAAGTACCTATAGACCTTCTCGAAGTCGACAGTGAAGTTTCCCGCCACAGCAGGAGTGGTAGCAAGAAAGACCTGGATACCGTCGACCGCTGTGCCTTCGGGGGACTCCCGGGCCGGGTGGAAGGCCGCAGAAGAGGGGGGCTCCCACTTCCGGGCGGGAACGCCGCGGAGGATCTGCCGCTCGGTCACCTGGGTTGTCTTCCGAGGGATGGAGTGGAGCAGGCCGACGGGCTCCGTGGCGGCGACGGTGAGGACCTGGAGGGCAGAGGCAGAGAGACAAAGAGGGTGGGGGGCGATGGGCAGGGCCCAGCCCTGGGCGGGGAGGGGGCCGGAGGCTGATGCTGCCAGAGAGAGGCTCCATCAGCCCTAGGAGCCGGCACCATGGGGGGGGGGGGGGGGTGGCCCCTGACCACAAGTTCAGGCTGAGGGTTCAAGACCTCCGAGTGAGGGAAGAGCCTCCGTTGCCCCAGAAGGCAACCTGGTGCCGACGGCACCGGCCGTGGCCTGGAGGAGGAGGAGGAGGTGGAGGAGGGCTGGGGCAGCATCATGGCCTGAGGCAATGCTTTAGCCCCCTGGTACCTGTGAGAACGCGGCGGTCACCGCTCCTTCCAGCTGGTCAGCCACCTGCCCGGCCAGATCTGCCCAGACCTAGGCACAGAAAGGGACCCGGCTGCCCCCCTCTCCGAGGCTCACCTCTCCTCTCCCTCCCCTCCGGTTCCCACGTGCCCCCGGCCTCTGCCCCATCACCTCGATGGGGGCCGGGATCTGGGCCTCCCACAGCTTCCGCTCCTCCCGGCAGCGTCGGTACTCGTCTCGGATGACCTCCCGGGCCACTTGGCCCTTCAAGCCGTGCAGGAAGTGGCTGATCTGGGGCCAAGGGCGGCGCGGCAATGAGGGGACAGCCCTTTGGGAGGGGGCCGGGGAGGGCCTCGGGAAGGTCCCCGGCCCCGTCTCCCTTGCCTCGGCGGGCTTGGCCCAGGCCCCGAGGCCGAGCGGCCCGAGGGGGTCTCCCCGATCCGATGCTCCCCGCCGCCTCCGCCCCCCCGGGCCGGCTTCGCCGCCATCTTCCCTCGGCCCCCGGGCTCGCGCCCGCCCGTCGCCTCACCTCGGCCTCGCTCCGCCGGGGCAGCCAGCCCCGCAGCTCCTCAGCCGAGGGCTCGAGCTCAGAGCGGAGCTCGTCCCCGCGGGCCCGCAGCGCGCGCAGCAGCTGCTGCTTCTCGTGCGTGTTCCAAGGCGGCCGCGCGCAGCTCGCCTCCTCGGCCGGGCCCGCGTAGCGGTCCGGGGCCGCGCGGCGCCGCGCCGGGGGCTTCATGATGGCAGGGGCGGAGCTGGGCGGGCGCTGCCGGGGGCGGATTCGACCGTGCACGCTGCCGCCGCCGGCGCGGCCTTCCGCGTCTACGGCGGCTGCCGAGCGCCACCAAGGCTTCTCCCTTTCCTCCCCGCCGCTCGGGCCCGGCTCCGCCCCTCCCCGCCTCTCTCCTCTCCTTCCCGCGGCCCGGGGACGGGCGCTCTTGCCGCCGCCGAGGAGCGCCCCGGAATATCTGCCATCGCATGGCGGGGGGCGGGGAGGGGGAGAGAAACTAGCCCAGACGTTTGCTGCCACTTAGATTCTTGTTCCCGCAGCGGAGGCCACCACTGTTCCCCCCGGCTTTTCGAGGCTCGCTCTCTCTCTCTCTCTCATCTTTTTATGGCATTGGCTAAGCGCTTACCAGGTGTCGGGCGCTGCACTAGATGCCGGAGGAGTTATAAGGTAATTGGCTCGGACGCAGTCCACGTCCCCCATGGGGCTCACGGTCTTAATCCCCTTTTTACAGATGAGCTAATTGAAGCACAGAGAGAATAATAAGAGTGATGGTAGCTGGGAAGGGCTTACTATGTGCCAAGCACTGTTCCAAACGCTGGGGTAGATACAAAGTAAGGAGGTTGGCCCAAGTGAGGCTCACAGTCTTCTTACAGATGAGGTCACCGAGGCACAGAGAAGTTAAGCCCAAAGCCACACAGCTGATAAGCGGCAGAGCTGGGATGGGTTCCCAAGTCCGTGCTCTTTCCACGAAGCCATGCTGCTTCTCGTCAAGTGACTTGCCCCAAGTCACACAGCAGACAAGTGGCGGAGACGGGAGTGGAACCCAGGTCTTTCTGACTCCCAGGCCCGGGCTCTCTCCACTAGACTACGGTGCTCCTCGTGTCTCTTACGGTCTCTGTCGTTCTGCCTCTGCCCCCGCCCTCCCACAAATGTTTATTAAGCATTCACTATGTGAAATAGGCACAAGCAAACCAGATCAGACCTCATCCCTGTTGCACATTAGGTTCACAGTCTGAGAGGGAAGGAGAACAGGTATTTTTAAAATCCCATTTTACAGGTGAGGAAACGGAGGCACAGATTACTTGCCTAAGGTCACAGGTCAAGCAAGTGACTAGATCCTGGGACTCCTGACTTTTAGTCACTCATAGGTGTACTTGCATTATCTCTCTCGCGGTTGAATAATTGAAGGGCATCTGAGAGGTTGAGAAGGATTAGAATGGTGTAGAGGCCATGGGATTTTCAAGAACGAGGTCATTGGTGACTGTAGAGAGGGCAGTTTCTGTGGAGTGAAGGGGGGGTTCAAGAAGAGAACGGGAGGAGAGAGAGTGGAGGCATTGGGTGTAAACAACTCACTCAAGAAGTTTGGAGAGGAATGGTAGGAGGGAGATGGGGGTCAAGGGAGGGTTTTTTAGGATAGGGGAGACATGAGCATGTTTGCAAGTAGTGGGGAAGGAACCATTGGAGAATTAATGGTTGAAGTTGGCAGTCAGAGAGGGAAGAAGGGAGGGGGCAAGTGCTTTGTTAAGGTGAGAGGGGGTAGGTTAGAGGCACAGTTATGGGGGGGGTGTTGGATTTTGAGAGAGGCATTGCTAGAAAGGATTGGAGAATAGAAGAAGGAGCAGGAAGGTGGTGGGACTGGAGAAGAGCAGGAGAGATCGTAGGGAGATTACACCTGATTGGGGGTGGGTGGTGGGGAGGGAAGACAGGGTTTGAGGAGCGAGTTAAACGTCTGAAACAGCCGGTATGGGCAATAGGCATGGGAGTCAATAAGGATGGAAAAATATTGTTGCTGGGCAGAGTTAATGCAGGTGAGGATGTTTGAGGTGGATGAGATCAGTCAGGTGTCTGGATTTCCACCAGCAGGGCTTCACGGCTCGAGCACAGGAGTGGAGGAAGTGAACCGCAGAGATGATCCAGGACTGTGGGTTGGCGATATAAGATCGACAGAGGGACAGGGGCTTGAGGGATTTGAGTTTAGTGGAGAGGGCAGTGTGGATCTGTGGGTCACGTGTGAAGGTAGGTTGGTTACGGAGACCAAACGGGATGGCACGTTCCTCGCAGTATATCCAGAATCTGCCCCCTCCTTGCTATCCAAGCTGCCACCACGTTGGCCAAGGCACTTGTCATATTCCATCTTGATTACTACATCAGCCTCCACCTCCCTCCCGCTAGCCTCTCCCCTCTCCCATCCATACTGCGCTCTGCTGCCCAGATCATTTTTCTAAAAACCTCATTCTGCACATGTCTCCCCCTCCTCAGAAACCTCCAATATCGCCAATCCCTCTCCTCCTCAAGAAGAAACTTCTGACCATTAGCTTTAAGGCACTCAATGAGCTCCCCCCTCTTTACCATCAGTTCTTTCACACTACAACCCAGGTGGCACATTTTGCTCCTGAAATGCCAGTCTACTCACTGTGTCTCATTCTTGCCTGTCGTGCCATCAATAATAATAATAATGGTATTTGGTAAGCACTTACTATGTGCCAAGCATTGTTCTAAGCGCTGGGGTAGATACAGGTAATCAGGTTGTCCCACGTGGGGCTCACACTTTTAATCCCCATTTTGCAGATGAAGTACCTGAGGCACAGAGAAGTGACTTGCCCAAGGTCACACAGCAGACAAGTGGCAGAGCCGGAATTAGAACCCACCTCCTCTAACTCCCAAGCCCGGGCTCTTTCCACTGAGCCACGCTGCACCTCTTGCTCAAACCCTCTCTCTTGCCTGGAACTTCCTCCCCTTTCATATCTGGCAGACCACCACTCTCTCCATTGATTGAGTCCATGCTATGTGAACAGCCCTGTATTAGGTGCCCGGAAGGGTAGAGTAGGAGTAAAAGACGGCCTCTGCCCACAAGGAGCTTTCAATCTAACTGAGGAGGTTGTGCGGAATTCTTTCCCCCTTCATATCTGATAGGAGGCTGCTCTCTCCATCCTCAAAACTGTCTTAAATTCACATCTCCATTCATTCATTCATTAATTCATTCAATAGTATTTATTGAGCGCTTACTATGTGCAGACCACAGTACTAAGCGCTTGGAATGTACAAATCGGTAACAGAAACAGTCCCCGCCCTTTGACGGGCTTACAGTCTAATCGGGGGAGACAGATAAGAGCAATGGTAATAAATAGAATCAAGGGGAAGAACATCTCATTAAAACAATAGCAAATAAATAGAATCAGGGTGATGTACATCTCATTAACAAAATAAATAGGGTAATCTCTCACCCACCCCATTTTCCCTCCCTCCTGCATCACCTATGTATTTGAGTCCTCACCCCTTAGTCACTTAGATTCTCCCTCCTGCTTCCTCCGACCCACAGCACTTGTGTGCTTAGCTTTAAACTCCGTTGCTGTCCCCACCTATAACTTTAGTGTCTGTCTCTCCAGCTAGATTGTCAACTCCTCGAGGTCAGGGAACATGTCTATTAACTCACTCGACTCTCCCAAGCACTTAGTATGGTGCTCTGTGCAGAACAAACTCAATAAATACTAATGATGGATTAATTGCTCGCTCTGTACAGAGCAGGTGCTCACTAAATGCTACTGATAGGTTCGGTGATGCTGTTTGGCTGGCCAAGTGGGGAAGGGGATGGGGCTTCAGGGGTCCGGGAGGAAAAGTAGCAAGGGAATCAGAATTAGACACGACAAACTGAGAGACAGGCTGAGGCGACAGACACTGTCTCTCTCTCACACACAGACACACACACACACACATATGCAAACATCCTGGGCGTGGAGCAGACTGCAGAGGCAGGAGCATGTCAGGAGAGAAATATGAGCTGATGCAGCCTTTACTGTTACCATGGTTACCACCATTGCTGCTCCTGTTTTCTCCTCCCAGTGTCCCACTGCAGCTGTTCGGCTCTGCGTTGGGTTGGTCCCGCTAGAACTGGGGGTGGTGACTGTAGGGGCTGCATTGTTGGGTCGGGGGCTGCCAGGGCTGAAGCGGGACTTTGGCGGACCTCATTTTCTGGGTTGGGGGCTGCCCGGCGTATGTCGTGTTTTCAGACTTGCTGGTGGTCCCCGTGGGCTGTCGGGGTATCCCAGCAGCCACAGGGACCATTGAGGATGCTCAAGAAAACCACATAAGGGCATGAGAGCACAAGTTCACAGGTGCTGCCTTTCCCAGATCAGACCCACGGTCCATCCAGCTTCTGGTTCTGACTCCATGGCAATGAGATGTTTGGGGGAAGTGTGTAATGGTTGCCCTCCTGGAAGAGTGTGACCCCAAGGTTTCGGGGCCTAAGCCAGCACCTCAGCACCCCCTGCCCCCAGTCCCCCTGAACCTCTGAGGGACCCTGTGAAGAACTTACAGCCTCAGGGTCCTTAAGCATCAGAAATTTCTGAACTCCCCAAGGTGGAGCTTCAGCTATGACCTCTTTGTGGATGACTCCCAGATTTACTTTCCCAGCCCCAAACTCTCTCCACCTACTTAGTCTTATCACAGGAAGGGGCAGGCACTCAGCATCTGGCCTTTAGGGGACAGGATGGGTGAGCCGAACCCTGAAAGCTTCTCATGCCTTTTGGGCGGGGGGGGGTCCCAACTCTGAGTTACGGGATAGTAACTCCCTCCTACTTAGACTGCAAGCCCCACAGGGGACAGGCACTGAGTCCAACCTGATTAAATTGTATCTACCCCAGTACTTGGCACATAGTAAGCACTTAAGAAGTAGTATTATTATTATTACAGCAAACTTTGGGGCAGTCTCAGGGTGCAGTCTTATGGAGCCCTAAGGGAGTCCTTACCCTGACCGTAATTTGCTGTGCCTAAGTCTCTGTTCTCTACCCTCCTTGCTAGATTTTAAGCTCCTTCAGGGCAGGGATCAGATCTGCTAACTTTATTGTACTCTTCCAAGTACAGTAGCATAGGGTAAGTGATCTCCATAAATACGATAGATTGAGTGACTTAACTTTCATTTCCCCAGTCAGACCTACAGGCTTTGCCTATTGGTTTCTGTGTTAAGGTCACTTGTGTTCTTAACGAATTGTTTTGAGAGACTCCTGCCATCTCAATCCTTCTCTAGACCCCAGTTTCTCCAACTGGTCCAAGGGGAAAACAACCGCTGGCTCTCTCCCTGGCTCACTTCCACCGTCCCCTTCCAGGCTGGCTGGCCTTCTGGGAAAAGGACCTGGGCAGCCCCCATGAAGGGTGTCAGATAAGAACTTCTTCCATTGCTCCGGGCCAGGACGGAGCCAGACTTTCACCCCTAGGAGGAGCCAACATCCCCACCCCATCCACCACCGGTGCCCCATCCCATGCCCGCACCCACGCTCCACTCCCACCCCCGCCTGGGGCCCGTGGTACCTTTATTCATTCATTCATTCATTCATTCATTCAATAGTATTTATTGAGCGCTTACTATGAGCAGAGCACTGTACTGAGTGCTTGGAATGTACAATTCGGCAACAGATAGAGACAATCCCTGCCCAATGACGGGCTCACAGTGTAAACGGGCGAGACAGCAAAGCAAATCGGAACAAAAGAAAACAAGACAACATCATCAAGGTAAATAGAATCGTGGAGATATACACCATATTAACAAAATAAATAGGGTAATAAATAATATATACAAATAAGCACAGTGCTGAGGGGAGGGGAAGGGGGAAAAGCAGAGGGTAGGAGGTGAGGAAGGGGAGGGGAGGAGGAGCAGAGGGAAAGGGGGAGCTCAGTCTGGGAAGGCCTCCTGGAGGAGGTGAGCTCTCAGTAGGACTTTGAGGAGGGGAAGAGAGTTAGTTTGGCAGATGTGAGGAGGGAGGGCATTCCAGAACAACGGTAGGACGTGGGCCAGGGGTCAACGGCGGGACAGGTGAGAACGGGGGACCGTGAGGAGGTGAGCGGCAGAGGAGCGGAGCGCACGGGGTGGGCAGTGGAAAGAGAGAAGGGAGGAGAGATAGAAGGCGGCAAGGTGATGGAGAGCTTTGAAGCCAAGAGTGAGGAGTTTTTCTTTCGTGCGAAGGTTGATAGGCAACCACTGGAGTTTTTTGAGGAGGGGAGTGACATGCCCAGAGCGTTTCTGAAGGAAGATGATCTGGGCAGCAGAATGAAGAATAGACTGGAGTGGGGAGAGACAGGAGGAAGGGAGATCAGAGAGGAGGCTGACACAATAATCCAGTCAGGATATTGTGAGAGCTTATACCACCACGGTAGCAGTTTGGATGGAGAGGAAAGAGCAGATCTTGGCGATATTGTGAAGGTGAGACCGGCAGGTGTTGGTGACGGATTGGATGTGTTGGGTGAATGAGAGAGTGGAGTCAAGAATGGCACCAAGTTTGCGGGCCTGTGAGACGGGAAGGATGGTCGTGCCGTCCACATTGACAGGGAAGTCAGGGAGAGGACAGGGTTTGGGAGGGAAGATAAGGAGCTCAGTTTGGGACATGTTGAGTTTTAGGTGGCGGGCAGACATCCAGGTGGAGACGTCTTGGAGGCAGGAGGAGCTACCAGCCTGGAGAGAGGGGGAGGGAAAAGGGGAGGAGATGCAGATTTTGGTGTCATCCGCCTAGAGATGATAGTTGAAGCCGTGGGAGCGAATGAGTTCACCAAGTGAGTGAGTATAGATGGAGAACAGAAGAGGGCCAAGAACTGACCCTTGAGGAATCCCTACAGTTAGGGGATGGGAGGGGGAGGAGGAGCCCGCAAAGGAGACCGCTGGGGAAGGAATGGCCAGGAGAGAGGCCGGCACAGCACCGTGGCTCTGTCTTGCTGACCCTCGAGCCTGGAGGGAAAAGCTGCCTGCTCCCTTGGGTTTCTGCTTTCTGACCTTCAGGGCAGCAGAGGGGAAGCACTCGTGTGGTCACTCAATACCAGGCTGCTTCCTCCCACCCGGTGGGCCAGCCCTCTCCTCCCCCAATCGTGGAGCGAAAGACCTTCTGGAGACCTCCATGATTTCATCCACGACATCTGGCCCACCAAGCCGGCATGTCCGGACGTGGGACCAGGTTACAGCAGCAGCCTCCAGCCTTAGCCCCCCGGATCTAGACTGTAAGCTCGTGTGGGCAGGGAATGTGTCTGTTTACTGTTATATCGTACTCTCCCAGGTGCTTAGTACAGTGCTCTGCACACAGTGAGTGCTCAATAAATACGATTGAATGAATGAATCAATGGATCTGTGACCTTGGGGCATTTGATACTTGCCCCACCCCCAACCCCACAGCGCTTATGTACATACCTTTAAATTATATATTATAAACTATATTAATGTCTACCTCCCCTTCTAGACTGTACATCATTGTGTGCTGGGAATGTGTCTGCTAATTCTGTTGTACACTTCCAAGCGCTTTGTACAGTGATCTGCATATAGTAAGCTCTGGATAATTATCACTGATTAATTGGTATTAGTATTACCAAATTTTTTTTATGAATACATACCATTGATTGACGTGACGGTGATGGTAAGGATGGTACTGGTGATAGTGAGGATGGTGATAATGATGACAGTGGCAGTAATCGAAGGTGACAAGTGTGACGATATGAATGATTGTATAGTACAGTGCTCTGCCATAGTAAGTTCTCCATAATAATTATAATAATGATGGTATCTGGTAAGCGCTTACTATTTGCCAGGCACTGTACTAAGCGCTGGGGTAGATACAAGCAAATCGAGTTGGACAGAGTCCCTGTCCCATGTAGGGCTCGCAGTCTCAATCAATACATACCATCAATTGATCATTCATTCATTCATTCAATTGTATTTATTGAGTGCTTACTGTGTGCAGAGCATTCATTCATTCCTTGTATTGAGCACTTACTGTGTACAGAGCACTGTACTAAGCGCTTGGGAGAGTACAATATAACAACAGACAGCTGTCAAAAGTTCTTGGGTAAATTAGATTTAGACTTCTCAATTCATGACTCATTAACTGCAAATCCCATCCATCCATTAGAGACAAAAGGTGTTCTGTACTAAGCACTTAGAAAGCACAATTCAGCAACAAAGACAGACAATCCCTGCCCACACCTGGTTTACAGTCTAGAAGGGGGGAGCTAGACTTCAAAACAAGTAAACAGGCATTAAGTATAAATAAATACTCAGGTGTGAGAGCCTAGGAGAAGCAGAGGGTTTCTGGAGGTGGGAGGGGATAAGTGACCTTACTTTTCATAAATATGGCTTTGATTGACTGATCTGACATGTCTCAGTGCAGAGCAGTACAGGGGAATCTCAATTAGAAATCTCCATTGGTCAGATTTTTGCAGTGCAGATTCTAGAGCAGAAATTGGTCTTGCTTTCAAAAGAAATGTTTCTCTGCTCTAGCCATCATCAAGGTAGCATATTCCCGGGATGATAGAAGGGAGGGGAAAGTAGGCTTTCGCTATCCTTGTAATAACAATAATAATTGTGGTATTTGTTAAGTGCTTACTGGGTGCCAGACACTGAATTAAGCACTTGGGGTGGATACAAGCAAATCGGTTAGACACAGTCCCTGCCCCACCTGGGGCTCACAGACTTCATCCCCATCGTTCATTCATTCATTCGGTCGTATTTATTGAGCGCTTACTGTGTGCAGGGCACTGTATTAAGCGCTTGGAAAGTACGATTCAGCAACAAAGAAATCCCCGTCCACAACAGGCTCACAGTCTAGAAGGGGAGAGACAGACATCAAAACAAATAACAACGAGCTCTGTTTTATTGTACTCTCCCAAGCGCCTAGTGCAGTGCTCTGCACATAATAAGAGCTCAATAAATACCATTGATCGATCGATTGATTCTTACTAATTCATGCATTACCAGATCCTGGAAGTTAAAAGGGTGCATTCTCCAAACCAGCCACCAGGCGCCACTGTAGTCCAAGTATACTTCCACAATTTCTATGACGCAACTGGACACTAGATGGCACCTCAGCGCTAAAGAAAATGCCCGGTTTGCTGGCGTTCCATCAGTCCGTGGTATTTATTGAGCGCTAACAATGTGTACAACGCTGAACTAAGGGCGTGGGAGAGTACAATACAAGAGAGTACCATCGAAGTAACTGCCCCCCTTCCCCTCTGGCCACCGAGGGTCCCCTAATTCCAGCACGCTCGGTTTACCCTGGGCAGGGGATAAAAGCTGCTCCCGCAAGCTCTCGGACTCCTCCAACCCTGCCGATACTTTGAGCCTATTTAGTGAGCCTCACGAGGAACAGGGACTGTGTCTAATTCCTTTCTGTGTATTCTCTCCCAGTGCTTAGTACAGCCCTCTGCACACAGTAAGTACTTAATGAATACTCCTCCTCCTACTACTACATAGAGTAGTGGATAGAACTCGGGCCTGGGAGTCAGAAGGCCATGGGTTCTAATCCTGGCTCTGCCACTTGCCTGCTGTGTGATCTCATGCAAGTCATTTCACTTCTCTGTGCCTCAGTTATCTCATCTGTAAAATGGGGATTGAAACTGTTAGCTCAGTTACCTCATCTGTAAAATGGGGATTAAGACTGTGAGCCCCATGTGGGACAACCTGATTCCCCTATGTCTACCCCAGCGCTTAGAACAGTGCTCTGCACATAGTAAGCGCTTAACAAATACCAACATTATGTGGGACAGGGACTGTGTCCAACCTAATTTGCTTGTACTCAACTCAGTGCTTAGTACAGTGCCTGGCACATAATAAGCACTTAACAAATACCATCATTATTATTATTAATAATAATAATAATAATAATGTTGGTATTTGTTAAGCGCTTACTATGTGCCGAGCACTGTTCCAAGCGCTGGGGTAGACATAGGGGAATCAGGTTGTCCCACGTGGGGCTCACAGTCTTAATCCCCATTTTACAGATGAGGGAACTGAGGCACAGAGAAGTGAAGTGACTTGCCCACAGCCACACAGCCGACAAGTGGCAGAGCCGGGATTCGAACTCATGAGCCCTGACTCCAAAGCCCGTGCTCTTTCCACTGAGCCACGCTGCTTCTCCAGTAGTATTATTATTACTACTACTAATACTAGAGTTGGTAGACACGATCCCTGCCCACGAGGAAGCAATGTGGCCTAGTGGTAAGAGCCTGGGCTTGGGAGTCAGGGGACCTGAATTCAAATCCTGGCTCTGCCACTTGTCTGCTGTGTAACCTTGGGGAAGTCACTTAATTTCTCTGTGCCTCTGTTACCTCATCTGTAAAATGGGGATTAAGACTGTGAGCCCTATGTGGGACAGAGACTGTGTCCAACTGATTACCTTGTATCTACTCCAATGCTTTATGTAGTTCCCGGCACATAGTAAGCGTTTAATAAATACCACAGATTATTATTATTATTATTATTATTATTATTATTCATGTCTCTGTGCCTCAGTTCCCTCATCTGCAAAATGGAGATTCTGTTCTCCCTCCTACTTTGACTGTGAGCCCCATGTAGGACTCAATTATCTTGATTCTACCCTAGCACTGAGTACAGTTCTTGGCATATAGTAAGCAGTTAACAAATAGCAATCGATGGTATTTATTGGGCACTTACTGTGTGCAGAACACTGTATTAAGCACTTGGGAGAGTACGGTGTATTACTGTACTGTATAAACTGTATTATTATTCCAGTCTCCAGGTGTTATTACTGCTACAGGGGACACGACACTAGTCCAATCCTTCCCACCCCCCTGCCACCTCCCACCAAGCCAACTGCTAGCAAAGAGGCCCTTGGTGGAGAATTCCTACGTCACCACCGGCTCAAGAACTGGGTTCAGACAAGGTGTATGTCACCCAGAGAAGCAAGGCCACAGAGCAAGGGGTGGGAAAAGGTTGGAGTCAGAGGGATCGTCTATGGCAGAATGACCTTAGCCCTCCTGGCTCCATATATCTATCCCCTACCTTTGCAGAATTCTGGTTTTGGTTTGGCTTCTGAGCAGCTGGAAGACCAGCTGAGGTGACTCCCTGAAGCAACTGAAGCTTACTGGGCTCTCCCAGGCCTCCCTGGGGCTGATGGCTAAGTGTGATGCCCAGACAGACCAATGCTGGTCATCCATAAAGCCAACCCTGATCCAGGCAAGCCCACACACCCATTCCCAGCTCCACCCAGACCCCAATTTCCCACCCAGCCCATGCCTATGACTCTACCTAATAATAATGATAATGGTATTTGTTAAGCACTTACCATGTAACAGGCAGTGTACTAAGTACTGGGGTGGATACAAGCCAATCGAGTTGGACACAGTCCCTGTCCCGTGTGGGGCTCACGGTCTCAATCCCCATTTTACAGATGAGGTAACTGAGGCACAGAGAAATGAAGTGATTTGCCCAAAGTCCCACAACAGACAAGTGGTGGAGCCAGGATTAGAACCCATGACTTTCTGACTCCCAGGCCCGTGCTCTATGCAGTACCCCATGCAGCTTCTCTGACAGAGCTCTCACCTCATTTGAGAGCTTGTTGGACCAGAGTGGAGTCACAGTCTCATAGCCCAGCCCTTTCCACACAGACCTTAGCTCCCTCCTGGGTATCAATCAGTGATATTTATCGAGTGCTTACTATGGGCAGAGCGTTCATTCATTCAATAGTATTTATTGAGCGCTTACTATGTGCAGAGCACTGTACTAAGCGCTTGGAATGTACAAGTCGGCAACAGATAGAGACAGTCCCTGCCGTTTGACGGGCTTACGGTCTAATCGCATTGTACTAAGCGCTTGGGAAAGTACAATATACAATACAACAGAGTTAGGAGGCACATTCCCTGCCCACAAGGCGCTTACACTCTAGAAGTATCCATTCATTCATTCAATTATATTTATTGAGCACTCCCTCCAGGTGTCCTTGGGGCTGTACCCTTTAAGCATTTTGATATTCACCCCAGCCCCACAGCACTTAAGTCCATACTCTGCCTCTTACACTGTCTGTCATTTATTTTAATGTCTGTCTGTAGACTGTAAGCTCCCTGGGAACAGGGAACGTGTCTACCAACTCTGTTGTACTCTCCCAAGAGCTTAGTCCAGTGCTTTGCCCACAGTAAGTGCTCAATAAATACCACAGATCGAATAATTGATTGATTTAATGGAGAGGATGTGATCAGAAATTAGCTGTCAGATGAAGATCATAAAGTACAAACTTCAATGATTGTGGACTAGACTCCAGACCTTCTCCAGCATAGATTACCTTGCAGTCATTGTCCACTCTGTCACAAGGGGTTAATAGTAATACATTAATATAAAGTACAGATATATACATAAGTGCTGTGGGGCTGGGGGGAGGGGCAGATAGAGGAAACAGATCCAAGTTCAAGGGTGACAGAGAAGGAAGTGGGAGAAGAGGAAATGAGAGCTTAGTCAGAGGAGACGGGCCCGGGCCTTCAATAAGGCTTCAAAGGTGGGGAGAGTGAACATCTGTCAGATATGAAGAGGGAGGGCGTTACAGCCCAGAGGCAGGACATGGGCGAGAGGTCAGTGTTGAGAAAGATGAGTTCGAGGTATAGTGAGTAGGTTGGCATCAGAGGAGAGCAGTGTGCGATCTGGGTTGTAATAGGAGAGCAGCGAGGTGAAATAGGAGGGGTCAAGGTGAGGGAGTGCTTTTAAGCCGATGGTAAGGAGTTTCAAGACATGGCTGATATCCGAGTTGGGGGTCTGGGAATTAGTTGGGGGAAAGTTTGTTCCTGGAGGCACGTTTCTATTTCATTTTATATGCTATTGAAGTAAGAGGCCACTGATTATATTAAAAATCACAATTGCATGGTATTGATTAAACTATGGTGTTAGTTAAGCGCTTACTATGTGCCAGGCACTGGAAGAGGATAGAGTATGGGTGAAGCTGCAGGACCTGGGATAAGAGGGGGGTAGAGGTGGAGGAGCAGACACAGGCAGAGAGGCTGTACATTTTCAGAAGTTTTCTTTACTCCATCCCTCACAAACAACTCGGTCCTTATTTTTAATTTTTAAAAAATCACTACACTAAACCTCAGAAGAATCAGAAGCTGGTGGTAGAAGCAATTCCAGGAGATGTATCTAATGGAGTCTCCCATCAGGAGCTATAAAATAAGTCCATTCCTGAACCCATGCAGAGATTGTACTTCAAGCTCATCTACCTCACTGCCAATCCTTACCCACGTCCTCCTGGTGGCCAGGAACTCCCTTCTCCCTTCATAACCTGATAGATCGCCACTCTCCCCACCTTCAAAGTCCTACTAAAATCACATCTCCTCCAAGAGGCCTTCTCTGGCTCACATTTCCTCTCCCCAAAGGTTCTTTGCCTGCCATTCCTCTCCCTCCTTCCTGCTGCCCCTCCCCTCTCCTCCACCCATGCTTTTTCCCAAACCTGGGTTCCTGGGGCTTTGGGTCCCAACTGAAGCAGGACCAGTAAAGTGCTTAGTACAGTATTGAGCGCTTAGTACAGTGCTCTGCGCATAGTAAGCACTCAATAAACACCACTGATTGATTGATGGAGAGAGGCTTTTTCAGACAAAGCCCTCATTTCCCTTCCCCACCCTCCTCTCTGTTCCGATTATGAACTTGGCTGAGTTACCCCTTAAGCACTTTGATACCCGCCCCAGCCCCGCAGCACTTATATAAATATTCCTATACTCTACTATTTCCCCAAATCTATTTGAATGTCCAACTCCCCCTATGAGACTGTAAGCTCCTTGTAGGCTGGGATCGCATCTACCAACTCTGTTGTACTGGACTCCATTCCCCTTGCCCTCCTCGGGCTAGGGCTCCGTGGCAGAGAAATAAGCCCAAGGCTGCCTCTAACATGGAGCCCCTCACAAAGAGCCTCTGTTGCCGCAGTGGTTTTTCCCCACTGTTCCTTCCCCTCCCCGGCTCCAAACTGCGATCTGGGTTGAGCTCCGCCAAGGGGTGGGGAGGGAGATTCAAGCTGCGTTACTGCCCCCACGGTCCAAGAAGGCCTCGCAGTGCACAGAGGGGTCTCCCACCTGCCGATGCCACCCCTCCCCTCCCCTCTTGTCCCCTTTTATCTGTGGCACCCAAAGAGGGCCTGAGCCGCCACTGCTCCAGAGCGCCTCTGCGGGGTTCAGCAGGGGTCTCCATGCCTGTGCCCAGCGCCTTCCACCCCCTACCAGTCCCAGGGCCCGCTCCACTGTCTGACCGGCTCACACCCTAACACCAAAGGTGTCGCACCACATCCCCCAGCCCCAGAGTACAGCCCATAGGGGCTCCTGAAGCCATGGCCACTGCAGGCCACCTCCAACCTTCTCCCTATCACAGCTTGAGATTGACCCTAGTGCCCTGTGTTTTCCCAATGCCTTCATATGTTGGGGGTGCCCTCTGCCCACCCCTCCCCCCAAGACACATGGCTCCAAGATAGCAGATCGGGCCACTTGGTAGAGATCAACGGACTGTTGGAGGAGGGACTAAGAGCATTGAATGGGAATCATTGGAGACTGAGGGATGCCAATTTTGGGTTCAGTGGTCACTGAGAAGCCGCAGGACCCGACAGACAGGACGGGGACTAATGAGGGTTCCCTCCTGTGGGAGCATTTTCGGGAGGGACAAAGGGAGCTGCCTGTGTCAGCCAGGGGAGGCCTGATGAAAATGAAAGGATGTGTTAAAACCCCGCCCGTGTAAGTGGCCCGAGCTCAGTATGTGAACCACTCAGTCCTATGTTGAGCCGTCCCAGGAGGGAGTGGGTTTAAAAGGTGCCTGACTTGGAGTGAGTTGCTGTTTCTGTGTTCTCTAGGCTACACCTCACTGGGAGTGGTAGCTGATATTCTGCTTAGTACAGTGCTCTGCACAGAGTGGTCCATAAATACCACTGACTGATTGAGTGCTAATTTAGCAAGGTTTCATCCGGCGGGGCTGGGCGTGCCAGTGCTCACCAGAGAGCTACAGGGAGCACCACCCCACCAGCCCACAGCCAGAAACGGCGACTAAGTTTCCTCTGCCTGTGGGCCGGGGCAGTGGCATCCCAGGAAGGGTCTGGGGCCAGGGTCCACTCTAGGTCTGAAATACATCTCATGGCCAAGAACTGCCTCCCGCCTTTCATACTCCGACGTGGCCTGCCCTGCCCCCTCTGCTGCCCCTCACCAGCGTCCTGCCTGGCTCCTTCGAGAACTCCCCGCTCAGGGGGACCGTGCAGTTAATGATAACGATAATAACAACTCTGGTACTTGCTCAGTGCTTACTATGTGCCAGACACTGTACTAAGCACTGGGGTAGGGTTAGACACAGTCCATGTCCCACGTGGGGCTCACAGTCTTTATCCCCATTTTACAGATGAGGTAACTAAGGCTCAGAGAAGTGAAGTGACTTGCCCAAGGTCACACAGTAGATTAAGTGGCAGAGCTGGGATTAGAGCTCATGTCTTTTTGACTCCCTGGCCCGTGCTCATTCACTAAACCATGGTGCTTCTCAGTGACAGGGATTGTGTCCAACTGTGCCCAATTCGAGACAATCCATCCCTCATCAATCTTGTTCTTATAACTCTCTTGGCTCTTCATTGCATGCGTTTTGTCATGGCTACTACTGGAAGTGAGACGCATTGTGAGTTTTGGTCGTTTTTTCTTGCTGCTCTTAATTTACACCCTCTGGAGACATTTAATAAAGTTTTCTCTCATCTCCCTAGACATCTGAGATTGATTTATAATAATAATAATGATTACCATTAATAATGTTGGTGTTTAAGTGCTTACTATGTGCAGAGCACTGTTCTAAGCTCTGGGGTAGATACAGGGTAATCAGATTGCCCCACGTGAGGCTCACAGTCTTAATCCCCATTTTACAGATGAGGGAACTGAGGCACAGAGAAGTTAAGTGATTTGCCCACAGTCACACAGCTGACAAGTGGCAGAGCTGGGATTCGAACCCCTGACCTCTGACTCCCAAGACCAGGCTCTTTCCACAGAGCCACGCTTCTATTCATGAGCACTCAGTGATATTTTGTTCAAGTAGTCTTCGATGATCTGGATTGATAATGTGACTGAGGAAAAAAGCCTAACAGATGTCTTATTCGGTCCGCTCCCAGACTTCTCTATCACCGTGGATGGCACGACCATCCTTCCCGTCCCGCAGGCCCGCGATCTCGGTGTCATCCTTGACTCGTCCCTCTCGTTCACCCCACACATCCTATCCGTTACCAAGACCTGCCGGTTTCACCTCTACAATATCGCCAAGATCCGCCCTTTCCTCTCCACCCAAACGGCTACCTTACTATTACGGGCTCTCGTTATATCCCGGCTAGACTACTGTGTCGGCCTTCTCTCTGACCTCCCTTCCTCCTCTCTCGCCCCGCTCCGGTCTATTCTTCACTCCGCTGCCCGGCTCATCTTCCTGCAGAAACGATCTGGGCCTGTCACTCCCCTTCTTAAACAACTCCAGTGGTTGCCTATCGACCTCCGCTCCAAACAAAAACTCCTCACTCTAGGCTTCGAGGCTCTCCATCACCTTGCCCCTTCCTACCTCTCCTCCCTTCTCTCTTTCTACCGCCCACCCCGCACGCTCCGCTCCTCTGCCGCCCACCTCCTCACCGTCCCTCGGTCTCGCCCATCCCGCCGTCGACCCCTGGGTCACATCCTCCCACGGTCCTGGAACGCCCTCCCTCCTCACCTCCGCCAAACTGATTCTCTTTCCCTCTTCAAAACCTTACTTAAAAATCACCTCCTCCAAGAGGCCTTCCCAGACTGAGCTCCTCTTCCCCCTCTACTCCCTCTGCCATCCCCCCTTTACCTCTCCGCAGCTAAAGCCTCATTTTCCCCTTTTCCCTCTGCTCCTCCACCTCTCCCTTCCCATCCCCACAGCACTGTACTCGTCCGCTCAACTGTATATATTTTCGTTACCCTATTTATTTTGTTAATGAATTGTACATCGCCTCGATTCTATTTAGTTGCCATTGTTTTTACGAGATGTTCTTCCTCTTGACGCTGTTTAGTGCCATTGTTCTCGTCTGTCCGTCTCCCCCGATTAGACCGTAAGCCCGTCAAACGGCAGGGACTGTCTCTATCTGTTGCCGACTTGTTCATCCCAAGCGCTTAGTACAGTGCTCTGCACATAGTAAGCGCTCAATAAATACTATTGAATGAATGAATTGAATTATTCATTCAATCAGATATATTGAGCGCTTACCGTGTGCAGAGCACCATACTAAGCACTTGGAAAGTACAATATAACAATAAAGAGAGACAATCCCTGCCCACAATGGGCTCACAGTCTAGGGGGCAGGGGGAGACAGACATCAATGTAAGTAAACAGGCATCAATATAGATAGAATTATAGATATATACATATATACATAAGTGCTGTAGGGTGAGGGGGGGAGAGCAAGAGAGCGAGTTGTGGTGATATGGAAGGGAGTGGGAGTTGAGGAGAAGTGGGGTTTAGTCTGGGAAAGCCTCTTGGAGGAGGTGTGCCTTCAGTAGGGCTTTGAAGGGGCGGAATTGAGGAGGGAGGGCCTTCCAGGTCAGAGGTAGGACATGGGCCAGGGGTCAGCAGTGAGACAGGCAAGATCCAGGCACGGTGAGAAGGTTAGCACCAGAGGACCGGAATGTGCGGGCTGGGATGTAGACGGAGAGAAGGGAGGAGAGGTAGAAGAGGGCGGGGGATGGAGAGTTTTAAAACCAATAGTGAGGAGTTGTTGTTTGATACGGAGGTGGGCAGGCAACCATTGGAAATTTTTGAGGAGGGGGGTGACATATCCTGAACGTTTCTGTAGAGTGATAATCTGGGTAGCGGGGTGAAGTATGGATTGAAGTGGGGAGTGGCAGGAGATTGGGAGGTCAGAAAGGAGGCCGATGCAGTAATCCGGGCGGGGCAGGATGAGTGATTGTACTAACGTGGTAGCTGTTTGGATGGAGAGGAAAGGGTGGATCTTGGCGATGCTGTAAAGGTGAGACCGGCAGCATTTGGTGACGGATTGGATAGGTGGGGTGAATGACAGAGCGGAATCAAGGATGACACCAAGGTTATGGGCTTGTGAGACGAGAAGGGTGGTGGTGCCCTCTACAGTGACGGGAAAGTCTGGGAGAGGACAGGTTATTTATCATATCATATTGTATTCTATCATATTCTATTGTATCTATTTATATTCACATCTGTCCGTCCGTCCCCGACTCTAAGATCTTTGTGTGCAGGGAATGTCTGCTGATTGTTCTATCGTACTCTCCCAAATGTTTAGTATAGTGCTCTGCACACAGTATACGCTCAACAGATATGACTATCTGCCCCAGTGTTTATCGGAACGCCTGGCACCCAGTGTTTAGGAAACACCATTATTATTGTTGTCGTCGTTAATGGCCCTTGAAGTTGCAAAATTTCAAGTAAAGAAAAATAACAGAAATACCTATCGAATTCCCGTCTCTATGCGTCTCCCTTTAAATTTAGGGATCGAAATGTCCTGCTGTGGTTAGAGTTCTATTGTCATTTAAATTCAGAGGGCATGTAATGTGCGGTCTTTCTTGCAGTCCGTGTCTGAAACCCAAATCACCGTATTGTAGTTGGGAAAAATAGGCGGGGCAAGATGACACCGGCCTTCAGCCCCCCCGGGCTCAGACCGCACACCTCTGACCACCCTCATTATTCTCTTCTGAAAGTCGAGTTGTTATTTTCGAGTCCCTGTAAGTGCGGCTGTAATGGGGGGGGGGGGGGGGGGAAGGAGAGTGTCAGCGGTCCACGAACAGCCAGTCCACTCTAGGCCTCGCCGCCCCCTTCCGCCCGACGCCCTTCCTCGTCCTTGTCTCTCCCTCCTCCCCCTCCCCAACCCGCACTGGCGGGTACAACGGCCACCATCATCAGACGTCGCGGAGAGCAGGCCTGGATTCCCTTCAGGGGGATTGGAGCAGTAGCCCAAGGGGAGGCTGCGCTCCGGGGGGTGGCCACACCGGTTCCCTCTGCAGGGCGCAGGGGCGGAGTTGGGAGGACCCCCGGCCGGATTCGGGAACCGGTGGGCAGACATTTCCCGGGCGGGTCGGGGGAGGAGAATCACGGGGAGAAACCTGGGGTGGGGTTCGCCCTTAGGGAAACAGGGGAAGAAGACAGAGGTGAGATGGGGTTCACTGGGGTGATGCCTACTTGGGTCGTAGCCACGAAGGCCGGGCCCCCAGGCCAGCGCTCGGGGGGGCCCCTCGGAAGCTTCCACCTGGAGGCCACACCCGCCCCGGCACTCAGCGACTCCAATGAGGGCCCCAGGGTAGTCCGCTCCGGTAGTCCGGATCGGCTTTTGGTAGGTGGAGGTTGGGAGAACCGGGGCTCTGGTCGGGAGAAGGGGTTGTGGGGGCGGAGGGCCTCCGGCGGGGGCCAGCCCGGCCGTTCAGGGGCCCAGGAAGCCACAGCAGGCCGACGGAGAGCCGCAGACCATAAAGTTGAGGAACCAGAGAGAAGGAAACCCAAAGAAAGGGAGCCCACAAGACAGAGAACCGTGAGAAACGGGAACCGGATGAAGGAGGCAGAGCGGCAGCCGAGGGAGAAAATGGTAGCACCGCGATTCCGAGGGCCCGCACGCCCATGAAGTAGTGGCTAGAGCACGGGCCAAGGAGTCAGAAGGTCAGGGGTTAATAATAATAATAGTGGTATTTGGTTAAGCACTTACTATGTGCCAGGCACTGTACTAAGCGCTGGGGTGGATACTAGTAAATCGGGTTGGATGGGCCCCGGCCCACATGGAGCTCGTAGTCTTAATCCCCAAGGTCACACAGCAGACAAGTGGCAGAGTCGGGATTAGCACCCATGACCTTCTGACTCCCAGGCCCGTGCTCTCTCCACTACATCCAATGTCAGCTCTGCCACTTGTCTGCTGGGTGACCTTAGGTAAGTCATTTCACTTCACTTCTCTGGGCCTCAGTCACCTCATCTGCAAAAATGGGGAATAAGATTGAGCCCAGTGCAGGACAGGACTCAGTTTGCTTGTACCCACCCCAGCGTTTAGTACAGCACCTGGTATATATTAAGCACTTAACAGATACTTTAACAAAGAGAAGTAGCGTGGCATAGTGGATAAGAGCACAGGCCTGGGACTCAGAAGGTCATGGTTCTAATCTTGGCTCTGCCATTTGTCTGTGTGACCTTGGGCAAATCACTTCACTTCTCTAGGCCTCAGTTACCTCATCTGTAAAATGGGGATTGAGACTGTGAGGAACCGTATACAACCCAATTTGCTTGTGTTCATCCCAGCACTTAGTACAGTGCCTGACCCATGCTAAGCACTTTTAAGTACCGTTATTATTACATCAGGGGATGAATCCTAGCAAGGGAAAGTAGCAAGAGAAAGGAACTTGGGAACTCTGTCCACCTTTCCCCTTCCCTCCCTCTGGGACAGCTGGACACGGTTAGCCTGAGGGTGCAGATCTGCAGGAGACAAGTGCCTCAGGCAAACAGCTGTGCCCAGTTCTCCGCTGTGTAACCTTAGGCAGGTCACTGAACTTCTTTGTCCCTCTGTTTCCTCATCTGTAAAATGGGGATTCAATACCTCTTCTCCCTTCTACTTAGGCGTGCCCATGTGGAACAAGGACTGTGTCCAATCTGATTATCTTGAACCTATTGCATTGCTTAATACATTGCTGGAAATGTAGTGCTTAACCCAAACTATTATCATCATCATCAACTCGAGGGTGCAGATATGCTGGCACCCTCCTGGCATTAAAGCTGTACACGGTTCTCTAATAATAATAATGATGATTATGGTATTTGTTAAACACCTACTATGTGCCAGGCACTGTACTAAACTCTGGGGTGGATACATGCAGATCAGGTTGGACACAGTCTCTGCTGTGTAACCATGGGCAAGTCACTTAACTTCGAGGTGCGTCGATTTCCTCATCTGTACAATGGGGATTCAATGACTGTTCTACTTAGGCGGTGAGCCCCATGTGGGGCAGGGACCGTGTCCAATCCGATTATATCGGACCTACCCCAGTGCTTAATACAGTGTATGGGACGCAGTGCTTTACACACACTGTCATTACCATAGTTATCATCATTAATCTGAGGGTGCATATCTACTGGTCCTCCTGGCATGAGACAGTGCCTCAGGCACACAGCTGTGTGCAGTTCTCTGCTGTGTAACCTACGAAAAGTCACAACTTCTTTGTGCCTCGGTTTTCTCATCTGTAAAATGGGGATTCGATAACTGGTCTCCCTCCTACTTAGATGGTGAGCCCCAGGGGGGACAGGGACAGTGTCCAAACCTGATAAATTTGTATTTATCTCAGTGCTTAGTACAGTGCCTGGTACAGGGTAAGTGCTTAACAGGTGTGCATAGTGCTCTGCTGTGTGACCTTGGGTAAGTCACTTCTTTGTGCCTCAGTTTCTTCATCTCCTTCCTACCTAAACTCTGAGCCCCATCTGACTACCTTGCACCTACCCCAACATGTTGTGTGTTTCTTGGTACATAGTAAGCACTTCACACATACCATTACTATCATCATCATGATCATTGTCAACCTGAGGGCACAAATCTGTTGGTGCCCTCCTGGCATGAGACAGTGCCTCAGACACACAGCTGTGCACACCCCCACCATCCCCGTGCTGTTGGGTCTGTGGCTAGGGGACAGGCACACAGTCCTAGGCCTCGCATTTATAGGGGGGACTCTGCAGCTCAGCCCCCACAGTCCCCAGAAGTTACCCCACTCCTTATGATACATCCATACGAGGGGGTGTGGGTCTGGAGCTGCGGAACCCCTGAGGAGGGATTGGAAGCGGAGCAATCTCTCCTGAGGCAGCCCTTTCCCTCTGCCCCCAGTTACAGCTCCCCATCTTCCATGTGGGACATGATTTTTCCCTGACTGGCAAGGATTAGTATCTGGTGCTGCCTCCCCGCCTCCCTCAAGCCTATTCTCGGGGACAGTCACCCACTCTGGGCTTTCCTTGCTAGTCTGGGCCCCAGAGAAAGCGACAGAAGTCACACAAGATCCATGTTTAACTGGACCATGAACATCTGCAGCACAGCTCTGGTTTCCTCTGGTTTCAGAATTCTGGTTTCAGAATTCGCACCTGGCCCCCCCCCCATGTGCTTCAGCTCCAGGCAGGATTAATGATGCTGGGATTTATTTATTTTAATTGTATTAAGCTTTTACTGTGTGCCAGGCACTGTTCTGGGGTAAGCGCTGGCATAGATCCAAGGTGATTGAGTTGGACGCAGTTCTTCTCCCACATCGGGCTTACAGTCTTAATCCCCATTTTACAGATGAGGTCACTTTGGCACAGAGAAGTTAAGTGACTTGCCTGAGGTCACACAGCAGACAGCTGTCAGAGCTGGGATTAGAACCCAGGTCCTTCTGACTCCCAGGCCTCTGTTGTATCCACTAGTCCATGCTGCTTCTCATTAGTAAAATACCCTAGGTGGTTCTAGATCAGAAATCTTTACCCAAAATGGGTCAGACCCAGGAAACATCCCTGAATTTTGGCTGTTTCATGCCCCTTCCTCTGCACCTCTCTACCCCTGTTGAAATACAGATGTGACCCCTAAGAAATAGTATTTACAACAAAAGTGGATCAATGGAGCTTGCCCAGTTGGACTGGGAAGAGGGAGGTACTATATTCCTGAGACCTGGCGCTCAGTAACATAGTCTGCACACTGACACATAGCGCTCCTGAAAAGCAGGGACCTTTCTTTCTTCTTCTCGGGGTGACACGTATTGAAAAGCCAGTCTTTCCCCTCCAGTTTGCTGAACCCCATTTGCAGGGGGTAAACCCCCTTCATGAATGACACCAGCCTTGGTCCAAGCTGGAAATGGAGATGATCAGGGGTGTGAGAATGAGTCTTCTTGAGACATTGTTTGGGCCTAACGATTAACTGCCCTCACCCCCATGATGGGGGACTTAGGCGTTTGCCAAGCACTGTGGCGCCTTGCACGGTTCACAGTCGTATGATTGAATGAATGAATGGGTGGAATGAGGTGGAACTGATTGTCTGATGCCCTGACTCTAAGACCAAGAAAGAGGTCAAGTCCCTTCTCAGGTGATGTGATTGACTGGCATTTATTGAGCACTTACTCTATGCAGAGTACTGTACTAAGCGCTTGGGAGAGCTCAATGCAACAGAGTTGGTAGACACTTTCCCTGCCCACACTTATAGGGGGACCCTGCAGCTCAGCCTGTACACGGTAGACTCTAGACTGGAAGATCGTTATGGGCAGGGAATGTTTCTGCTGATTCTGTTGTATTGTACTCTCCCAACTGCTTAGTGCCATGCCCTACAAATAGTAAGTGCTCAATAAATGATTGATTGACTGATACAATGTGGTATATCCAAGTGGTAATCATACAAGTGGGAGTGTACTAGTCTCCAAATATCTGGGAGTGTTAGCCAGACCATTCCATTATCCAAACCCCTTCTCTGGGTGTGTATGCAGGAACGTCCAAAGCCAAAGTGAAAAGATCCCTCAGAGGGATACACCGGAGGGTTTCCATACTGTCCTTTCCCTGGTCTTCCACCCCTTTCCAGTCATAGCAGAGTCATCTTCTTGCACATGTGCTCGCCACACATCCAGCATATCCATACACCCTCTTTGTCAGTAATTATCCCAGTGGTGACTGTTTAGGTCCTCCAAGCAGCAGCTGGGTTGGTCCAATCAAGCAGTGGTACTGTTCCGAGGTCGAGGCCCTCCGAAGGCCGAGGCCCAGAGCTTAAGCCCCGTTGGCCTCAACATTGATTTGGCCCTAGGAAAAGAAAGAGGACTCAACTAGGGGAGGCTGAAAGCAGCATTCTGGGGGAGAGATGGGGAGGAGAAATCTGTCAAAGGAGCCGGGGTGGGGGTGGGAGGCTGAGGATGGTAGGAGAATGAGGTCCAACCTGATGGGGAGAGAAAATGGGCAGGAGCTGTGGCTGAGCTTTGGCTAGGCTATGGACCCAAGTTTTGCTTAAGAGCTGCAGTCTGTGACAATGGGCTGTTGCTTTGGAAAGGGGTTAACAGAAGGGAGAGAAAAATGAATGTCTCAAGGGTCACAGGGGTCATTCATGGGCTACTGGGTGTTCTGGCTCCCCATGTTGGCCTTCGAGGGCCAGGGACGACATCTCCTCCTCCTCCTCTCTCTGTCCCTCCCCAGTCATGGGCTCTGCATACTCTGGACAGCCAGAACAGACTTCTGGAGGCCAAAGACAGATGAGGAGAAGGCTGAATTTTAATTTGGCTACAGAAGTAGCAGGGGACCATACCGTGCCCTGCTGCTTCTTTTTGTGCTGGGTTTTGGGGGTTAATAAGGGAGAAGTTGCTGGAAGGTGGGGGGAGATATTTTAAGAGGTCTCTGAAGGTGGGGGGTGGGGGTTGGGGTCTGTCAGACTGGAGGAGGGAAGGGGAGTTCCAACAGGGTGGAACAAGATGCCCCGTCTGCCTCCCTGTGCACGTGTCCCAGTGTAGTGACGAGGGGGAACCCCCGCCACGTGCTCCCTCCTCTGTCTGCTTCCCGCCCACCACCCGGACCCAGAGTCGAGCCACCCCGACATGAGGCCTGGCCCCGATGGACTTGTCTATCCCTTTAGCAGGTCCAGACCATGGCTTCCTCTCCTCCGGCCTGGCTTGTGGCTGGTTGGTGGCCACCTGCCCCCCTGACTCTACATCCATGTCTCTGTGCCCTGTTGGGTAGCCTCTGTGGCTTGCCCAAGGTCATCCACACTCGACGGGTGTCCCAGTTGGCGTTTTGGGCCAAAGGTGAAATCCACCCATGATTTCTGCAAACGTAAGCAGATCTTAAGCTTTCCTATGCTGTGCTGGCTGAGGCCAGACTGCTTCGGCTTTGCAGGGCCACTGGCTGCAGCTTTCTGCGGCGGGATCCGTCCATCCATCCACCCACCCATTCGTGTATCCCTCCATCCATCCATCCATCCATATGTCCAATCAGGCCAATCATAGGAGGAATGGGACTGGCACAGGAAATAGTCGAGATATGTCATGAGGAAACAGCTGAATTGATAATTTTATGTACAAATATACAAATAAAAACATACAAAAAATTAAAGTGTGCATGTGTCCATGAGGCAGAGGCCAGAAATAAAGCACATGTGTTAAGGGTGGGTGTTGGGCTGATATATCTGGGGTGTGGGGGATTGATAGGAGACAGCTTCCCGGAGGAGGTGGGATTGTAGGAGGGATTTGAAGAGGGGGGAAGCTATGGTCTGGTTAGTTTGGAGGGCAGAGAGTGGTTGGGGGGTAGTCCAGGATGGGGGAACAGCATGAGGGAGGGGATGGAGGAAGGAGAGTCGAGAAGGCTGCCCCGCTGGAGGATGGGTGCGTGATTTTAGATGACCTTGGGAAAGGTTTGGCCTTTGTCACACAGCAAGAGAAGATGGACTGTTGATGACCCAGTGAAGAACCCAAAACTGGATATAATTACCTAGAGAAGCCTTGTGACCACCTGCGGAAGCCCTCTCCAGGCCATCTCAGAGCTGAAAGCCATTGGGAAGTTGCTGACTCAACCATCTCTGGAAGCCCTAGTGGCAAAGCAGAGACTCCTTTTCCCTCAAGGCTGGCAGAGGCTAACGATCCACCTCCAGGAGTGGAGATCCAGGGTGGGAGAGAGAGGAAGATGTGGGCCCAGTATTTACTCTGGCTCTCGACGCAGGTGGCCCCCCATCCCCTTCCACTCCCTCCCAAGTAGTCAGGACAAGCCTCCTTGGTCCCCTCCCCCCTCCGCCCTTCCTCTCTGTCCCTCGTGGGAGGAGACAAGTGTGGCGGAGCAACAGGACTGGATATGGGGAAGGATCCTGTCCTAGGAGGGCGGAGAGAGAGAGAGGGTCTGTTTATTGCTGTGTCTCTCTGAATCTCCGTGTGTGTTTGTGTCTCTGTTTCTTTGTGTGTGTTTCTCTCTGTCCGTGGGTGTATCTCTCTGCGTATCTCAAAGTGAACAGGTCCAAAACAGAACTCCTCATCGTCCTACCCCAAACCCGTCCTCTCCCTGTCTTTCCCAGTGCTGTAGAAAATACCACTATCCTCCCTATCTCACATGCCTGTAATCTTGGCATTACCGTTGACTCATCTCTCATTCGACCCACATATTCAATCTGTCATCAAATCCTGTTGGTTCAATTTTCACAACATCGCTAAAATCCACCCTTTACTCTCCATCCAAACTGCTACCGTATTAATCCAAGCATTTATCCTATCCTACCTAGACTACTGAAAGCAGTATGCCATAGTGAATAGAGCAGGGGTTGGGAAATCAGAAGGTCATAGGTTCTAATCCCAGCTCTGCCACTTGCCTGCTGTGTGACCTTGGGATAGCCACTTCACTTCTCTGTGCCTCAGTTACCTCATCTGTAAAATGGGGATTGAGACTGTGAACTACACGTGGGACTGGGACTGTGCCCAGCTTGATTTGCTTGTATCCACCTCACTGCTTAGTACAGTGCCTGACATGTAATAAACACTTAAATACCCTTATTATTATTACTGCATCGGTCTCCTTGCTAACCTCCCTGCCTCCTGTTTCTCCCCACTCCAGTCCATATTTCACTCTGTTGCCAGGATCATTTTCATACAAAACCATTCAGTTCATGTTTCCCCACTCTAGAGCCTCCAATTGTTGCCCATCCACCTCCTCAAACAGAAATTCTCCTTAATATCAATCATTTATTGAGCACTTACTGTGTGCAAAGCATTCATTCTTTCATTCAATCATATTTACTGAGTGCTTACTGTGTGCAGAGCACTGTACTAAGCACTTGGGAAAGTACAATACAACAATTAACAGTGACATTCCCTGCCCACATCAAGCTTACAGTCTAGAGGCAGGGAGACAGACATCAATACAAATAAATAAAATTACAGATATATACATAAGTGCCATGGGGCTGGGAGTGGGGAAGAGCAAAGGGAGCAAGTCAGGGTGAAGGAGAAGGGAGTGTGAGATGAGGAAAAGTGGGGCTTAGTCTGGGAAGGCCTCTTGGAGGAGATGTGCCTTCAATAAGGCTTTGAAGGGAGGGAGAGTAATGGTTGGAGGGAGGGCATTCCAGGCCAGAGGTAGGGCATGGGTCAGGGGTCGGCGGCGAGACAGGTGAGATCAAGGCACAGTGAGAAGGTTAGCAGCCCCAAAGGAGCGGAGTGTGTGGGCTAGGTTGTAGGAGAGAAGTGAGGTAGGAGGGGCCAAGGTGAAGGAGAGCTTTAAAGCCAATGGTGAGGAGTTTGTTTGATAAGGAGGTGGATAGTCAAACACTGGACATTTTTGAGGAGGGGGGTGACATGTCTCTCTGGCCGCTGAACCCTTGAAGCGGGGGGGGGGGGGGGGGCCGGGGATGAGAAGAGGACAGCGATGAGAAAGATGACTCCCTCCTCTTCCCCAGGCCCCTGTCACCATGGAGACCCCATCCTACTCAC
This sequence comes from Ornithorhynchus anatinus, assembly GCF_004115215.2. NCBI lineage: Eukaryota > Metazoa > Chordata > Mammalia > Monotremata > Ornithorhynchidae > Ornithorhynchus > Ornithorhynchus anatinus. The sequence continues at coordinate 117,039,730 of NC_041749.1, read as the reverse complement.
CTCCTATAGGGTGCCAGGGTTGCTCTCTCTGCCTCCTGGTCCTGGAGAGGGAAGGGATAGTGGCTCGGGGCAGCCCCTTGGGGGGCCACCCAGGGGCTTGGGGAACAGGGTGGAGGGACCCCCAGGGGATGGTCTGCTGCTGGGCTGGGGGGGTAGAGGGGGAATCTCCCAGTCTGTCCTGGAGGGGGTGTGCCACGGGGGGGCTGGGGAGCTGTGATCTCTTGGGAGTGGGGGAAGCGTGAGAAGATGGAATGAAGGACGGACACCCAGCAGACCCCATAGGGTTTTATTTATATTAATATCTGTCTCCCCACCCCAGGCTGTAAGCTCGATGTGGGCAGGGATTGTGTCTGTTATATTGTACTCTCCCAAGCGCTTAGTACAGTGCTTTGCACACAGTAAGCACTCAGTAAATACAATTGAATGAATGAATGGAAGGGCCCCGGGGCACTCCTGGCTCCAACGGAGATCTGGTCCTTGGCCTGGCCCTCCACCAGCGCTGCCCCCTTCACAGGGGCTGGGGTCCTCAGAAAAGGTTCTCAGGCCCCGGGGGTGGGGAATAACGGCTAGGACAGGTGGGAACGGGAAGGGAGAGCCGGGAGAGCAGGGAGAACCGGGAGAGCAGGGAGAACCGGGAGAGCAGATCTCAGAGAGGCCGCAGTGCCGCCCCTTCTGGTGGCTCCGGGCATCGCGGACCCCAGTAACCCGTAATAATAATAATAAATAAAAATAAAAAAAAATGTTGGTATTTGTTAAGCGCTTACTATGTGCCGAGCACTGTTCTAAGCGCTGGGGTAGACACAAGGGAATCAGGTTGTCCCACGTGGGGCTCACACTCTTAATCCCCATTTTACAGATGAGGTAACTGAGGCACAGAGAAGTTAAGTGACTCGCCCACAGTCACACAGCTGACAAGTGGCGGAGCTGGGATTCGAACTCATGACCTCTGACTCCAAAGCCCGTGCTCTTTCCACTGAGCCACGCTAATACTATTTATTAAGCTCTTACTACATGACAAGCACTATTCTAAGCGCTGGGGGAGATTCAAGGTTATCAGGTTGCCCCAGGTGGGGCTCATAGTCTTAATCAGCATGGCTCAGTGGAAAGAGCCCGGGCTTGGGAGTCAGAGGTCATGGGTTCGAATCCCAGCTCTGCCACTTGTCAGCTGTGTGACTGTGGGCAAGTCACTTTGCTTCTCTGTGCCTCAGTTACCTCATCTGTCAAATGGGGATTAACTGTGAGCCTCACATGGGACCACCTGATTCCCCTGTATCTACCCCAGCGCTAAGAACAGTTCTCCGCACATAGTAAGCGCTTAACAAATACCAACATTATTATTAATCCCCCTTTTCCAGATGAGGTAGGCACAGAGAAGTCAAGTGACTTGCCCAAAGTCACACATTTGACAAGCGGCGGAGCCCGGATTGGAACCCCCGCCCTCCGACTCCCAAGCCCGGGCTCTTTCCACTAAGCCCTTCTCCATCGCCTGATCGCCTTCCCCGCCGCGAAACCCACCGTCAGGGGCCTGAGTGCGGAGAGGAGGCCGCGAGCTTGAGAGAAAGAGAACGAGGGCGTCGGAAACTTTTCCAAACGCAACTGCCAGTCTATGGCGCCCCCTGGTGTCAGGATCTAACACTTGCAACCTGTTCAGAACTGTCCCCCTGGTGAAGTCGGCCCCGGCACCCCTCCGACGCCAAGCCACAGGGAAAATTCCCCCCAAAGAATGTCCCCTCAGCGAACCCTGAATACTCAGCCACCACCGGCCGAGCCAACGCATCCAAACTGAACCTCAGTGGTCCCGAACCCATCAGTCCATCTTCTACTAAGCACTTCTTGTGTGCAGAGGCCAGAACTAAGCACTTGAGAGATGATTTTTCTAAGAAAAACCCCTCAATCCGCAACTCCCTGCTCCTCAAGAACTTTCAGCGATTGCCCATCCACCTTCACATCAATCAGAAACTCTTTACCATCAGCTTTAAGATGCTCAATCACCCCTCTCCCTCCTACTTGACCTCACTGATTTCCTACTACAATCTAGCCCACATACTTCATTCCACTAATGCCAAGATACTCACCGTACCTCAGTCTCATCCCTCTCACTCTCGACCTCTTGCTCATGTCCTCCCTTTGGAACTCCCTCCCCTTTCATATCTGACAGACCACTAGTCTCCCCATCTTCAAAGTCCTACTAAAATCCTATCTCCTCCAAGAGGCCTTCCCCTGATTAACCCCTCCCTTCCACACCCTATTTACCATCCCTTCTGCATCATTTACACGCTTGGGTTTGTACCCCTTAAGTATTTTGCTACTCACCCCACCCCCACAATGATGATGATGATGATGATGTTGGTATTTGTTAAGCGCTTACTATGTGCAGAGCACTGTTCTAAGCGCTGGGGTAGACACAGGGGAATCAGGTTGTCCCAAGTGGGGCTCACACTCTTAATCCCCATTTTACAGATGAGGTAACTGAGGCACAGAGAAGTTAAGTGACTTGCCCACAGTCACACAGCTGACAAGTGGCAGAGCTGGGATTCGAACTCATGACCTCTGACTCCAAAGCCCGTGCTCTTTCCACTGAGCCACGCCCCACAACACTAATGTCCATATCTTTATACTCTGTTACTTAGCCTATCTGTAACTTAGTTCAGTGCTAGCCTTCCTCATTAGACTATAAGCTCCTTGAGAGAAGAGATCATGTCTACCACTCTATTGTAGTACTCTCCCAAGCACTTAATACCGTGCTCTCTACACAGTAAGTCCTTAATAAATACCACTGATTGATTAATTGATTGAGGAAGTTGGAGAAGGAGCTGTAGAATCATGGACAGAGGAAACTGAATCAGGTGCAGGAAGAAAGGCCCAGGATCTAAGGTCTTAGCACCACCTGGAGCCTCTTAGTCTGGTTTTCCGCTTTCTCTACACATCTCCTTAGGCTCCATTCATATCTCCACCACTCCATTTCCTTCCTCCCTCTCCTGTCCCAGTTTTCTCTCTCTCTCTGAACCCCCTCCTCCACTTGGCTTCTGAAGAACCAGATCCAGAACTGTGTGCCTTAAAAACTAGAGTTGGGCCTCACTTTTCCCCTTACTAACTGCCAGCTGGGCTCCTCAAAGGGCCTGCCTGTACAAGGCCTGAGACCTTTTGATGGAGCAGATGCTCATTTCTGGGGAGCAGGATTCGCAGGAGGATAGCTACCAGGGTCATGTGAGGTTGGGTGTTTTTTTTTTATTTTCATGGTATTTGTTAAGTGCTTACTATGTGCCAGGCACCGTACTAAGCACTGGGGTAGGTACAAGATAGGTTGGACACAGTCCATGTCTCCCATGGAGCTCACAGTCTTAATCCCTATTTTACAGATGAGGTAACTGAGGCACAGAGAAGTAAAGTGATTTGCCCAAGGTCACACAGCAGACAAGTAGCAGAGCCAGGATTAGATCCTGGGATTAGAATCCTCTGACTCCCAGGCCTGGGTTCTTTCCACTAGACCATGCTGCTTCCTGCTGTACTTTGGCCAGAGATAGCAGCATTGACCAGCAGGAGGGAGGCGGGGGCTCCTGGTCCTCTCTCACATAGCTTCAGCCAGGGAGAGCACTGCGGATGGAGGGCCATGGGTGAGACAGAGTCTTACTGATGTGGTGGCTTCTGACCTGAAACCTAAACCCCTCAGTGCACCATGCAGAAGGACCTGTCTGCCCTTTAGGAGTGGAGGTGGGTGAGAGAGGGGATGGATGGGAAAGAGAGAGCGAATGAGAGTGAGAGAGAGATAGTGCTTGCTTGGTCTGACTTGCCAATTGGCTGGCCATTGAATGTTCCAGTATCCCAAGGATTCTGAAGAATCCTCTAGACTGTGAGGTCGTGCGGTCAGGGATTGTCTCTCTTTATTGCTGTATTGTAATTTCCCAAGCGCTTAGTACAGTGCTCTGCACACAGTAAGCACTCAATAAATATGACTGATTGAATGAATGAATGAATGAATGAATGAATGAAGAAGCACCATGGCCTAGGGGAAAGCTCACGGAACTGAGAGTCAGGGGACCTGCATTCTAATCCTGACTCTGCTACTTGCCTGCCGTGTGACCTTGGGTAAGTCACTTCACTTCTCTGGGCCTCAGTTTCCTCATCTGTAAAATGGGAATTTAATACTTGTTCCCCCTTCTATTTAGACTGTGAGCCCCATTTGGGACAAGGACTGTTTTTTTGCTTTTTATGGTATGAAAGTGCTATGTGCCAGACCCTGTATTTAGCACTGAGGTAGATACAAGATAATCAGGTTGGACACAGTCCCCTTCCACATAGTGTTCACAGTCTTAATCCCCATTTTACAGATGAGGTAACTGAGGCACAGAGAAGTTAAGTGATTTCCCCAAGGTCACACAGCAGACAAGTGGAGGAGCCGGGATTAGACCCCAGATCCTCTGACTCCCAGGAGCAGGCTCTTTCCACTAGCCCATGCTCCTTATCAATACGCACATAGCAAGTGCTTGACAAAGATAATAATAATAATAGCAATTATTATTACTACTGATTGAGGAGAAGGAAAAGGTGTTTGGGGTAGGGATTTCACAGCATGTGCATGTCCCATGGCAAATTGATGACCTGAGGAGACCCTCAGTGATGAGGACGACCAATCACCAAATAGAGAATGACTCTGGGATTAATAATGTTGGTATTTGTTAAGCATTTACTATGTGCAGAGCACTGTTCTAAGCACTGGGGTAGATACAGGGTAATCAGGTTGTCCCACGTGAGGCTCACAGTTAATCCCCATTTTACAGATGAGGTACCTGAGGCACAGAGAAGTGAAGTGACTTGCCCACAGTCACACAGCTGACAAGTGGCAGAGCCGGGAATCAAACCCATGACCTCTGACTCCGAAGCCCAGGCTCTTTCCACTGAGCCACGCTGGATTAGGGGCTCCCACCGTGCAGGCGGGGACAAACAACCCAACAAGCCACACAGGTTCAATTCGCCCCAAAGGGATCCAGAAAGGCATCAAACTCTCTAGGCTGGGTCGGAGTTCCCTCTGCCCCTGTTGTGCTTTGTGATGTTGGGCAAGTAGCGTAATCTCTCTGTTCTGCTGCCTCCCATTTGGGCATGAAGAGAAAGTGTAGTGGGCAGAATCTCCCGTTGGGCTCTCGTGAGCCGAGCTGAGTGACTGGTTTTCCTGGGTCCCACCCCAAAGAGGCAGAGGGCTTCTGCAGTCAGAGGGACAGGGCGGCACAGGACAGTCTGAGTGTGTTTGGACTCTATTCTGGGAGAAGAGGGAGCTGTAGCTCCCTGGGCACGGCCAGGGCAGGGTTCCCACAAGGGGCTCCCAGTAGATGACATCCAGGGAGGAGTTTGGGGTGGCTCAGCCCCCTGGGGTCACCATTTTGTGCTCTCCAGGTCTCCTTTCCCAGCAGAAAGGCCAAGTGCACAGTTCCTCTGTCCCCTTCTCCACTTCAGCACCTGGCAGCCTCTGCCCAGAGCTTGACTCTGAACTACCACCGGGTGGGCACAGGGGGCTCAGACTACACCCTCGCTGGGGAGGGAAGCGAGTGAGTAATAAACTCTTTTAGATGCTGCTTCATGGGGCAGATCCGGCAGGGGAGCCGACAATGGCAGGAGCTGGCGTGTGCCGGTGGTAGCGTCCAGGGAGGAGCTGGGGGGATCAGGGAAGACAGACAGCCAGGCAGGTTGGCAACCCCCTTGGGCATCCCCACAGTGTATGGGACAGCGCTACCCTGCAGGGCCACGCACCACCCGACTCCACTGGCCCAGCACGTGCCATCTCGACCTTGTCGCCACAGCGCGAGTACCCTGAAATGAGTTTCTTAAGCTCTTCTCTGTGGGGAGTGATCTAATTTTTCAGAGATAAAATGGCTTCTAGGCTACCTCCCCCTGGAAATGGTGACCAACTAACACACTAATCCAAAGGAGAAACAGGGCAGTGGCTAAAAGTGGCAACTCGGGGCCTAGGAGGGAGGCCAGGAGGGCTCTAGGGAGGAGGCTAGCACAGTGGGAGAGAGAGATCACAGATAATTAACTTCCAGAAACCACAGCAAGGCCACAATGGGAAACGGACTTCTCGTCGGCCTGGAAGAGCCCTGGGAGGAAGCGTGCGGTCAGAGCTGAGGGAAACGCTGACCCTAGCCAGCCCCTCCCCTAATCAGTTTTGAGCACCAGCGATCCCAATCAGAGATTCCTGTGCCCCCTCCCCCTCATCCCACCTGCTGCCACCCTCCTCCCAAGCAGCCGGTAGCAGCCGAATGAAAAGGCCTGAAATGGAAGGCAGAGCTGTGCCTGGCAAGCCCTACCCCTGCCAAACAACCATTTTAACCTCATCAATCAATCATTCTATCAAACAGGTATATTGAGCAATTACTCTGTCCAGAGTCACTGTATTAAGGTATGATACCTGTCCTCAAGAGGCTTACAAATTTACATGTCATTAAATAACTAAACAAGCAGACTGACAATAGGGAAGTTGGAAATCCTATGATAGATCATCTCTCAAGATAGACCACTATCTTGGCATGATCCTTGTCTCTTCCCTCTCTTTCAACACCGGTCCCCCACCCCACCCCAGCCAGTTGTCAAATCCTGCCAGTTTTTTCCCCAGAACATTTCCAGGATCTGCCCCTTCCTCTCCCCCAAGACTGTTATCATGTAAGCTGGTCCAGGCCCTTGTGAGATCTCAATCTGACTCCTGCAACAGCCTCCTTGCTCATCTCTCTGCCTCCAGTCTCTCCCCTCTCCAGTCCCTTAAAAATGTAAAATGTAACTTCTAAACTGTAAACTCCTGTGAGCAGGGATTCTGTCTACCAACTCTGTTGTATTGTACTCCCCCAAGCACTTAGTATGGTGCTCTGCACACATTAAGTGCTTAATAAAACCATAAAAAAAACCCCAAAGACAAAAAAAACCTGAACACATCATCCCACTCCTCATTCCTTTTCACATCAAGCAGAAACTCCTGACTATTAGCTTTAAGGTACTCAATCTGCACTCTCTCACTCTCTCTCCCCTCTCACTCTCCTACTTACCCACTCTCTTCTCTCACTATACCTCAGCTCACACTCTTCCCTCCCCTCAAGTGAACCTACTCACTGTGTTTTTTTTTTTGTCTCCCCCACCACCAACATCTTGCTCACATCCTTCCCTCTGGCTTGGGTCTCCCTCCCCCTTCATAGCTGACAGACCACCCCTCTCCTCACTTAAAAAACCCTCTTGAGATCACTTGGATTTGTACCCTTTATTCGCCCCACAGCACTCATGTACATATCTGTAATTTATTTTAATGTCTGTCTCCCCCTCTAGACGGAGAGCTCCTTGTGGGTAGGGAAAATGTCTAACAACTCTGTTATCTCCCAAATGCTGAGTCCAGTGCTCTGCACAGATTAAGTGCTCAATAAATACGATTGATTGATTACATCTCCCCCAGGAGGCCTTCCCCGACATCTTTAATATCTCCACTTCCTATGCTCCAACTACTATTCCCTCCACATTAACTAAGCATTTAAGTTACCAAAACTCTCATAGTACTTATATACTATTTTATACGCTCTATTTCTACCTTTAGCTGTAATTTATTTAGGTATCTGTCTCTCCTGCTAGACTGTAAATCCCTTGAAGGTAGGGGTAGTGTCTTCTACCTCTCTGGTAGTCTCCCAAGTGCTTTAGGATAGCACTCAGCAACCAGCACTGCATGCTTAACACCCATATGACTGAATGAATGACTGATAGGAGGTTGGACTGTCAGCAGGTATATCAATCAGTGGTATTTGTTGAGTGCTCACTGTGTGTAGAGCAGTGTACTAAATGCTTGGGAGAATACAATATAACAATTGGTAGACACACTCCCTGCCGGCCAGTATGAAGCAACAACCAGTCTTGTTTAAAATGTTAAGAGGGCCCGAGAATCGACACAGCACTATACTGGGCAGCTATTATGGGCAGGGCACCGTTCTAAGCGTCTACTCTATGAAGGACACTGTACTAGTGCCTAATATGTGTGGAGCACTGTACTGAATACTCACTGTGGGCAGAACACTGCATTAGGTCCTGGGAGAGTACAACAAAAGGAAAGGACATGATCCCTAACCTTGAGGATCTCACAGTCTAATGTTAATTCAGGCCCCAATTCTAACTTTTTATTGTAAAATTCTCTTCCTAAAATATGCATGACCCATGTAGATCCTGCCAAGTGTTCCTTAGCTCATTAGCCCATAGGAATTACACCCAAAGAACTCTGCTGAAGGATAAAGTTAGCATTTGTGTTTGAAGCTGTTGCTAGGATTGAACTTCATCCCGTTGCAGGGGTGGAGGGAGGTGAGGGGCAGGGGTGGCGGGGAGCAGAAAAGCCCTTCCACCCTGATCCCATGTGCCATCTTCAACTCTTCCTCTCAGTCTCCCAGCGGTTGAGGTTAAGCCTTGCTGGGTTGCCGGGCTTGGGAAGGGTTGACGGGGTTGAACTATAGGCGGAAGGCCTATAGTTACCAGCTGCAACATCTTTCCAGGATATCCCTGATGTGGATTCCAAGCCCCTTCCTCAATCATTCCGTCAGTCAATCCGTGGCACCGATGGAGCACCTGCTGGGTGCAGAGCATAGAAATGAGCACTTGGGAGAGTACAACTGAGGTATGGGGCGTGGCCTCTGCCCTCAAGCTAGCCCAAGCTGCAGGCTCTCAGTGCACCTTCTCCCTCACTAGCTTTGCCTGGACATCCCCGGCCCTGCCACCCCCAGCCCCCTCCCATCATTCTGTATCGAGAGCCATGGCAAACCCCAGCGAACTCCCACTAAGTTATTTTTTCTCTCTCCCCTAATGAGCTTGGGGGCGGGGGGCACTGATGAAAACTTGCTCTAATTAGCCTGGTGCCGCTCCCTCCGAGGGAGTAGCCTCAATTCTGCTAGTCCCTGGATCTCCCCCACCCCCACGCCAATGTGTTTCCCGGAAAACCCCAGAATGAGCTGGATGCAGAGAAGCAAGGAAGGCAGTCGGTGTCAGGCCTGGCAGTGCCCCCGCTGCCATCTCCGAGCCCCTGCTTCCCAGAAAATAGTCGCCCCGTGATATGACTTTCAGTGGAGCTGAAAGGTCAGATCCAGGACATGTTATGGAAGAAAAATCGGCAAGATTTAGCAGTTGATGTGATGTCAATCAATCAACCGATCAATCAATCGTATTCTCTGGTAATTTATTCTGTGCAGGGCACTGTCCTAAGCCCTTGGGGGAGTACACTAGAATTAGTAGACCCAATTCCTGCTCTCAAGGAGCCCTGTGAAAGACAGTGAAGAGTCAAGGATGGCACCAAGGGTTTGGGCTCCTGGGATAGAGGAAATGGTGAGGTTTATAACCATGATGGTATTTATTAAGCAAGATATAGTTTTGTGCGAATGCTCTCCATCACCTCACCCCCTCCTACCTCACCTCCCTTCTCTCCTTCTACAACACAGCCCACACACTCCACTCCTCTGGTGCCGCTAACCTTCTCACTGTGCCTCGATCTCGCCTGTCTCGCCACTGACCGCCGGCCCACGTCAAGCCTCTGGCCTGGAACGCCCTCCCTGCTCAAATCCGCCAGACAATTACTCTCTTCCCCCTTCAAAGCCTTACTGAAGGCACATCTCCTCCAACAAGTCTTTCCAGACTAAGCCCCATTTTTCCTCATCTCCCACTCCCTTGCGCATCACCCTGACTCGCTCCCTTTGCTCTTCCTCCCTCTCCCCCCCTCCCCTCCCCACAGTACTCACGTATATATCTGTAATTTTATTTATTTATATTCATGTCTGTTTATCTTGTATTGATGTCTGTCTCCCCCCTCTAAACTGTGAGCTTGTTGTGGGCAGGGATTTTCTCTATTGCTGTATTGTACATTTCCTGGGATTGAATCTCCACTTTACAGATGATGAAACTGAGGTAAAAGAAGTTGTGACCTGCCCAACGTCACACAGCAGGCAATATAATAGTATTGTACACTAATAATAATAATAATAATGTTGGTATTTGTTAAGCGCTTACTATGTGCAGAGCACTGTTCTAAGCGCTGGGGTAGATACAGGGTCATCGGGTTGTCCCGTGTGAGGCTCACGGTTAATCCTCACTTTACAGATGAGGGAACTGAGGCCCAGAGAAGTGAAGTGACTTTTCAATCAATAGTATTTATTGAGCGCTTACTACGTGCAGAGCACTGTACTAAGCGCTTGGAATGAACAAGTCGGCAACAGATAGAGACAGTCCCTGCCGTTTGACGGGCTTACGGTCTAATCGGGGGAGACAGACAGACAAGAACAATGGCAATAAATAGAGTCAAGGGGAAGAACATCTCGTAAAAACAATGGCCAATAAATAGAATCAAGGCGATGTACATCTCATTACAGATGAGGTAACTGAGGCACAGAGAAGTTAAGTGACTTGCCCACAGTCACACAGCTGACAAGTGGCAGAGCCAGAATTCGAACCCATGACCTCTGACTCCCAAGCCACACTGCTTCTCTTCTTCTACAGTATTGCTGTAGTGTATTTAGGGGAGGCAGCGTGGCACGAATGGAAGACCCGCGGGGCCAGAAAGCCGGAGATCCCAAGTTTGAGTCCTGGCTCTGACACCCATTCCCTGTGTGGCCTTGGGCAAGTCACTTAACCGCCCCATGCCTCGGTTTCCCCAGCTGTAAATTGGGAGTAATAATACCTGAACCCTACCTCCCAGGGGTGTTGTGAGGAGTAAATAATTAAATAATGTAAGGCGCTTTGGTAATAAAAGCTCCATCTGGAATAGAGAAGCAGCATGGCATAGTGGATAGAGCATGGGCCTGGGAATCAGAAGGTCATGAGTTCTAATCCTGGCTCTGCCACTTGTCTGCTGTGTGACTTTAAGCAACTCACTTCACTTCTCTGGGGCTCAGTTACCTCATCTGTAAAATGGGGATAGGGACTGTGTTCAGTCTGATTTCCTTGTATGCAATCCAGTGCTTAGTACAGTGCCTGTCACATGGTAAGCACTTAACAAATATCATAATAATAATTATTATTTTCCAAAGGCTTAGTACAGTGCTCTACACACAGTAAATGCTCAATAAATATGATTGGATGAATGAATGACTGGGAGTCAGGAGACCTGGGGTTCTAATTTGGGTCCCACCACTTGGCTGTGTGACCTTGGATGAGTCACTTGACTTCTCTCTGTCTTAATTTCATCATCTGTAAAATGGGGATTCGATACCTGTTCTCCCTCCCCCTTAGACTGTAAGTCCAGTGTGGGTTAGGGGCCGTATCCGATCTGACTGTGTCGTGCCTATTTCCGTCCTTGGCAGAGTAAAGACTTAACAAATTCCCCATTTTTATTCTTATACCCAAGATACTCGGAATTATCTGCATCAAACAAAAACTCACAATCTGCTTCAAGGCCCTCCAACATCTGCACCCACCCATCTGCTTTCTTCACCTACTATTCCCCAACTCACTGTCTTCCCTCTTTCCAAGCCTGCCTACCAGCTGTCCTTCTCTCTTGACTTTCCCACCTCCATCCCTCGCTCATGTTCTTCCTTCCCTGCCTACATCAGACAGACCCCACCAGCTCTCCCCACACTCGAATCCCTTCTCCAGAATGATTTCCCAGCATCCTGAGCCATATTATAGAGAAGCAGTGTGGCTCAGTGGAAAGAGCATGGGCTTGGGAGTCAGAGGTCGTGGGTTCTAATTCCGGCTCCACCACTTATCAGCTGTGTGACTTTGGGCAAGTCACTTAACTTCTTTGTGCATCAGTTACCTCATCTGGAAAATGGAGATTAAGACCCACATGGGACCTACGACTTGTTCATTCCAAGCGCTTAGTACAGTGCTCTGCACATAGTAAGCGCTCAATAAATACTATTGAATGAATGAACCTTATTACCTTCTATCTACCCAGCGCTTAGAGCAGCGCTTGGCACATAGTAAGCGCTTAACAAATACAAAAATTATTATTATTATAGTTATATCATCCCTTTATTCATTCATTCAATTGTATTTATTGAATGCTTACTGTGTGCAGAGCACTGTACTGAGCTCTTGGAAAGTACAATTCAGCAATAAAGAGAGACAATTCCTGCCCACACCGGGCTTACGGTCTAGAGCGGGGAGACAGATATCAAAACAAGTAAACAGGCATCAATATAAATAAATAGAATTATAGCTATATACATATATACATTGTGCTTTAGGGTGGGGGAGCAAAGGGAGCGAGTTGAGGTGACATGGAAGGGAGGGGGAGCTGAGGAAAAGGGGGGCTTAGTCTGGGAAGGCCTTTTGGAGGAGGTGAGCCTTCTGTAAGGCTTTGAAGGGGGAAAGAGTGATTGTTTGGCAAATTTGATGAGGGAGGGTGTTCCAGGCCAGAGGTAGGACAAGGGCTAGGGGTTCACGGTGGGATCGAGGCACACTGAGAAGGTTAGCACCAGAGGAGTGGAGTGTGCGGGCTAGGATGTAGAAGGAGAGAAGGGAGGTGAGGTAAGAAGGGGCAAGGTAATGGAAAACTTTGAAGCCAATAGGGAGGAGTTTAGTTTGATAGGCAACCACTGGAGATTTTTGAGGTGGGGGGTGACATGCCCTGAACGTTTCTGTAGAAAGATAATCCAGGCAGCAGAGTGAAGTATAGACTGAAGTGGGGAGTGGCAGGAGGTTGGGAGGTCAGAAAGGAGGCTGATGCAGTAATCCAGTCAGGATAAAATGGAGAGGAAAGGGTGGATCTTGGTGATGCTGTGAAGGTGAGACCGGCAGGATTTGATGACAGATTGGGTATGTGGGGTGAATGAGAGAGTGGAGCCGTGATGACACTAAGGGTATGGGCTTGTGAGACGGGAAAGATGTTTGTGCCGCCCAAAGTGATGGGAAAGTCAGGAATTGGACAGGGTTTGGGAGGGAAAATAAGGAGCTCTGTCTTGGACATGTTGAGTTTTAGGTGGCGGGAGGACATCCAAGTAGAGATGTCCTGAAGACAGGAGGAGAGGTAAGCCTGGAGGGAGGGAGAGAGAAGGTTATTATTTACACCCTCTTTAACATTAGCATATATATGGCCGCTCAATTTACTTATTCTGACAGTGCTACTGTGTGCAGAGCATTGTACTAAGCGCTTAGGAGAATGCAAGACAATAGAGTTGGTAGACTGCCCTCAAGGAGCTTAACAATAATGATGGCCTTTGTTAAGTGCTTACTATGTGCAAAGCACTGTTCTAAGCGCTGGGGAGGATACAAGGTGATCAGGTTGTCCCACGTGGGGCTCTCAGCCTTCCCATTTTACAGATGGGGTAACTGAGGCCCAGAGAAGTGAAATGACTTGCCCAAAGTCACACAGCTGACAAGTGGCTTAGCTGAGATTTGAACCCATGACCTCTGACAACCAAGCCCGGGCTCTTTCCACTGAGCCCCGCTGCTTCTCTACAGTCTAGCTGGGGGAGACAGACTTTAAAATAAATTACAGCTAGGGGAAATGGCATGATCTAGTGGAAAGAGCATGGGCCTGGTAGTCAGAGAACCTAGATCTAATGCCAGCTCTGCCACTTGCCTGCTGTGTCACTTTGGGCAAGTCACAACTTCTTTGTGCTTCAATTTCCTCATCTGTTAAGTGGGGGTTCAGTACCTGACCACCTTCCCCCTTAGACTGTGAATCCGGATAGGGACTGTGAATGACTGGATTACTTTTATTTCCCCCAGTGCTTAGTACAAGTACTTGGCACATAAAAACATAGGAAATGCTTGACAAATTCCACAATTATTATGATTATTATATGTACATAAGTGCTGTGGGGGTGAGATGACTATCGAAGCGCTTAAGGGGTACAGACCCAAGTGCATACGTAATGCAGAAAGGAAGAGAAATGAGAGGTTAGTCAGGGAGCAGAGAATCTGGATGAATTCATGGATGAGAGATCTATGCTGTGCTATTGAGTCTGTAAATATTTCAGACTCAAGAAAGGTTAAAGAGTCCCGAGAGGGAAAGTTTGAGATGTGTTAGGAATGTTAGATGGTTTATCTGGATTCAAGAGGGTGGGTATCGATCAGTGGCATGTTTTTAGCGCTCACTGTGTGCAGACCGGTGTACTAAGCGCTCGGGAGAGTACGATACATCAGAATCGGTAGACACGTTCCCTACTCACGAGGAGCTTACACTCTAGGGGTTATCCAGAAAGGGTAGCCATCATGGTTCCTCCAAGGTACCTGTTGCCATGGAGATAAAACACCGGGCAGGCTGGTTCTTGGTTCTTACCCGATATGGGCCTTTTGCAATGTGCCCGGGCTCGCACTGTGAGCGGGGTGGAAGAGAGATGTCTCCTCAGGATCAGTAGTGTCCCCAAGATCGGATGTGGCCCTGGGTGTTGCGAGGTCCAGTATTGCTTTTCTCGTGGGTCTTCTGCCTCTTTTCCCCCTCCAGTTAAAAAGTGACTGGAAGGGAAAAGGAGACTGAGATGACCAGGAAGGGAAAGTGCCGCCTCTCTCTCTTCCCTGGTTCCCACCTCAGATTCTCTTCCTAGCTTGGGGGTGGGGGGTGGGGGGAGTGGTAGAGAGAGAGATAAGGATAAATAAAAAAATAGGTGATAACGGGGAAAAGGTAGCCCCAGTGGTATTTCCGCAGCCCTGCCCGGGTGGGGTGGGGGGAGATAGGTGGGCGCTGGTTCCTGAACTTGATCCCCTTGGGACCGATTTCACGTGAATTCAGTTTCTACACCTGTAGGATAGAGATGTGGGTCAGGAGGGAGGAGCAGAGAGGGAAAGAAGATTAGCGAGGAAGAAAGGAGGTGGAGGGAGGAGAGAGGATGGGGGGAGGGAGGGGTCGAGAGAAAGAAGGAATGGAGCGGTGGAAAACGGGTTGGGGAGGGAGGAGGAAGAAGATTGCAATCCCAGGGCAGATGGTGGAGATGGGGGAGGCTGATGATAGGAAAGTCGGGCGCGCGCACGCCCCACACACCCACACACCAAACACACACACACACACGGACAGACACACGTGGGCTGAGTGACAGCCCTCCCAATCTTCTCCTCGTCCTCCTCCCCTCGCTTCTCGCCTTGCCAAGGCGGAGCGGCTCAGCCCCGGCCCCAGCCCCCGTCTCCCCGCCGCCCCCGGCCGTCCGGGCCCGCCTTCACCGAGCCCCCCGCCGTGGGGGCTGGCCACGGGGCGTGCGAGCCGGCCGGCCTCGGCGGGCCCGAAGCGGCAAGTCAGACCGGCCCCTCCGGCCCCTCGGCCGCATCCGCCGGTGAGTCGTGCCGGGCCCACGTGGGGCTTTGGGAGCGAAGGGAGCGGGAGCCGTTTAGCGGTGGGGGGTGGGGGGAGGAGAAGCGCGATTCGCGGTATTGGGCGGGGGGCGGGGGGCAGGGCGGGGTGGGAGCCCAGTCCTCCTCCTCCTCCTCTTCCTCCTCCCCCTCCCTCCCCCGCCTTTTCCAGGGGCCCCGGGAGCTGGCCTTTGCAGAGATGGCCCGGCCAGATAGACACATGCCCCTGGACCGTATTCTTCCCTGACTTGCATCCCGGAGAGGGGAGCCCCGAAGGAAGCAGGCGGAGGGCAGGGGCAAGAGGGGGCCCAGGCTCAGGGGCAGCTCGGCCCAACCACTGGCCACATCAGCTGGACTTGAGCGCGGCGCGGGGCCCTTCTCTCTCCCCCGGGGTCCAGCTCCAACAGGCGCGGCCCCGATTCTACCCCTAGGGGCCGGCCCCTCTCAGTCCAGTCATGGCTCGAGATTTGCCCTGGGTAGTGCCGAACTGCCCAGCTAGCCCTCTTGAATGGAGGCCCTGGGCTGGGAGTCAGGCTACCTGGCTTCTTTCCTGCCTCTTGCTGTGTGACCTAGGGCAAAAACCCTCCCCTCTCTGGGCCCGGGTGGGGGTGGAGGGGGCCAGGCGTGACTCCTTCACGGGCCCCGGCGGGGGTGAGTGGCACTGGGGGCTTTAGTCGGAACTGCGGAATCCTGGGGCCTTGGAGGGCGAGCGTCCCCATCCGAAGCTCTCCTGGTAATGGTGGCTGGGTACAGAGGCCCTGTTGGAAGAGCAGACCTCCTCTGGGCCGAGGGGCTCGGCGGGGCCGTGAGGGCGGGTGAGGAAAACTCAGCGTCGAAGGTCTCCGATGCCAGCCTCCGCAGGCCCTGGCCGCCGTTGGCCGATGATCCCCCTCTCTCCTGCTGCTGTCTCTGGGTGGTGTGAGTGGGGCGATGGCCATCTGAAGCACGTTCTTCCCCTCCCCACTGGCCCCGTCCGTACCTGCCCGCCACCAGCATGGGTGCAGCAGGATCAGGGATAGGGACCTGATAATGGGACACTCCTCTTGGCGGGCTGTGCCATTAGTAGGACCCCTTCAGGTCCAGGGAAACAGTTCTGTTTCCTGGACTCTCTGCTTCTGTCTCTGGCAGTCCCCCTCCCCCCTTCTCTGAGGTGCCCCCAGGTTGGGAGCAAGGGGAGAGTACAGTGCTCTGCACATAGTAAGTGCTCGATAAATACGATTGAATGAGTGAATGAAAGGGAGAGAATCCAAACCTCCAGGGGTGGCCAGAGTGGGCTCCTGTGACTCGAGGCCCTGTGGCAAAGCCAGAGATGGAAGGTCAGCAGCCAGGGAAGGGTTAGTGCCTGTCATCTTCTCTGCTGGGGGTGTTCTCTTCGAGGATGGGGGAGGGCAGGAGCAGAATCCTAGCGAGGAGTGGCTGGGTAATGGCATGGATAGGCAGGCAGGCGGGCACAGAGGCCTCTCATCTTGGGCCGTGGGATGGAGAAGGAGCCAGGATAAGCTGGGACCTTCGTTGAGGCTTTCCTGGCGTCCCAGAACTCTTCCCTTGTCCCAAATGGACTCTGGGGAGCTAGGGATGCCTGTACTGTAGCCCTTTGGAGAAGAAGCGTGGCCTAGTAGCAAGAGCACGGGCTTGGGAGTCAGAGGTCGTGGGTTCTGATCCCGACTCCGCCATTTGTCTGCTGCTTGACCTTGGGCAAGTCACTTAACTTCTCTGTGCCTCAGTTACCGCATCTGTAAAATGGGGATTGAGACTGTGAGCCCCATGTGGGATAGGGTTTTGTCCAACCTGATTATGTTAAACCTACCCCAGCATTTAGAACAGTGCTTGGTAAATAGTAAGCACTTGAAAAATACCATAATAATAATACTTATTATTATTGTGGCACCTGCCATACCTGCTCTTTCTCATAGCCATATGTTTCCAGCCAGCTCTCGGGTGGCAAGAGTTGGGCTTGGTGTATCAGGAGGCTGGGCCAGAGCACACATTAGAGGTCATGGGGCAGGCCCAGGAGGTCTGGAGGTCAGCCTGGCCCCATCTGACCTTTTCAGACATTTGGGCTTTGGAGAGTTCTGGATCAGTGACTAATTGAATCTCCTTTGAGGATATGAGAGGGACTTGGCAGTGACGGGAGGTGCGTGAGTGTGTGAGAGAGAGAGAGAGAGAGAGCATGTGTGTGTGGCAGGGGGTGGGAGGGGCAGGTGGGCAGGGCAGAAGCTGAGCCGTGAATTTTTCATTTGTCTCTCTGGTCCGGGGGAGGGTCAGATGGGATACCGTGGGTGAGACGGTGCCAGTTCTGCAGCTAGTAGTCCCGTGCCCTGCTCCTTCATCCTCTCTCAGGGGGTTCGTCAGCTGGAACTGGCCGTGCTGGACGATAGGATGGGTGAGTCCAGGGCCCACGCCAACAGCCTCTTCCTGAACGAGGCTGCGGCCAAGCGGCTGAGTGGGGAGACCCGGCTACAGCAACTCCACCTGGCCATGCAGCATCGGGCGGCTCGGGCCCGGCTCCAGGTGCAGACGCTGACTCGGGAACGAGTCCTCAGCTTCCTGCGTCGAAATGCATTCTTGTTGCTCACCATCAGCTCCGTCATCATAGGTGAGCAGTGGTGGGCGGGTGGTGGCGCGGGGGCTTGGGTCAGGGAGGTGGGCAGTGCTGCCTTGGCACCCTAACCCTACTCGAGGGTGAGCACCTGGGGCTGGCTGGTGCTACACTTGTCATACCGGTGGCCAGGGATAACTATGGGGCCATCATGCCCTGGCCATGGCGAGGCTCTTGGGGCACAGATTCACCAGGGCGGGGAGGAGGAGGCAAAGGTCTTATGGGTTCTGAGGTTCACTCAGGAGACCCACCCTGTGCAGGCCCCCAGTTCTTTGGGGAGCAAGTCTTTCCCTCTCCAGAGAGGTGTAGGTATTCTCAGATTGAGAAGCGGTGTGGCCTAGGGGAAAGAGAATGGGCCTGGAAGTCTGAGGATCTGGGTTCTAATCCTGACTCTGCCACTTTCCTGCTGAGTGACCTTGGGCAAGTCACTTAACTTATCTGTAGCTCAGTTCCCTCATTTGCACAATGGGGGTCCAAAACCTGTTCTCCCTCCTTCTTAGACTGTGAGCCCCGTGATGATCTTGTATCTACATCAGTATTTAGTACAGTGCTTGGTATGTAGTAAGCACTTAACAAATGCCACAATTATTACTATCATTTTGAGGTGGCCAGGGTGGCCCAGAAAAGTGAAGTGACTTGCCCGCAGAGGCGTAGCAACTTCGATGCAGGTGACGACTTGACCCAGGGCTCCTGATTTTAGTGACTTGGCCCTGTGGCCCTGCAGCCCTTCGTCGAACACCCAAACCTCGCCCCCGGGGCCTCCCTAGGATGGACATTGATGCTACCAGGGAGAAACAGGGGTCAGTGAGGGTTCTGGGGGCCAGTTCCCCACCCCTCCTCCCTCCCTTCCTCTTCTCCCTCTCCCACCCTCCCCATTTGTTTCCTGGGCTAAGCGATGGCCTGTTCCCAGCCACGCCGGATTGTGTGAGCTCTCAGAGCCCTTTTCCCAGGATTCCTCATGCCCTGACCCTTCTGTGGCACATTCCTGCCTTCTGACACCCAGGAAAACTGCTCTAGTCACCCCACTCAAGCAAGCCAGGGGTTCTGTGACCCCCCAAATTCACCCTGCACTTGTCCCTGTCCCCCTTTTTGGTGCCCGAGGAGAGGTTCCTGGCTGGACTGGTGCTGGATTCTTCCTCCTACAGTGCTCTCCACGGGGGCTCAAATGACTCAGGTCTGAGTCTTCTGGTGCCCACACATCTGACTCTGCCTCCCAGGGCCCCCCACGGGGACTCTCTCTTGGTGGCTCTTGTCCTGGGGCCTTTTCCTCCTCTTTCTAGAGGCAATGGCAAATCTGGCCTCTCAGACCTGGTCTCTCCCTCCCAGACCCTGACCAGATTCCTGGGCCGCCCCTGGCTGCCCCCCCCTCCCATCCCATGCAGGGATCAGCCTGGCCTTTGCCCTGCGGCCCTACAAGATGAGCTACCGCCAGATCAAGTATTTCTCCTTCCCCGGGGAGCTGCTGATGCGGATGCTGCAGATGCTGGTCCTGCCCCTGATCGTCTCTAGCCTGGTTACTGGTGAGCGGGTGCTCAGCTGCGCCTGACCCGCTTCAGTCAATGGGCCCCTTGGGCCCCCGCCCTCTGATCCGCATTACAGCTGTCTGTCCGCTAGGGCTGCCCCAGGCATTGGCAGCCGTGACTTGGGCGGGGGGGGGGGGGCAGAGCGGAGCGGGGCAGATAAGCTCTGGGCTGAGGCCCTGGCGGGACTGGGCATCCCCAGGGTGGGCTGTTTGAGCCAGACCAGCAGGCTGTAATGGGCTGCCTGGCCCTATAGGCATGGCCTCCTTGGACAGCGCGTCTTCGGGCCGGATGGGGGTGCGGGCGGTGGTGTACTACATGGTGACCACGGTCCTGGCAGTCTTCACTGGCATCCTCATGGTGACCATCATCCACCCGGGCAAAGGCTCCAAGACCACACTGCACCGCGAGGGCCAGGTGGAGCAGGTGTCCGCCGCCGACGCCTTCATGGATCTCATTAGGTGATTCCGGCCAGCCGTGGTGGGGGGATGGGGTGGGCACGGACCTGCCCACGGCCTCCGCCCAAACCTCTGCCTCTGCTCTTATCTGGACCCAGCCCCGACCTCCACCCAAGAAGAGCTGCATCCTCCCCTGCCCTTTTCAGGACCACAACCCTCCGCCTCCCCCTCCCCAGCAGTCAGCCTGTGTCATGCATTCTTAGTTCTCTGTCTTGGGACTAGTGGGTAACCCTCCCTCCCTCTCTGATTGGCTTCAGGAACATGTTCCCGCCCAATCTGGTGGAAGCATGCTTCAAACAGGTGAGGGGCCCAATCTATCTACTGATGGTATTGATCGAGTGCTAAACTGTGTGCAGATCTGCCCAGTTCCTTCAGGTCTGGGTGGGAGGGAGATGGGGAGGAAAAGGAAGAAAGGTTGGAAAGGGGATAGGAAAGAGCAGAAACCTCTGGCCTGAAAGAGGTTGCCAGGCTTGCCAGGGACCAGGAGAGAGGCAAGGGTTATAAGGGCGAGCCTGGCCCCCTCTCCAGGCAAATGGGTATTCTCCCTGGAAACTGGTGCCCACAGAGGGGCCGGTGGTGACTGCTGGGGCAGGCTTCTTGACGTATCCAAAGGGAAGGAGCTGGGTGCAGAACCCAGGGGACCTTCCCGATCCCCTTGCCCTGCCCTCCGGGGCTGTCTCTCTTCTCTTGGCTTGCAGTTCAAGACCCACTACAGCACCAGGGTGGTGACCCGGGTGGCCCCACGGTCAGGCAATATGACGGAATCGGGGCCCAGCCTGTCTCCCCCTCCGGAGAATGTCACGGGGATCCTGTACAATGTGAGCCAGGCTCTGGGCAGCCTGCAGAAGGTGCTGAAGTATGAGGAGGTCGTGCCCGTGCCTGGCTCGGTCAGCGGGGTCAACGCCCTAGGGCTGGTGGTCTTCTCCGTCTGCTTTGGCCTGGTTGTGGGCAGGATGAAGCAGAAGGGTCGGATTCTGCAGGAATTCTTCGACAGTCTCAACGAGGCCATCATGCATCTTGTGGGCATCATCATCTGGTGAGCAGGATGGGGGCTCCGGGGTCTGGATTCGGGGGCCCTGGGGGGCAGAGGCCTGGGAATGCAGGATGGGTGTGCTATTGTGGGGGCTGGGAGTCCCAGGGGAGCCTGGGAGGACAGGGGGCTGGGGGTCCCGGGGGAGTCTGGGAGGATAGGGGGCTGAAGGCCCTGGAGAGCCTGGGAGGACAGGAGGTTGGGGCCCCTGGGGAGACGGGAAGGGCAGAAGGCTGGAGGCCCCCGGGGACCCTGGGAAAACACAGGGCTGGAGGCTCCAGGGAGCCTGGGAGGACAGGGGGCTGGAGGCCCTGGGGAGCCTGAGAGGACAGGGGACACAGTGTGGCTCAGTGGAAAGAGCCCGGGCTTGTGAGTCAGAGGTCGTGGGTTCTAATCCTGGCTCTGCACTTATCAGCTGTGTGACTTTGGGCAAGTCACTTCGCTTCTCTGGGCCTCAGTTACCCCATCTGTAAAAGGGGGATTGAGACTGTGAGCCCCAAATGGGACAACCTGATTACCTTGTATCTACCCAACGCTTAGAACAGTACTTGGCACATATTAGGAGCTTAACAAATACCAAAATTATTATTATTATTCCCTGAGGATACTGTGAGGATAGGGGGCTGAGGGGCCCTGGAGAGACTGGAAGGACAGGGGGCTGAAGGCTCTGGGGAGCCTGCGGGGGCAGAGGGCCGGGGGAGCCCGGGGAGACTGGAAGGACTGAGGGCTAGGGGCTCTGGGGGAGGCTGGGAGGACGGGCCCTGGGGGCGCTGGAGAGCCGATGGCAAAGCATTGGACTCCTTCGTGGCCCCTTTCAGGATTTGAACCCAGGATTCAGTGAGGGTCTGGGGGGGAAGGGAAGGCAAGTGGAGCCTGTATGGGGCCTGGGAGCCCCCATGCAGCCACATCTCCCCTCCCCCTCTCCGGCTGGGCCATCTGTAATCTCGAGAGACCGGCCTTGCCCAGCGGATGAATGCCAACGTCCCTTTCTCCAGAGTCTGGGCTGCAATGGTGCCCCCTGCCCTGGGCCACGTGGAAGGGTAGAGGCCGGGGCATCGGTTCAGCACCAGACCAGCAGCCCCGCAGGCTGAGCCTGGGGCTGGGATGGCGGCCGGAGCCAAGTTCTAATCCCACCGAGGTGATTGTCTCAAGCCTGCTCCGGAGCGCCACGCTGAGCCCTGGGGCTGATGGCGCCACCCCGGCCCCAGGTACGCGCCCGTGGGCATTCTCTTCCTGATTTCGGGCAAAATCTTGGAGATGGAGGACCTGGCGGTGATGGGGGGCCAGCTGGGGCTGTACACGCTGACTGTCATCGTGGGGCTGCTCATCCACGCCCTCTGCATCTTGCCCCTGCTCTACTTCCTCGTCACCCGCAAGAACCCATACGTCTTCATCGGGGGCATGCTGCAGGCCCTCATCACCGCCATGGGCACGTCTTCCAGGTACTCCCCGGTCCGGCCTCTGCCCACCTCTCCCCCTATCTATCCACTTTCCTCTCCTCTGCCCACCCTGCCCTGCCCGGCCACCCTCTTGCCCGACCCCCTGCCAGCCGCCCCTCTCCGCGGGGCCTGCCGCCCAGTGGCTTGGAGGTCCGGGGGGGACAGAGAGAACATGACCAGTGAGAGCCTGGGTCAGGTGCCGGCCTGAGCCGGTGGTCGCTGGCACCCCTTGCCTGCCTGGAAGCCCGACCCAGGGATGGTGGTGGGATGGGGCTCCCTCAGCCAGGCCCACAGGCCTCGGCCTAACCTGTGAGTCGGCCCCCCCATTGGGGGATTTCCGCACTCCCCTCCCATATCTCTGTATGGGGTCATCGTGCCCGGGCGCCCTGCTCACCCAGTGTGGGGCACCCAGTCCGGGATGCTTGTCCAAGAAATGGACATAAAAGCCCTGTCTTGCTGCTCCCCCCAACCTCTCTGCACCCTCCAAGCCAGTTTGGACTCAGGCAGGCCTGGCCCAGGGAAGGTGGGTGTGGGGCCAGGTCCGGCCCCACCCACTCCAGCTCAGGTCCCAAGATTCAGCCCGGGCAGGGCTCTAGCGCCCGGAGGAGTCACACCGAGGTCAGTGGGTGCTGCTGGGTCTCGCCAGCGGAGGAGTTGTGGGGAACCTTGGGCTGAGCTGCCAAAGCCCCATCTCTTCTCTCCTCCCTCCTTCCCTCCCTTGCATCCATCCCTCCACTCCATCTCCAAAACATGCATGTGTGAGAATTTGCTTTTGTATCTCTGTTGTAGTCCCTGGCAGGAAATATGCCCATTTGTTTGTCTGTCTGTGGGTACATGGGTTTCTACTGGTTCTGTCTTCCTCCACTGGGCTGTAAATCCTCCCAGGACAGGGACTGTGTATGAGTGTGAGAGAGAGTGAGAGAGTGTGTGTGTGTGTGTGTGTGTGTGTGTGTGTGTCCTGTCTCCTCTATTAGACTAGCAGCCCCTTGAGGGCAGGGACCCTGCCTCCTCCTCTTCCTTCTCCTCCTCCTTCTCCTCCTCGTCCTCCTCCTCTCTCTGCCCCCCCACCCCCAGCACCCAGGACAGGGCTGGCTCCCAGTGGGTGCTCGATCTGGGCGGGGGATTGGCTGACCCTGGGCTCTGCCCCCTCCCCACCCCCCAGCTCAGCCACCCTGCCCATCACGTTCCGCTGCCTGGAGGAGAACATTGGTGTGGACCGGCGCATCACCCGCTTTGTGCTGCCTGTGGGCGCCACCATCAACATGGACGGCACGGCACTCTATGAAGCGCTGGCCGCCATCTTCATCGCTCAGGTCAACAACTATGAGCTCAACCTGGGCCAGATCATCACCATCAGGTGAAGGGCATGGTCTGGGTGGGTAGCCCAGGGGGCTCTCCCTCTCCTGTCCCTTCTGGAACAGGCCACGTCTAGCCTTCGGACCGCCCCCAATCCCACTTTCTCCTCCCTGCAGCATCACGGCCACTGCGGCCAGCATCGGGGCGGCGGGCATCCCCCAGGCGGGCCTCGTGACCATGGTCATCGTCCTGACCTCCGTCGGCCTCCCCTCTGAGGACATCACCCTTATCATTGCGGTGGACTGGTTTTTGTAGGTTTCCCTTCTGCCCCTGCTCCATCCCTCCAGCCCCTCAAGGCTCCAGAAATCCCCCAGTGTTGGAGGGGGGGAGGGGGCGCGCTCCAGTCCTCAGCACCCGCAGCTGTCCTTCCCGGCTCCTTCCTGCCCCCTCCTTCCTGCCCCACTGACCTCTCCCAGGGTGCGGGCTTCCCAGCCCCTACCCATGCCCCAGCTCTGTGTCTCGCCCCACAGAGACCGCCTGCGCACCATGACCAATGTGCTGGGGGATGCCCTGGGGGCAGGCATCGTGGAGCACCTGTCCCGACACGAGCTGGACACGGAGCAGGATGTCGAGCCGGGACGCTCGGGCCTCAGGGAGAGCGCCAAGCCTTACCACCTCATCGCCCAGGAGAACCCCAGCCATAAGCACCGTGGCGGTGAAACCAAGATGTGAGGGTGGGCAGAGACTCCCACCTGAGCCAGAGGCCAGGGAAGGGAGTGGGGGGTGGGGGGGGCCTCAGGTCAGCCAGTGGGTCCCTCCCTCAGCTTCCATGTACAGTCTCCTTGGCCCCAATTTTGGCCACTGTTAGAGGAGATAAAGAAATAAATTCAACTGTGTTGCCCCACCCTGTGTCAGTTGTCCAGTGCTTTGGGGTCTGGAGACTGTCTGGAGACAGTCTAGAGGCATCTCATAGAATGCCTCTAGGCTGTAAGCTAGTTATGGGCAGGGAATGTGTCTGCTAATTCTGTTGTATTGTACTCTCCCAAGCACTTAGTACAGTGATCTGCACATAGTAAGCGCTTAATAAATGCCACTGATTGATTGACTGGAGAGGGAGAGAAGAGGGTGTAAGAGACCTTGGCTCAAGGGGTGTGTGGGGGCGGGGAGAGAGGGGAATTGGGGGTGTGGACCTTCAGGGGTCAGTCACAGTCTGGGACTTTCTAGCCAGAACCCATTCATTCATTCAATAGTATTTATTGAGTGCTTACTATGTGCAGAGCACTGTACTAAGCGCTTGGGATGAACAAGTTGGCAACAGATAGAGACAGTCCCTGCCGTTTGACGGGCTTACAGTCTAATCGGGGGAGACGGACAGACGAGAACAATGGCAATAAATAGAGTCGAGGGGAAGAACATCTCGTAAAAACAATGGCAACCAAATAGAATCGAGGCAATGTACAATTCATTAACAAAATAAATAGGGTAACGAAAATATATACAGTTGAGCGGACGAGTACAGTGCTGTGGGGATGGGAAGGGAGAGGTGGAAGAGCAGAGGGAAAAGGGGAAAATGAGGGGTTTAGCTGCGGAGAGGTAAAGGGGGGATGGCAGAGGGAGTAGAGGGAGAATAGGAGCTCAGTCTGGGAACGCCTCTTGGAGGAGGTGAGTTTTAAGTAGGGTTTTGAAGAGGGAAAGAGAATCAGTTTGGCGGAGGTGAGGAGGGAGGGCGTTCCAGGACCGCGGGAGGACGTGACCCAGGGGTCGACGGCGGGATAGGCGAGACCGAGGGATGGCGAGGAGGTGGGCGGCAGAGGAGCGGAGCGTGCGGGGTGGGCGGTAGAAAGAGAGAAGGGAGGAGAGGTAGGAAGGGGCAAGGTGATGGAGAGCCTTGAAGCCTAGAGTGAGGAGTTTTTGTTTGGAGCGGAGGTTGATAGGCAACCACTGGAGTTGTTTACGAAGGGGAGTGACATGCCCAGATCGTTTCTGCAGGAAGATGAGCCGGGCAGCGGAGTGAAGAATAGACTGGAGCGGGGCGAGAGAGGAGGAAGGGAGGTCAGAGAGAAACCCACTCCCAGCCACCTCTTCCTGCTGTTTTGGACATTCCCCTGAGGCTCCAAGCTAATCCCAGAAGGTGTCTCTGGGAACAGAAAGATGGGCGACCAGTTCACCTGATGTGGCTTCCTCTTCTTTCCCCAACTTCCTCCTCAGCCGGGCTAGGCCAGCTTCCTCTGGTGCCTAAGCTTCAGGCTGGAAAGGGTGATAGGAGTGCCAGGAATCCAGCTCTTTTCTGGAGTGGAATGGGGCAGTGAATGTGAATGAGAACTCAGGGGCTTGAGGCAACTTGAATCCTTCAACCTTCCCCCTTCTCCCCGCTGCCTCTAACCCCCCAGTATCACCGACTTGGCAGGAGGAGTTAGTGGAGCTCAGCTGGGGCCTAGGATTTAACCTTGGTCTCAGTCTTGAGAAGCAGCATGGCCTAATAGAAAGAGCCCAGGCCTGGGAGTCAGAGGACGTTGGTTCTAATCCTGACTCTCCAATTTGTCTGCTGCGTGACCTTGGGCAAGTCACTTTACTTCTCCATGCCTCAGTTACCTCATCTGTAAAATGGGGATTAAGATTGTGAGCCCCACGTGGGACACTGTGTCCAACCTGATTGTTTTGTATCTAGTACAGTGTCTGGGACCTAGTACGCGCTTAACAAATGCCATTAAAAATATTAACAATACCTAGAACTGGTAGAAGGCTCTTACATGTCCAAAGTGCTTTTATATTAATGAACTCATTTTATCGTTACCCCTTCTCTGGGAAGAAGGGATTGTTATGCTCATTTTACAGGTGAGGAAACTGAGGCCCAGGGTTTTAGCAGGCTAGTGGCAGAGCTTGGATTTAGAACCCAGATCCCTTAACTCCCAGACCTAAGTTCTTTCCAACGGACACATTGCCTTTTGTCTCTGGAGTGCCTGGGCAGGAAGTATGTGTTTGGCTTTCGTTCTACTTTCATTCATTCATTCAATAGTATTTATTGAGCGCTTACTATGTGCAGAGCACTGTACTAAGCGCTTGGGATGAACAAGTCGGCAACAGATAGAGACAGTCCCTGCCGTTTGACGGGCTTACAGTCTAATCGGGGATTAGATGCACTTTCCCAAATGCAGTGCATCATACTCTGAGTGCTCAATAAATACCGCTCCTATTCTTGCCTCAGTTTCCCCCAAGCACGAAGCGCTCCCTGGGTGAGCAGGGAGGGAAGAGGCCTCAACTGCCTGGAATCACCAGAGGCTGGCAGAGGCCGAGTGCTGCATGACTGACTGTCGGGCATCGGCAGAGATGTCCAGGAATCTGGGCTCCTCTAAGACCAAGGAAAATGCTAGGCCCTCTGAGAGTCCTGAGGTCCTATGCCCAGGTAGGTTCCAGAGAGAGAGAAGCATCTGAGAGGGAGAAAATCCAGCAGGCACTGCTGCCGGCTACCAGCTCTGTTTGGTGCTATGGGGTCACAGTTCCTTCATTCAGTCGTATTTACCGAGTGCTTACTGTGTGCAGGGCACTGTACTAAGTGCTTGGGAGAGTACCATATAACAATAAACAGACCCATTCCCTCCACAATCTAGTGGAGGATTCCAGAGTCACGGAGTTAATAGTTTGTTAGCTGGAGCTGCTGGATCAACCTGTGCCCCAGTCAGTCCTGAGCACCCCGAAAGGGCAGAGCTCTGTACTAGGCACACAGGGGTGCGGGGAAGGGAGAGAGAGTGGCGGGGTCTGTGTTAAAACAGACCCAGCGCCTGGCCTCAGGGAACTCTCAGTCGGACAGAGGACAGTGAGGATCCAGCTCCTCAGCACTTATGTACATATCCTTATATCAATCAACGGAATTCATGGAGCGCTTACTGTGTGCAGAGCACTGTACTAAGCCCTTGGGAGAGTATAATGCAACAGAGTTGGTAGACAGGATTCCTGCCCACAAGGAGCTTACAGTCTAGAGGGCTTATACTCTATTTCCCCTATCTGTAATTTATTTTAAATGTCTGTCTCCCCCTCTGAACTCTAGTCATTTATTCACTTATTTATATTAGAGTCTGTCTCCTCCCTCTACACTGTAAGCTCCTTAAGGGCAGGGATCTGGTCTACCAATTCTATCATATTGTAATCTTTAAAGTGCTTAGTCAAGTGCTCTGCACACAATGAGCACTCAATAAAATGGGGAAGCAAGCAGCGTGGCTCAGTGGAAAGAGCTTGGGTTTCGGAGTCAGGGGTCATGGGTTCGACTCCCAGCTCTGCCACTTGTCAGCTGTGTGACTGTGGGCAAGTCACTTAACTTCTCTGTGCCTCAGTTACCTCATCTGTAAAATGGGGATTAACTGTGAGCTTCACCTGGGACAACCTGATTACCCTGTATCTACCCTGGTGCTTAGAACAGTTCTCTGCACGTAGTAAGCACTTAACAAATACCAACATTATTATTATTATTAATAAATACCACTGATTGATTGAGAATCAAGTCACTGCAGAGTAGCTGGACTTGACCTCAACACTTGCCCACCCCTTTGCCTCTTTATAAGGAAGATGAGGTTT
Source organism: Ornithorhynchus anatinus (assembly GCF_004115215.2). Taxonomy (NCBI): domain Eukaryota; kingdom Metazoa; phylum Chordata; class Mammalia; order Monotremata; family Ornithorhynchidae; genus Ornithorhynchus; species Ornithorhynchus anatinus. The sequence continues at coordinate 117,011,600 of NC_041749.1, read as the reverse complement.
CCAGCAGACCCTGGGAAACCCAGAAAATGAGCCCAGTCTCTGCCACCTCCCCAGGGGTTCCAGTGACTGAGCCCCATCCTGTGAGTCCCATCATACTGTGTCAGCCTTCTCTCTGATCTCCCTTCCTCCTCTCTCGCCCCGCTCCGGTCTATTCTTCACTCCGCTGCCCGGCTCATCTTCCTGCAGAAACGATCTGGGCGTGTCACTCCCCTTCTTAAACACCTCCAGTGGTTGCCTATCAACCTCCACTCCAAACAAAAACTCCTCACTCTAGGCTTCAAAGCTCTACATCACCTTGCCCCTTCCTACCTCTCCTCCCTTCTCTCTTTCTACTGCCCACCCCGCACGCTCCGCTCCTCCGCCGCCCACCTCCTCACCGTCCCTCGGTCTCGCCTATCCCGCCGTCGACCCCTGGGCCACGTCCTCCCGCGGTCCTGGAATGCCCTCCCTCCTCACCTCCGCCAAACTGATTCTCTTCCCCTCTTCAAAACCCTACTTAAAACTCACCTCCTCCAAAAGGCCTTCCCAGACTGAGCTCCCCTTCTCCCTCTGCTCCCTCTACCGCCCCCCCTTCACCTCTCCACAGTTTAACCCTCTTTTCCCCCCATATCCCTCTGCTCCTCCCCCTCTACCTTCCCATCCCCTCAGCACTGTACTCGTCTGCTCAACTGTATATATTTTCATTACCCTATTTATTTTGTTAATGAAATGTACATCGCCTCGATTCTATTTAGTTGCCATTGTTTTTACGAGATGTTCTCCCCCTCGACTCTATTTATTGCCATCGTTCTTGTCTGTCCGTCTCCCCCGATTAGACTGTAAGCCCGTCAAATGGCAGGGACTGTCTCTATCTGTGGCTGACTTGTTCATTCCAAGTGCTTAGTACAGTGCTCTGCACATAGTAAGCGCTCAATAAATACTATTGAATGAATGAATGAATACAATTCAGCAACAGAGACAATCCCTGCCCACAGTGGTCTCACAGTCTAGAAGGGGGGAGACAGACAATAAAACAAATAAACAGGCATCAGTAGCGTCATTATAAATAGAATTATAGATATATACATACATCATGAATAAACATAAATAGAATTATAATTATAAATATGTACATATATACACAAGTGCTGAGGCGGAGGGGTAGGAAGGTGGGTAGCACAGACCAGGATGTCAGAGGACCCAGGTACTTAGTCCAGCTCCACAAATCGCATACTGTGTGAATTCAGGTAAGTTGCTTAGCTTTCCTGTGCCTCAGTGTCCCCATCTGTAAAATGAAGATTCAGTGCCTGTTCTCCCTCCTACTTAGACTGTGAGCCCCATGTGGAACAGGGGCTGTGTCCAACCTGATTAATTTGTTAGAACAGTGCTTGACACAAAGTAAGCTCTTAACAAATTCCATTATTATTATTATCATTATTCTGAGTGGGAGTAGTAGAGAGATAATGGGAGGGAGATAGACAAACTTTACATATTGACTGGTATGACCTTGTCTGGACTTGGGACACTAATTATCACACGCTTCTCTTCCCTAGCAGGATGAGGCTAGACTGGGCCCAGGGTATAGTCAGTCAAAAGATCATTCCTGAACCCCCACAGTTGGCAGAACCCTTATCCAGTGCTGGGTGAGAGAATGGGTGAGGGGTGGGGGGGGAATTCATTCATTCATTCATTCAATAGTATTTATTGAGCGCTTACTATGTGCAGAGCACTGTACTAAGCGCTTGGAATGAACAAGTCGGCAACAGATAGAGACAGTCCCTGCCGTTTGACGGGCTTACAGTCTAATCGGGGGAGACGGACAGACGAGAACGATGGCGATAAATAGAGTCGAGGGGAAGAACATCTCGTAAAAACAATGGCAACTAAATAGAATCGAGGCGATGTACATTTCATTAACAAAATAAATAGGGTAATGAAAATATATACAGTTGAGCGGACGAATACAGTGCTGAGGGGATGGGAAGGGAGAGGGGGAGGAGCAGAGGGAAAGGGGGGAAAAGAGGGTTTAGCTGCGGAGAGCTGAAGGGGGGGTGGTAGAGGGAGAAGAGGGAGAAGAGGAGCTCAGTCTGGGAAGGCCTCTTGGAGGAGGTGAGTTTTAAGTAGGGTTTTGAAGAGGGGAAGAGAATCTGTTTGGCGGAGGTGAGGAGGGAGGGCGTTCCAGGACCGCGGGAGGACGTGGCCCAGGGGTCGATGGCAGGATGGGCGAGACTGAGGGACGGTGAGGAGGTGGGCGGCAGAGGAGCGGAGTGGGCGGTAGAAAGAGAGAAGGGAGGAGAGGTAGGAAGGGGCAAGGTGATGTAGAGCCTTGAAGCCTAGAGTGAGGAGTTTTTGTTTGGAGCGGAGGTTGATAGGCAACCACTGGAGTTGTTTAAGAAGGGCAGTGACATGCCCAGATCGTTTCTGCGGGAAGATGAGCCGGGCAGCGGAGTGAAGAATAGACCGGAGTGGGGCGTGAGAGGAGGAAGGGAGGTCAGAGAGAAGGCTGACACAGTAGTCTAGCCGGGATATAACAAGAGCCCGTAGCAGTAAGATAGCCGTTTGGGTGGAGAGGAAAGGGCGGATCTTGGCGATATCGTAAAGGTGAAACCGGCAGGTCTTGGTAACGGATAGGATGTGTGGGGTGAACGAGAGAGACGAGTCAAGGATGACACCGAGATCGGGAATCTGAACTGGTGTGGACCCAGGGGGTCTGAGCTCTCCCCCATGTCCTGCCTCTGGCCTGGAACGCCCCCCCTCCTCATATCTGCCAGACAATTACTCTCCCCCACTTCAGTGCCTTACTGAAGGCACAAGAGGCTTTTCCTGATTAAGCACTTCTTTCCTCTTCTCCTACTCCCTTCTGCGTCGCCCTGACTTGCTCCTTTTTATTCACACCCCCCCCCCCCCCGCCCCCCGTCCCACAGCACATGTCCATAACTGTCATTTATTTATTTATAGTAATGTTCATCTCCTCCTCTAGACTGTAAGCTCATTGTGGGCAGGGAATATGTCTATTCAGTGTTATATTGTACTCTCCCAAGAGCTTAGTACAGTGCTCTGCACACAGTAAGCGCTCAGAAAATATGATGGAATGAATGAGTAAATGAATGAATCCTGTACAGGTCAGTCCAGGAGGGGCCCTTCCCCACTTCTGATTCACCTTTGCAATTTCCCTTCTCCTTTACAGTTCCCCTCCCCCAGCACTTCACTGTGAACCCTGGGGACTGTGGGCAGTTGAACCCCACAGGGTCAGTGTAATTCCCCTACTTCTTGGAAAATGCCACCACCTTCAGCCCACCGTCTCCCAGGAGTCTCGGACTGCCAGTGAGACCATCACCCACTAGGCATGGGCTGTGGATTGAGGGCAAGCAGCAGGAAATAGGAATGAGGTGGCCCAGCTCATGCCTCCACCCAGAACTCTTCCTTTCCCTGCACATTCCCCTGGCTTCTCCCTAGGGGGTCAGAGTCTGGAAAGACACACGGGAGTTAGGCGGTGAGGCCAAAGGGAAGGAACCCTGGGATGATTGTCCAGAGATCTGGATTCTAATCCCAGCTCTGCCATCAACTTGCTCTGTGACCTTTAGTAAATCACTCAACCTCTCTGGACTTCCATTTCCCCAACTGAGAAATCACTGATGCCTAGGGATGGTGGGAGGACAAATATAATAAACGTGAAAACTACAAAATTCAAGATCTTTATCCTTATTGGGTTAGCCACTTTCACCCCAAACGATGAACACCCTGTCCAAAGTCGGCTAGCAGGCCCGTGCTCTCTCCACTAGGCCACGCTGCTGTGACCTTGGGCAAGTCACTTAGCTTCTCTGTGCTTCAGTTCCCTCATCTATTAAATGGGGATTAAAACTTTGAGTCCCATGTGGGACATGGACTGGGTCCAACCTGATTAGTTTGTATCTATTCCAGAGCTTAAGTACAATGCCTGGCACATAGTAAGTGTTTAACAAATACCTCCCCCCCCCGCCCCCAAATCTGTCTCTTATATTGAAATACTAGGTCTCCCTACCTGGCAAACAGGAGGAGGAGCCAAGGAAGAGGGAGAAGGGACTTTCCATGAGGCTAGGGAGGAAGGAATCCAGTACGATTACGGAAGCAAGCACAGTTTCTTCTGAAACCAAAGTGTACGTGAGTGAACCTGGAGCTGAACCCCACAGCAGAGGGGACCCCAATCTGGGCCGCTGCAGCCGGGGGATCTCCCGTCCATCCCAGAGAGCTGCTGCTCTTGGGGCTGTGGGAGGGGAGGGAGTTCACCAATTAATCTTATTTCTTGAGCGCTTACTGTGTGCAGAATACTGCACTAAACACTTGAGAGAGTGCAATACAACAGAGTTGGTAGAAACATTCCCTGCTCACAGTGACGCTTACAAGAGACCTTCCCCAGTTAAGCCCTTATGTTTTCTTCCATCCTCTTCTGCATCACCCTCACACTTGGATTTGCACCTTTTATTCACCCCTCCTTCAGTCCCACAGCACTTAGGTACATATCCATTTATTTATATTAAAGTCTGTCTCCCCCTCTAGACTATAAGATCATTGTCCAATCTGATTAACTTGTATCTACCCCCAGCATTTAGAACAGTACTTAGAAGTACTTAAAAGCAGTGTGGCTTAATGGAAAGAGCACGGGTTTGGGAGTCAGAGGAAATGGGCTCTAATTCCGGCTCCGCCACTTGTCTTGTGTGTGACCTTGGGCAAACCGCTTCACTTCTCTGTGCCTCAGTTACCTCATCTGCAAAATGGGGATTAAGACTGTGAACCCCAGATGAGACAACCTGATTACCTTGTATCTACTACCCCAGCGCTTAGAACAGTACTGGGCACATAGTAATAATAATAATAATAATGTTGGTATTTGTTAAGCGCTTACTATGTGCCGAGCACTGTTCTAAGCGCTGGGGTAGACATAGGGGAATCAGGTTGTCCCACATGGGGCTCACAGTCTTAATCCCCATTTTACAGATGAGGTAACTGAGGCCCAGAGAAGTTAAGTGACTTGCCCACAGTCACACAGCTGACAAGTGGCAGAGCTGGGATTCGAACTCATGACCTCTGACTCCAAAGCCCATGCTCTTTCCACTGAGCCACGCTGCTTCTCTTAGTAAGTGCTTAACAAATACCATAAGTATGATTATTGTTATTATTGCTATTAGCACATAGTAAGCACTTAACAAATACCATAATAATAATAGCAATTATTATTATTCTCTGTGTCTCAGTTTCTTCATCCATAAAATAGGGATTCAAAACCTGTTCTCCCTCCCCTTCAGGCTTTGAGCCCCATGTGGGACAGGGACTGTGTCCAACCTGATTAACTTGTATCCCCTCCAGTGCTTAGTACAGCGATTGGCACAGAATAAGTGCTTAACAAGTGCCTCAAGTATTATTATTAGACCAAAGCAAGCTCATGACAGATCGCATGGTGGGGTCAGTACAAGATGAAAAGACCAGAAAACCCACTAGATTGTAAGCTCATTGTAAGCAGGGATCATGTCTATGAATTCTTTTGTACTCTCCCAAGCTCTTAGTACAGTGCTTTGCAATATTGATTGCCTGATGGATAAAAACCCAGTCACAGAATGCACATCTCTCTCTGGTTCTGTACTGTCCTCTGAGCTGGAGTCCAGGTTCCCAAATCTTTCCAAGTCATTTATCCATCCTTAGGCCTAAACCCCATGGCCTCACTCAGCCCTGTTTGATTGACTGATTACCAAAGCAGACATTCTCGGCAGTTCACCTCCATGGGTAAACTCACTGTGGAGAGGGAATGTGTCTGTTTCTTGTTGTATTGTACTCTCCCAAGCACTTAGTACAGTGCTCTGCACACAGTAAGCTCTCAATAAATATGATTGAATGAATGACTCCCAGCCCTGTGATAAAACAAAACAAAACCCAAACCTTCCCTTCCTGTTCCCTGTACACATTGTATCTTCCCTGGCCCTAGCTATCTGACCCACTGCATTCATTCATTGATATTTATTGAATGCTTACTGTGTGCAGAGCATTGGTCTAAGGATTTGGGAGAGTACAATATAACAATAAACACATTCCCTGCCCACAGTGAGCTTACAGTTTAGAGGGGGAGACAGACGTTAATATAAATAAATAAATTACAGATATGTACATAAGTGCTGTTGGGCTGGGATGGGGAAATGAACAAAGGGAGCAAGTCAGAGTGATGCAGAAAGGAGTGGGAGATGAGGAAAGGAGGGCTTAGTTAGGGAAGGCCTTTTGGAGGAGATGTGCCTTAATAAGGCTTTGAATGGAAGGAGAGTAATTGTCAGATTTGAGGAGGGAGGGTGTTCCGGGCCAGAGGGAGGATGTAGGCGAGGGTTCAGCGGTGAGATAGATGAGATTTGGATACAGTGAGATGGTTGGCATTAGAGGAGCCAAGTGTGTGGGCTGGGTTGTAGTAGGAGAGTAGCAAGATGAGATAGGAGGGGGTAAGGTGATTGCTTTAAAGCCAATGGTGAGGAACTTTTGTTTGATGGAGAGGTGGATGAGGAACCACTGGAGTTTCTTGAGGAGTGGGGAAATGTGGCCTGAATGTTTTTGTAGAATTCTTGAACAGGTAGTTCTTCAGTTAATAACAATAATTATGATGGTATTTGTTAAGTTGAGAAGCATAATGGCTCAGTGGAAAGAGCCCGGGCTTAGGAGTCAGAGGTCATGGGTTCTAATCCCGGCTCTGCCACCTGTCAGCTGTGTGACTTTGGGCAAGTCACTTAACTTCTCAGTGCCTCAGTTCCCTCATCTGTAAAATGTGGATTCACACTGTGAGCCTCACGTGGGACAACCTGATTACCCTGTATCTACCCCAGCGCTTAGAACAGTGCTCGGCACATAGTAAGCGCTTAACAAATACCAACATTATTATTATTATTATTAAGCACTTACTACGTGCCAAGGACTGTACTAAGCTCTGGGGTGGATACAAGCAAATCAAGGTGGACACAGTCCCTGTTCCATGTGGGGCTCACAGTCTCATTTTACAGATGAGGTAGCTGAAAAAAAAGAGAAATGACTTGCCCAAGGTCACACAGCAGATAAGTGGTAGAGTCAGGATGAGAATCTATGACAAGCAAATAACCCCCAATCTCATTCAGCAGTGATTCAGAAAATCCTTCACCGAAGCTCGTCCTCTCTCTAGTGGCAATAGGAAGCCATTACACTCTCAGTCCCACGTTGAAAACGCCCTCGTATTTACTGCCTTGCCTCTCTTAACAATAATAATAATAATGTTGGTATTTGTTAAGCGCTTACTATGTGCCGAGCACTGTTCTAAACTCTGGGGGAGATACAGGGTCATCAGGTGGCCCCACGTGAGGCTCACAGTCTTCATCCCCATTTGACAGATGAGGTCACTGAGGCCCAGAGAAGTGAAGTGATTTGCCTACAGTCCCACAGCTGACAAGTGGCAGAGTCGGGATTCGAACCCATGACCTCTCACTCCCAAGCCCGGGCTCTTTCCACTGAGCCAAGCTGCTTCCCTAAAAGAGACCAACAGTCAATCAAGAGTTCTTATTGAGCACTTACCATGTGCAGGGCACTGTACTAAGCTCTTGGGAGTATACGAAAGAGTTAGCGGATATGATCCCTGCCCTCAAGGAGTTTACAGCATGGTGTAGTGGATAGAGCACCGGCTCAATCCATCACTAAATCCTGTCGGTCCCACCTTAACAACATCGCTAAAATCTGCCCTTTCATTCATTCAATAGAATTTATTGAGAGCTTACTATGTGCAGAGCACTGTACTAAGCACTTGGAATGTACAATTCGGCAAGAGATAGAGACAATCCCTGCCCAATGTCGGGTTTACAGTCTAATCCAAACTGCTACCACGTTAATACAATCGCTCATCCTATCCCGCCTAGATTACTGCTGATACTGCATCAGCCTCCTTGCTGACCTCCCAGCCTCCTGTCTCTCTCCACTCCAGCCCACTCCACTCTGCTGCCTGGATCATTTTTTTATAGAAATATTCAGGACATGTCACCCTGCTCCTCAAAACACTCCAGTGGTTGCCCATCCACCACCGCATCAGACAAAAACTCCTCATAGTTGGCTTTAAAGCGGTCCACCACTTGCCCCCTCCTACCTCTTCTTTCTTCTCTCCTTCTATAACCCAACCTGTACACTTCACTCCTCTAGTGCTAACCTTCTCACTGTGCTTCGATCTCGCCTGTCTCGCTGCCGACCCCTAACCCATGTCCTGCCTCTGGCCTGGAACGCCCTCCCTCCTCAAATCTGCTAGACAATTACTCTGCTCTTCTTCAAAGCCTTATTGAAGGCACATCTCCTCCAAGAGGCCTTCCCAGACTAAGCCCCACTTTTCCTCATCTCCCACTCCCTTCTGCATTGCCCTGATTTATTCTCTTTGCTCTTCCCCCCTCCCAGGCCTACCACACTTAGGTATATATCTTTAATATTTATTTGTATTGATGTCTGTTTCCCCCTCTCTAGACTGTAAGCACATTGTAGACAGGGACTGTGACTGTTTATTGTTGTAATGTACTCTCCCAAGCACTTTGTACAGTGTTCTGCACAAAGTAATCACTCAATAAGTATGAATGAATGAATGAATGAATGAATGAAGGTCATGGGTTCTAATCCCTGCTCTGCCACTTGTCGCTATGTGACCTTGGGCAAGTCACTTCATGTCTCTGGGCCTCAGTTACCTCATCTGGAAAACGGGAATTGAGACCATGAGCCCGATGTGGGCCAGGAACTGTGTCTGACCCCATTTGCTTGTATCCACCCCAGCGCTTAGTACAGTGCCTGGCACACAGTAAGAGCTTAGCAAATACCACAGTGATTATCATTTCAGAGCATTCTTCAATGAGAGGAGATAAAAGAAGGCGCTACAATGCTTAATTTGTGCCAGTGTTCGTTGATGTTCAGCATGGGAGCAATTTCAAATGTTTTGAAGGCACCATGATGGCTGACAGGGTCCATTTCTAGACACTACTCTGTCCAACCTAGAGTAACGAGTCACGGGACAATGGCAAGACAAGCAGAAGTGGGAACTCTAATACTTCTCTTTATCTGTATGTCATGCTTTGACTCTTGAACTCTCTTCTTGGAGTTCATTCAATCATTCATTCAGTTGTATTGATTGAGCACTTACTGTGTGCAGAGCACTGTACTAAGCACTAGGGAGAGTACAATGCAACATTAAACAGACACATTCTCTGCCCATTCATTCATTTATTCATTCAATAGTATTTATTGAACTCTTACTGTGTGCAGAGCACTGTACTAAGTGCTTGGAAAGTGAGCCCGTCATTGGGCAGGGATTGTTTCTGTTGCTGAATTGTACATTCCAAGTGCTTAGTACAGTGCTCTGCACATAGTAAGAGCTCAATAAATACTATTGAATGAATGAATGAAAGTACAATTTGGCAACAGATAGAGACAATCCCTACTCGACAACGCGCTTAGGGTCCAGAAAGGGGACACAGACAACAAAATGAAACAAATGGACAGGTACAAGTAGACAGGCATCACTACCATCAAAATAGATAACTAGAACCATAGATAAATGCATATCATTAATAAAATAAATAGAGCAATAAATGTGTACAAATATATACAAGTGCTGTGGGGAGGGGAAGGGGGTAGAGCAGAGGGAGGGAGTAGGGGCAATGGGGATGGGAGGAGGAGAAGAGGGAAAGGGAGGGCTCAGTCTGGGAAGGCCTCCTGGAGGAGGTGAGCTCTCAGGAAGGCTTTGAAGAGAGTTAGTTTGGAGGATGTGAGGAGGGAGGGCATTCCAGGCAGCGGTAGGACGTGGGCCAGGGGTCGACAGCAGGACAGGCAGGAACGAGGCACAGTGAGGAGGTGAGTGGCAGAGGAGCAGAGTGTGCAGGCTGGGCTGTAGGAGGAGAGAAGGGAGGTGAGGTAAGAGTGGGCAAGGTGATGGAGAGCTTTGAAGCCAAGCTTACAGTTGGGGGTGGAGGGAGACAGACATTAATATAAAAAATAAATTACAGATATATAAGTAAGTGCTGGGGGGTTGAGAGGGGGAAGAATAGAGAGAGCAGGTCAGGACCGTATATAAGGGAGTGGAAGAAGAGGAAAGGGGGGCTTTGTCAGGGAAGGCCTCCTAGAGGAGATGTACCTTCAGTAAGGCTTTGAAGCGGGGGGGAAGTCATTGTCTGGAGGGTTTGAGGAGGGAGGGTGTTCCAGGCCAGAGGCAGGCCATGGGTGAAGGGGTGGTGGTGAGATAGGCAAGATTGAGGCACAGTAAGAAAGTTAGAATTTAAAGGAGCAAAGTGTGTGAGTTGGGTTGTAGTAGGAGAGTAGCGAGGTGAGGTATGAGGAGGCAAGGTGAGGGACTGCTTTAAAGCCAAAGGTGAGGAGTCATAAACCCCTCTAATAATGTTGGTATTTGTTAAGCGCTTACTATGTGCCGAGCACTGTTCTAAGCACTGGGGTAGACATAAGGGAATCAGGTTGTCCCACGTGAGGCTCACAGTCTTAATCCCCATTTTACAGATGAGGTAACTGAGGCACCGAGAAGTTAAGTGACTTGCCCAAAGTCACACAGCTGACAAATGGCCGAGCCGGGATTTGAACCCATGATCTCTGACTCCAAAGCCCGTGCTCTTTCCACTGAGCCATGCTGCTCTAGACAGTAAACTTATTATAGGCAGGGATCCTCTTTGCTAATTCTGTTGTACTCTCTCAAGCATTTAGAACAGTGCTCTCAAAGGTCACAGATGATCTCCTTCCCAAATCCAATGACTTCTTCTCCTCCCTAATCCTCCCCGACTTCTCAGCTGCCTACCCTTCTAGACTGTAAGCCCACTGTGGGCAGGGATTGTCTCCCTTTATTGCTCTATTGTACTTTCCAAGCACTTAGTACAGTGCTCTGCACACAGTAAGCATTCAGTAAATACGATCAAATGAATGAATGAATGAAACATTAACCAACCTCAGCTTCACTGACACTGTCCTCTCCTGGTTCTCCTATCTTTCTGTCCACTCATTCTCAGTCTCTTTCGCAGGCCCCTCCTCTGCCTCCCATCCTCTAACCATGGATGTCCTTCAGGGTTCAGTTATGGGTCCCCTAAGATTCTCCAACTACACCCACTCCCTTGGAGAACTCACTTGCTCACATGGCTGTTTTTCTATTACAACCCAGCCCACACACTTCACTACTCTAATGCCAACCTACTCCCTGTACCTCGATCTCATCTATCTCGCCACCGACCTTTTGCCCATGTCCTGCCTCCGGCCTGAAACACCCTCCCTCTTCATATCCGACAGACTCTCCCCTTCTTCAAAGCCCTATTGAAGGCACATCTCCTCCAAGAGGTCTTTCCTAAGCCCTCTTTTCCTGTTCTCCCACTCCCTTCTGCATTGCCCTGACTTGCTTCCTTTATTCATCCCTCCTCCCAACCCTACAGCACTTATGTACATATCCGTAATTTATTTATATTAATATCTGTCTCCCCTTCTAGACTGTAAACTCCTTGTGAGCAGGGAATGTATCTGTTATATTATTGTGTCATGCTCTCCCAAGCACTTAGTACATTGTTTTGCAAACTGTAAGTGCTCAATAATAAATACGATTGATTTATTGTTTGATTGTCATTTCCCCTTCCCCTCCTTCCTCACAGGAGGCGTGTCACCCCTCTGAAAAACAGGTAGGGAAAAGTAGGAAAAGTTTTAATGTTCAGGCATTTTGTTTTGATTTTACTTCCGTCTTAATGAAGACATTCAGCTGCCTTCAGTTAGAGTGACTGCCATCTGTGATGGTGAGTGGAAAACCCAACTAGAAAAGGGAAGGAAATAGTCAAAAAGAACTAAAAAAAAAAGTCAGATCTAGTCAAATCGACAGAGTCTGAGGGCAAGTGTCCTGGAGTATTAAAGAACAGCTGGTTTTGTGAAGTTGTAGGGGAGATTCCTCTTGTGGATGAACTGAGTCACAGAGAACTTGGGTTCTGAATGGGACATTTGAGTATTAGAGACATCGTGGTGGTCTTCTGAGCACCAAAGTTTCACTAGTTAATCACTCAATCAATCGATGTTTTTTTACTGAGCACTTACTGTGTGCAGAGCATTGTACTAAGCACTTGGAAGAGTACAATGCTGCCTATTTCCTCACTCCCACCAATTCCTCCTCTTTTTCCTCTCTGTTCCCCTAGCATCTTCTAATAGTAACTATGGCATTTGCCAAGTACTGTACTATGCACTGGGGTAGATACAAGATCATCAGGTGGGCCATGTTCCCTGTCCACACAGGGCTCACAGTCTCAGTTTCTGGGTCTCTGCCTAATTTCCTGATGGGTTCCTTATCAATCAGTTAATCAATGATAGTATACATACTAAGTGCTTGGGAAAATAGAGCAGAAGCAAAGGTTTTTGCCCCTTCCCTTAGGGGCTTACAGTCTAATCTTGTACGCAGGTCAACATTAATCATGAAGAGTGGGACGGGGAGGAAAAGCAAAAGGGTAATATGAATATGTCGGGATGAAATATCAGCATGAAAAACTGAATGCCCAGTTGAGGATGTGCGTAAATGCATAAGGATAAGGGTGAACTTTGGGTTGGGTTGAGGGAGTTTCGGGAATGAATCCTGGAGGAGGGGGATTTCAAGAGGGCATTGAAGGTGGGGCGAGCTGTTCCTCCTCCCTTCTCTGTCACCTATGTACTTAAGTCTGTAGCCCCAAAGCATTTAGAGACGACCTCATTCCCACCCCCACAGCTCTCTGGTGCTTCCCCTACCTGTGATTTATGCCTCACCACACTAGACTGTTAAATTCTTTGAGGGCAGGGATCGAATCACCCTACCCTATTATACTCTCCTAAACGCTTAATTCAGTGCTCTGCCCACAGTCAGCACTCAATAAAGTCCAGTGATTGATTGATTGACTCATCTCTGGCCGTTTTTCCTCAGTCCCTCTCTTCTTTTAAAATGGTATTTGTTAAGCGCTTACTGTATGTCAAACTGTTTCTAAGTGCTGGGGTAGATACAAGTTAATCAGGTTGGACACAGTTCCTTGTCACACATGGGGCTCACAAGCTAAGTAAGAGAGAGAAAACAGGTATTTAATCCCCATTTTACAGTTGAGGAAACTGAGGTATAGAAAAGTTAAGTGACTTGCCAAGATCACATAGCAAGCAATTGGCAGAGCTGAGATTAGAACCCAGGTTCTCAGACTTCCAGGCCCGTGCTCTCTCCACTAGGCCATGCTGCTTCTCACAGCCTCTTTCACAGGCTCCTCCTCTCCCTCCCATCCCCTAACTGTGGGAGCCTCTCAAGACTCAGTTCTGGGTCCCTTCTATTCTCCATCTACACCCACTCCCTTGGAGAGCTCATTCACTCCCACCACTGATGTTTCTCAGATCTGCCTCTCCAACCTGGACCTCTTGCTTTTCTTCATTCTCACATTTCCTCAATCTATCAATCAGTGGTATTTTTTGAGTGCTTACTGTGTGTGGAGCCCTGTACTAACAGTTAGAGAAGCAGCATGGCTTAGTGCTGATCAATCAGTCAATGATATTTATTGAGCACTCACTGTGTGCAGAGCAAAGTACGAAGCACTAGGGAGAGTACAACACAACAGAGGACATCTCTACTTGGGTGTCCTGCGGACACCTCAAACTTAACATGTCCAAAACAGACCTCCTCATTGTACCGCACAAACCCTGTCCTCCCCACGACTCAAGACAAAACCACCATCCTCCCCATATCACAAGCCCGTAACCTTGGCATCAAACTTGACTCATCCCTTTCATTCAACCCACATATTCAGTGTGTCACCAAATCCTGTCTGTTGTACCTTCACAAAGCTCTAGAATCTGCCACTTCCTCCAAATTGCTATGACATTGATTCAAGGACTTATATCCCACATTGACTACTGTGGGATTAGCCTCCTTGCAAACCTCCCTGCTTCCTCTTTCTTCCCACTCCAGGCCATACTTCATTCTCCTGCTTAGATCATTTTTCTGAAAGACCATTCATTCATTTACTGAGCCCTTAATGTGTGCAGAGCACTGTACTAAGTGTTTGCAAAAGTACAATATAGCAACAAAGAATGACAGTCCCTGCCTACAATGAGCTCACAGTCTAGAGGGCGGGGAGACACATCAATACATGTAAACAGACATCAATATAAATAAATAAAATTACAATCCGTTCCATCCACATCTCCCCACTCCTCCAAACCCTCCAATGTTTGCCCATCCACTTCCAGATCAAACAGAACCTCCTTACCGTAGGCTTTATGGCACTCAACCAGCTCTCTCCCTCCTACCTAACCTCACTGATCTCCTACTACAAGGTTGGATATTTCTAGAAAGGGGTGGTACACAATGTTGAAGGCAGCTGAGAGTTCTGGAGGAATAGGATGGAGTAGAGGCTGTCGGATTTGGGAAGCAGCATGGCTTAGTGGTTAGAGCGTGGGTCTGGGAGGCCTGTCATTGGGCAGGGATTGTCTCTATCTGTTGCCAAATCGTACATTCCAAGCGCTTAGTACAGTGCTCTGCACATAGTAACCGCTCAACAAATACTATTGAATGAATGAACGAATGAATGAAAAGGTCATGGGTTCTCTTCCTGGCTCTGCCACCTGTCTGCTATGTGGCCTTGGGTGAGTCACTTCACCTCCCAGTGCCTCAGTTCCCTCATCTGTACAATGGAGATTAAGACTGTGAGTCCCATGCAGGACAGGGACTGTGTCCAACCTGATTTACTTGTAGCCACCCCAGCGCTTAGTGCAGTGCCTGGCACAGAGTAAGCACTCAACTAATAAAATAATAATACAGTAAGCGCTCAATAAATACGATTGAATGAAAGAAAGAATGAATGAATGATTATTATTTGGTGAGAAGGACATCGATTACTTTAGAGAGGGCAGCTTTCATAACGCGAAGAGGGTGGAAACCAGATTGGAGAGGATCAAGGAGAGAACTGGAGGAGAGGAAGTCGAGTCAGCGAGTGTAAACAATTCTCAAAGAGTTTGGAGAGGAATAATAGGAGGTTAGATGGGGTGATAACTGATGGGGGCAGGGAGCTTTATTTAGGATAGGGGAGACTTGAACATGTTTGAAAGCAGTGGGGAACAAGCCATTGAAAAGTGAATGGTTGAAGATAGTGGTCAGGGAGGAAAGAAGGGAGGGGCAAGTGTTTTAATAAGGTGCGAAGTGATGCTGACTTGTACTTCCCAAACTCTTAGTACAGTGCTCTGCACACAATAAGTTCATTCATTCATTCAATAGTATTTACTGAGTGCTTACTATGTGCAGAACACTGTACTAAGCGCTTGGAATGTACAATTCAGCAACAGATAGAGACAATCCCTGTCTAATGACGGGCTCACCGTCTAATCGGGGGAGATAGTAAAGCAAAACAACAAAACAAAAACAAGACAACATTATCACGGTATATAGAATCAAGGGGATGTACACCTCATTAACAAAATAAATAGGGTAATAAAAAAATATTAAAATGAGCACAGTGCTGAGGGGAGGGGTGGGGGGAGAGGAAGGAGCAGAGAGTGGGGTGGGGAGGGGGAGCAGAGGGAAAGGGGGCTCAGCTGAAGGGAGGTGAAGGGGGAAGGGGAGAAGCAGAGGGTGGAGGGGGAGCAGAGGGAAAAGGGGGGAGCTCAGTCAGGGAAGGCCTCTTGGAGGAGGTGAGCTCTCAGTAGGGCTTTGAAGAGGGGAAGAGAGCTAGTTTGGCAGATATGAGGAGGGAGGGCATTCCAGGACAGCAGTAGGACGTGAGCCAGAAGTCGATGGTGGGATAGGCGTGAACGGGGGACAGTGAGGAGGTGAGCAGCAGAGGAGTGGAGTGTACGGGGTGGGCAGTAGAAAGAGAGAAGCGAGGTGAGGTAGGAAGCAAGGTGATGGAGAGCTCTGAAGCCAGGAGTGAGGAGTTTTTGTTTTGTGTGGAGGTCGATAGGCAACCACTGGAGGTTTTTAAGGAAGGGAGTGACATGCCCAGAGCGTTTCTGTAGGAAGATGATCCGGGCAGTGGAATGAAGAATAGACTGGAGTGGGGAGAGACAGGAGGAAGGGAGATCAGAGAGAAGGCTGACACAGTAATCCAGTAGGGATATTATGAGAGCTTGTACCAGCACGATAGCCATTTGGATGGAGAGGAAAGGGCGGATCTTGGCGATATTGTGAAGGTGAGACCGGCAGGCGTTGGTGACGGATTGGATGTGTGGGATGAATGAGAGAGCTGATTCAAGGGTGACACCAAGGTTGCGGGCCTGTGAGAGGGGAAGGATGGTTGTGCCGTCCACAGTGTCAGGAAAGTCAGGGAGAGGACAGGGTTTGGGAGGGAAGATAAGGAGCTCAGTTTGGGACATGTTGAGTTTTAGGTGACGGGCAGACATCCAGGTGGAGATGTCCTGGAGGCAGAAGGAGATATGAGCCTGAAGGGAGGAGGAGAGAATAGGGGAGGAGATGTAGATTTGGGTGTCGTAAATGCTCAATAAATACGATTTTTTGAATGAATGAAGGAAGGAGTTACAGGCGCAGATGGAGAGGGTAGATTTTGAGGCATTCATTCATTCATTCATTCAATCGAATTTATTGAGCGCTTACTGTGTGCAAACCACTGTACTAAGCACTTGGAATGTACAATTTGGCAACAGATAGAGATAATCCCTGCCCAACAACGGGCTCACAGTCTAAAAGGGGGAGGCAGACAGCAAAACAAAACAAGTAGTAAGGCATCAGTACAAGTAGTCAGGCATCAATATCAATATAATAATAATAATGGCATTTGTTAAGCGCTTACTATGTGCAAAGCACTGTTCTAAGCGCTGGGAAGGATACAAGGTGATCAGGTTGTCCCACGTGGGGCTCACAGTAATAGTAATAATAATGTTGGTATTTGTTAAGCACTTACTGTGTGCAGAGCACTGTTCTAAGCGCTGGGGTAGACACAGGGGAATCAGGTTGTCCCACGTGGGCTCACAGTCTTAATCCCCATTTTACAGATGAGGTAACTGAGGCACAGAGAAGTTAAGTGACTTGCCCACAGTCACACAGCCGACAAGTGGCAGAGCTGGGATTCGAACTCATGACCCCTGACTCCAAAGCCCATGCTCTTTCCACTGAGCCACGCTGCTTAATCCCCATTTTACAGATGAGGTAACTGAGGCACAGAGAAGTTAATAATAATAATAATAATAATGTTGGTATTTGTTAAGCGCTTACTATGTGCCGAGCACTTTTCTAAGCGCTGGGGTAGACATAGGGGAATCAGGTTGTCCCACATGGGGCTCACAGTCTTAATCCCCATTTTACAGATGAGGGAACTGAGGCACAGAGAAGTTAAGTGACTTGCCCACAGTCACACAGCCGACAAGTGGCAGAGCTGGGATTCGAACTCATGAGCCCTGACTCCAAAGCCCATGCTCTTTAGTCACACAGCTGACAAGGGGTGGAGCTGGGATTTGAACCCATGACCTTGACTCCCCAGCCTGTGCTCTTTCCACTGAGCCACGCCCAATATGAGACTGCCTCTTGAGATACTGCTGGTATTATCGGGAGAGTCTAAGAGGGCACTGGAGAGGGAGGGACTGGAGAGAAGCAGGGGAGATTTTAGGGAGATCACACCTGATGGTTTCAATTTTATCAATGAAGTATGTGGCCAGATCATTAGGGACAAGAGGTGGCAGTGGGGTAGGGGGTTTGAGGAGGGAGTTAAACATTTGGAACAGCTAGTGGGGACAATGGGTGTGGGAGTCATTTGGGAGGGAGAAGTATTGTTGTCTGGTAGAGGGGAGGCCAGAATTAAAGCAGGTGAGGATGAGTTTGATTGACCATATCAGCCAGGTGCCGAATTCCGGCAGCACTGTTCTGCATTTCAAACCCAGGAGAGGAGGAAGCATACTGTGAAGGTGATCCAGGTTGCTGGTACAAGCTCTCATAATATCCCAACTGGATTATGGCATCAGCCTCCTCTCTGATCACCCATCCTCCTGTCTCTCCCTGCTCCAGTCTATTCTTCATTCTGCTGCCCAGATCATCTTTCTACAGAAACGCTCTGGGCATGTCACTCCCCTGCTCAAGAACCTCCAGTGGTTGCCTATCAACCTTCACATGAAACAAAAACTCCTCACTCTTGGCTTCAAATCTCTCTATCACCTTACCCGCTCCTACCTCACCTCCCTTCTCTCCTTCTACAGCCAACCCGCACACTCCACTCCTCTACCGCTAACCTCCTCACTGTGCCTCATTCTCGCCTGTCTTGCCGTCGACCCCCGGCCCACATCCTATCCCTGACCTGGAATGCCCTCCCACCTTACATCTGCCAAACTAACTCTCTTCCCCTCTTCAAAGCTCTACTGAGAGCTCACCTCCTCTAGGAGGCCTTCCCAGATTGAGCTCCTCCTCCCCTCCCCATCACCCCTGTTCCCTCCTTCTGCTCTCCCGCCTTCCCCTCTCCACAGCACTTGTGCATATTTGTATATATTATTTATTACTCTATTTTGTTGATATTTATATATTTATGATTCTATTTATCTTGATGATATTGACGTCAGACTACTTATTTTGTTTTGTTTTGTTGTCTGTCTCCCCCATTTAGACTGTGAGCCCGTTGTTGGGCAGGGATTGTCTCTATCTGTTGCCGAATTGTACATTTCAAGTGCTTAGTACAGTGCTGTGCACATAGTAAGCGTTCAATACAATTGAATGAATGAATGAATGAATGAATGAATGGTACAAGATCTGTGGACTGACGGGGAATGAGGGAGTTGAGTTCAGTGAAGAAAGCAGTGTTGAAAGTGTCAATTTGTGAGTCAAGGGAAAGTAGTACAGGTATGTAGTCTATAAACTCCTTGTGAGCAGAGATTCTATTATACTCTACTCTCCCAAGATCTTAGTACAGCACTCTGCACATAGTTAATGCTCAATAAATACTATTGATTGGTTGACTGATAGTTAATGGTGAGGAGTTTCAGCTCTTGCCTAGAGGGATGAACCACTGAAGGTTTCTGAGGAGTGAGGAGGTGTGTGGAGAATGATGTTTTAGAAAAACAGAGTGAAATGTGGACTGGAGTGCAGCGGGACTGGAGGTTTGTGAAGAGGCAGATGCAGTGGTCAAAATGGGATAAGACAAGAGTTTGGACCAGTGTGGTAGCAGTTTGGGTGGAGAGGAAGGGGTAGACTCTGGAAATGTCATAAAGGAAGAATTGACGGGATTTTCGACAGACTGAATATGGAGGTTGAAAGAGAGAGAGGAGTCAAAGATAATGCCAAGGTTATAAGCTTGAGAGATGGGGACGATGAGGGTGGTGGTATTGTCAACTGTAATGGTAGGTTAGGTGAAGGAGAAGATTTGGGAGGAAAGTTGAGGAGTTCAGTTTTGGACATGTTTAATTTGAGATGCTGGCAGGACATCTGGGTAGAGATGTCCTGGAGGCAGGAGGAAATGTGAGCCTGCAAAGAAGGAGAGTATTTTGGGTTAGGTAGATTTGGGAGTCATCTTTATAGATATGGTAGTTTTAGCCAGGGGAGCAAATGAGTGGGTGTAGATGGAAAATAGAAGAGGACCCAGAACTGAGCCTTGAGGAACCTCCACAGTTAGGGCAAAGCAGCATGGTCTAGCGGATAGAACACGGGCCTAAGAGTCAGAAGGACCTGGGTTCTAATTCTGGATCCACCACTTGTCTGCTGGGTGATCTTGAGCAAGTCATTCACTTCTCTGTGCCTCAGTTACCTCATCTGTAGAATGAGAATTAAAATCGTGAGCCCCATGTGGGACAGGGACTGTGTCCAACCTGATTAGCTTGTATCTACCCCAGAGCTTAGAACAGTGCTTGACACATAGTCAGTGCTTAACAAATACCATTACTACTATTATTAGGGAATGGGAGGCAGAGGAGGACTCACGGACTCAGGAGGAGTCCCTCCCCTATTCTCTCCTCCTCCCTTCAGGCTCATATCTCCTTCTGCCTCCAGGACATCTCCACCTGGATGTCTGCCCGTCACCTAAAACTCAACATGTCCAAAACTGAGCTCCTTATCTTCCCTCCCAAACCCTGTCCTCTCCCTGACTTCCCTGACACTGTGGACGGCACAACCATCCTTCCCCTCTCACAGGCCCGCAACCTTGGTGTCACCCTTGAATCAGCTCTCTCATTCATCCCACACATCCAATCCATCACCAACGCCTGCCGGTCTCACCTTCACAATATCGCCAAGATCCACCCTTTCCATCCAAATGGCTATCGTGCTGGTACAAGCTCTCATAATATCCCTACTGGATTATTGTGTCAGCCTTCTCTCTGATCTCCCTTCCTCCTGTCTCTCCCCACTCCAGTCTATTCTTCATTCCACTGCCTGGATCATCTTCCTACAGAAACGCTCTGGGCATGTCACTCCCCTCCTTAAAAACCTCCAGTGGTTGCCTATCGACCTCCACACAAAACAAAAACTCCTCACTCCTGGCTTCAGAGCTCTCCATCACCTTGCCCCCCTTACCTCACCTCGCTTCTCTCTTTCTACTGCCCACCCCGTACGCTCTGCTCCTCTGCCGCTCACCTCCTCACCGTCCCGGGTTCACGCCTATCCAGCCGTTGGCCCCTGGCCCACGTCCTACCGCTGTGCTGGAATGCCCTCCCTCCTCATGTCTGCCAAACTAACTCTCTTCCCCTCTTCAAAGCCCTACTGAGAGCTCACCACCTCCAAGAGGCCTTCCCTGACTGAGCTCCCCCCTTTTCCCTCTGCTCCCCCTCCACCCTCTGCTTCTCCCCCTTCCCCCTTCACCTCCCCTCAGCTGAGCCCCCATTCCCTCTGCTCCCCCTCCCCTTCCCTCCCCACCTCATCCTCTGCTCTTCCCCCTCCCCTCAGTACTGTGCTCATTTGTATATATTATTTATTACCCTATTTATTTTGTTAATGAGGTGTACATCCCCTTGATTCTATTTATCGTGATTATGTTATCTTGTTTTTGTTTCATTCTGTCTTGCTCTGCCATCTGTCTCCCCCCATTAGACTGTGAGCCCGTCATCGGGCAGGGATTGTCTCTATCTGTTGCCCAATTGTACATTCCAAGCGCTTAATACAGTGCTCTGCACATAGTAAGTGCTCAATAAATACGATTGAATGAATGAAAGGATAGAGTGGTTTTGAGAGAAGGCTTATGGTAGGAAACACGTGGGTATGTTTGAAAACAAAGGGGAAGGAGTCATCAGAAAGTGAGTGGATGAAGATGGTGGTCGGGGACGGAAGAAGAGTGAGCCCAAGTATTTTTAAAAGGTGTGAAGAGGTGGTTCTCTGGTCTCTGTTTCCTTATCTCCATCTTTCCATTTCCTATTTCCTATCTTTCTCTTGATTTCCCTGTCTCTATATGCCTATTTGTCTCTCTGTGGCTTGGCTTCTCTTTCTGTTTCTCTATCCCTGTCTCACAGAAGAAGTTAAATGACCTAAGAGGAAGTAGGAGCTTCTGCTCCTCTGGTGTGCAGTGAAGGAGATTGGTCCCTCCCCCCTGCAGCTCCCTGGGGATGTGTTGGGGAGTGGGCGGTGGTGTTCTCGGGCTGTTCTCCAACCTGGCAGTCCGGCCAAGCGCCTAACGCAGGGAGAGAAGAGGATTTCTGTCTGCAAGGGGAGTTCGGAGGGAGCTGAGTTCAAATTCGGCCACTCACTGCCCTTTGGACACCCGGGTTCCAACAAGGAGACGCTCAGGGGAGGAGGTAAAAGCAGTGGGGCTACTAGAGGACTCTGCTGGAGGTTGGGGTGATGCTTGGGGGAAGGGAAGGCTGAGGTGCTTGTGGCAGCACCCGGAAGGTGAGGGACAGTGATCAGGGGAGATGGGGAGGACAGGGGAGGGGCGGTATGTTGGCATGCTGCCAGTCATCAGTGGGGAGAGGCCATTGAAGGTAGCGTGGGCAGGGATGAAACTGGGGCCCAGCAGGAGAAAGCACAAAGCATGACCTGGAACAGGGAGAATGTTCACGGTCTCCTGGGTCCAGCTTGGGGCTGTGGGTGTTGTAGAGTTAAGCTGGGGTGAAGGAGAGGTCAAGGGAGTATGATTTTTTTTTCCTCTCAGTTTTTCCTGGGTCGGCTATAGAGAGACCCCAGGCAGGAGCATCAGCAGAAAACTCTTTCTCCCCTGTCCTCTCCCCTCAGGTAGCCATGGGGAACAGGGGCAGACATGGGCCCTTGAGACAGAGCCCAGGAGGCGAGCAATGAATCGATGAATTAGTCCATGGCATTTATGAGTGCTGAGTGCAGAGCACAGTACTAAGCGCTTAGGAGAGAATAACACAATAGAGTAGGTAGATGATCCCTGCCCTCAAGTAGCTTCCAGACTAGTGGGAGAGACAGTGCCCTGTTCTTTTATTTATCAAGCTAAAACCTGTATCTCAGCCCACTCTGACCTCTCTCTCCACCCTGGGGAAAGTTCATGGACTCCTAGGCTGGGGTCAGAGCTGGGACAGGAGTTGGGGCAGGATCAGGATCAGGCCAGAATTGGAGTCTCTGCCCCATACAATCTTCTATCTCTGCCCGCCTCTGACCGAGGCCGGTCTGCTCTCTGTAGGGCCGGGAAGACCCAGTGGCTGGAGCGATGGACTATCAGGAGGATGTGACCTATGCAGATCTCAAGTTTCCCCCCAAACTGGAGCCCAGAAATGGGAAGAAGCCAGGTGGGATGGGGAGGGAGCCCCCGGCCAGCTGCTCCCTGGAGGGCTGGGCCCGTCGCGTTTGATTCCGGAATTGGTGCCGACTGGGATTCTGGCTCCCTGTTCATGGGAGCTGCCGGGTCTGGAGCTCCCAGAGAGCTGGCCCTTGGGCAGGGGTATTCCCCACGTCACCTAGCCCCAAACTGGGCAGCCAGGGTACGTGGGGCACTGTGGGGATTTGAAAGGTGTGTTGTCTTCTCTCTCTCTTTCTCTCCTCCTCTCTAGGGGCTCTTCTGGTCCCTCTTACCTCCCACCCGGCCTTAAGGTACTCTTCTCCCACCTTCAACCCCTCAGCAGGTCCTGAGTTTCCACCCAGAAACCGTTCAGAGTCACATGGCAACTTGGGCCTGGGAAGGAGGGGAAACGACCTGACTGACGGTGGGTCAGGCCACTTCCCCTCTAGTTAATTCTCATCGGTGACTGGGGGGAGGGAGGCGGGGGAGGCCGGGGAGGCGGGGTTCGTCCCCAGGGCTCCGCCCCTGCTGCTCCACCTTGGAGAATAGGGCTGCCGGCGATAGGGATGTGCGATTGGGAGTGGGAGGAGCCTCCTACCAGAAACGTCTAGAGCTGCCACCCAGTCAGGGGAAGGATGGACACCCCTGAAGGGCAGACTGACACCTCTGAGCCAGAAGGAGGGGGCCCCATGTGGCCCGAGCAGGGACCGTAGGGGAAGTTTTTGCAGATAATGTGGTAAACCTAGACTTAGTTCACAAACTGGACCATCCCCCTTTGTCCCCAGGGTCACCCCAGGGCCAGTGTCCTAGGCCCCAAACCCTACCTCTCCACTCACCCAGCCCCTTTCTGTGAGCAGAACCTCAGACACCTGCTGCCAGGAGTGGGGGTGGGCTGAGGCAGGGGCAGGTCACGAGCCTGAGCCCAAGTTACGGATCCCCCCCCGCCGTTGTTCTTGCACACTTGGCCAATCCCCTGCCCCCACCCTGCTGTCAGTTCACTGGAGTCCTGCTCACTGGGAGGGGTGTGGAAGCATTGGTCCAGTTCCTCTTCTGAGTCCTGCCACTGTGGCACGATGTTGGGCTGGGAGCCGGGGTGGGGGGAGGTGCGGGGTAAGATTTAAGCCCTCCACCCCCTTTTCCTCCAAACCCTCAATTTCCCCCACTCTGTTTCTTTCATCCCTTCTCCCTGGACTCATGCCCCTCACTGTTCTCCCCCTATCCAGCCTTACCACCCCCAGCCCCTTCTCCCCTAAAGAACCCAACTCTGCGCACCTGGATTGTTCCTGGCATCATCTTGAGTTCCCTGGTGGTGGTGGTGATTTCTTTGATCATTGTGTGTAAGTGTCCCTGCTGGGGGATTCTGGGAGTGGATGGCTGCTGGAGGGATAGGGTCTGTCAGGTGCCCTGCCCCTTGAGCCTACTGGACAAGGCTAGCCTCCAGGCCCTGGATTCTTCCCCTCCCAGGTTCCCGGCTGTCCACCAGTCACACCTGCCTCTCAGAGAAATTCACCCACCTGTTGGGCAACTACACCCACCTATCAAACAGCTACTCCCACCTGTCGGACAACTACACCCACCTGTCGGACAACTGTACCCACCTGTCGGGCAGATACACCCATCTGTCAGACAGTCACAGAGACCTGTCAGAAGAGCTCTCCAACTTGAGGGACAATCACACCCACCTCATCGGGGACTACACCAAGCTTCGGGACAGAATCCAGCGGGTGGAGAACCGGCTCTCCAAACTTGTGACATGGGCCCAGGGCCTGGATCACTGTGGACTCCAGAAGTCTGAGCCCCCTTGTAAGTCCAGGGCTGGCTTGAAGGGGCCGGGGAGACCTGTGGTGGGGGTTGTGGGGAGAGGAGAATGGTGGGGGAAGACAGACAAGCTGTTCCCGAAGAGACTCAAGAGGGGGTTGCTGGCCCGGCCCAGCTCTCAGGAGCTCCAGCATGGGGACTTTGCTGCTCTCCCAGGCCCCAAGATGGAGGAAATGGCCTCCGACCCCAGGACCAACCCAACAGCCCATGGTCTCAGGAGATCCCGGGATTTCCAGACAACTGGCAGACTCTCTGACCCACTCTGTTCTTGAGGCAATTCTGTCTTCCTTCTCTCTCTCCTCTAGACCTCAGCTGCCTGTCTTGCCCAGCTAAGTGGATCCTCTTCAGACAAAACTGCTATCTCTTCTCTGAAAACTCTGAGAGTTGGCGTGGCAGCGTAGACCGGTGCCAAGATCTCCAGTCAACGCTGGTTACCATCATTGACCAGATGGAGCAGGTGAGACTGCTGTGGCAAAGAGAGGGGAGTGAGCTGTAGGTCATTCTCTGTCCATCCTGCTCCTCCTGGTGGGAGGCCCCAGGAATTATCCCTGTGCTGGGCCACATGCAGTGGGGGGTGGGGGGGGAGGGGGAGCGGGGCAGGAAGGGAGGGATTCAGCTAGGGGGAGGGATCCAGAACATTTACAGGAAGCAGCATGACCTAGCA
The DNA here is from genome assembly GCF_004115215.2 of Ornithorhynchus anatinus. Classification (NCBI taxonomy): domain Eukaryota; kingdom Metazoa; phylum Chordata; class Mammalia; order Monotremata; family Ornithorhynchidae; genus Ornithorhynchus; species Ornithorhynchus anatinus. The sequence continues at coordinate 116,986,523 of NC_041749.1, read as the reverse complement.
GAAAGAACCAGGGTCTGGGAGTCAAAGGACCTGGGATCTAATTACAGCTCTGCCATTTGCTCGCTGTGCAATGTTGGACAAGTCACTTCACTTCTCTGGGCCTCAGTTTCCTCATCTGTGAAATAAGGATTCAATCCTACTCCCTCTTACATAGACTGTAAGCCCCATGTGGGACAAGGACTGTGTCCAACCTGATTATCTTGTGCTTGGAATGTAGTAAGCACTTAATGCCACAATTAACAAATAGCATAATTCAATTAGCCATCCTATGTGACGCTTGGACTCTCTCAAAGGTCTTTCTGAGCCTCCAGGCAGCAAGGAGAATCTACTGGATCGGCTTGACCGATGAGTATCATGAAGGCCAATGGACGTGGGTAAATTCCCATATATTCCAGAAGGGGTGAGTCTCCTGGTTCTTTAAATCTCCCCAAAGCCCCCAGCAGTGACCCTCTGACAACATTGCTTTCCCCCTCCCTGCCCCCCACCCCCTCGTTTCCCTTGCTGGGCTCCAAGCTGCCAGCCCTCCTGCATAGGCAGGAAAGTCCTGGCTGGCCCGGGGAGCAGGTGCCTGGAAGCAGGGACAGGCTTACCTGCTGGGGAGCATGAGAGTATCAAATGCTGGCTTGGAGCTTATGAGCCCATGCACAGACTTGTTGATTGAATCTTAGGATGAGGACTTGAATCAATCAGGCGCTTTTATTGACCATTATTGTGTGCAGAGTACTCTACTAAGCGCTTGGGAGAGTACAATATAGCAAAGTCAGAATGCACGTTCCCTGCCCACAACGAGCTTACGGTGAAAAGGGGGAAACAGACCTTAATATAAATAAATTACCAGTATGTACGTAAGTGCTGTGGAGCTGAAGGTGGGGTGAATGAAGGGTACAAATCCAAGTTCAAGGGCGACGCAGAAAGGAGTGGGAGGAAAGGAATGAGAAGAATAAGGCTTTGAAGGTGGGGGAGAGTGATTGTTGGAGATGAAGGGGGAGGGAGTTCCCGGCCAGAGGCAGGACGTGGGCGAGGGGTTGGCAGCAAGGTAGATGAGATTGAGTATAGTGAGTAGGTTGGCATTAGAGGAGTGAAGTGTATGGGCTGGATTGTAGTAGGAGAGTAGTGAGGCGAGGTAGGAGTGGGCGAGATGATATAGTGCTTTAAAGCCAATGGTGATGATGATGATGGTATTTGTTAAGCGTTTACTGTGTGCCACACACTTTTCTAAGGGCTGGGGTAAAGTGGAAAGAGCACGGGCTTGGGAGTCAGAAGATGTGGGTTCTAATCCCAGCTCTGCCACTTGTCTGCTGTGTGACCTTGGGCAAGCCACTTAACTTCTCTGGGCCTCAGTTACCTCATCAGTCTAAAATGGGGATTAAGATTGTGAGTCCCATGTGGGCCAACCTGATTACCTTGTATCTACCCCAGAGCTTAGAACAGTGCTTGGCACATAGTAAGCACTTAACACATACCATTATTATTATTATAATTATGGTATTTGTTAAGCACTTATTATTATTATTATTACAAGGTAATCAGGTTGTCCCACGTGGGACTCACAGTCTTAATCCCCATTTTACAGATGAGGTAACTGAGGCACAGAGAATAATAATAATAATAATGATGTTGGTATTTGTTAAGCGCTTACTATGTGCTGAGCACTGTTCTAAGCACTGGGTAGATACAGGATAATCAGGTTGTCCCACATGAGACTCACAGTCTTAATCCCCATTTTACAGATGAGGTAACTGAGGCACGGAGAAGTTAAGTGATTTGCTCAAAGTCACACAGCTGGCAGGTGGCAGAGTCAGGATTAGAACCCATGACCTCTGACTCCTAAACCCGTGCTCTTTTCACTGAGCCACGCTGCTTAAGTCACACAGCTGACAAGTGGCGGAGCGGGGATTAGAGTCCATGACCTCTGACTCCCAAACCCATACTATACCTACTAAGCTCATGCTGCTGTGAGCCTGGGCTCACAGCCTCAGGGGAAGGAGAACAGGTATCAAATCCCCATTTTAATAATAATATTGGTATTTGTTAAGCTCTTACTGTGCTCCGAGCACTGGTCTAGGCGCTGGGGTAGATACAGGGTCATCAGGTTGCCCCTCGTGAGGCTCACAGTCTTAATCTCCACTTTACAGATGAGGCAACTGAGGCACAGAGAAGTGAAGTGACTTGCCCATAGTCACATAGCTGAGCAGTGGCAGAGGTAGGATTCGAACCCATGACCTCTGACTCCCAAGCCCGGGCTCTTTCCACTGAGCCGAGCATTTTACAGATGAGGAAGCTGGGGCACAGAGAAGTTAGGTGACACTCCCAAGGCCACCCAGCCGGGTTGAACCATGGGTGAGTAGTTCATTCTGGGCCACCAAGTCACTACGTGTAGGGACCTGAAGGGGAAAGTTGGGGGCCGGGGCGGATGATCCATCCCTAGCTTTGAGGATGGCTGTCCAGAAGACAAGCTCACATGGTTCTGTCAAATGTCCCATTGCCATGGAGTTGGAAGGCTGTGCTGGACAGTGTGACCTAGTGAAAAGATCAAGGGCCTGGGAGTCAGAGGACCTGGGTTCTAATCCTGCCTCCACCACTTGCCTGCTGTGTGATCCTGGGCCAGTCACTTCATTTCTCAGTTCCCTCAAGTACAAAATGGGGATTCAATGCCCATTCTCCATCCTACCTAGACTGTGAGCCCCATATAGAGCCTGATTATCCTGTATCTACCACAGGGCTTAGTTCAGTTCTTGGAACATAGCGCCTAACAAATACCACAGTTATTATTATTATTATTATGGTTCAGATCCAGCAGTGCCAGCTCACATAGACTGATGATGGTTTCTTGAGTTTCCACTTAGCCTGGCCTGGAAGGCTGTTGTTGCCCTCTAGGCCCAATTTTCCCTTGTAGGCAGAGATCCGGCTAGATAAGGCACGAGGAGCTGTGCAGGCAGAGTGCTCAAGTAGGCAGTGAGACCAGATTGCAACCTGAAATAGCAGGATGGGCTTTCCACAAACATTTCCCGGAACCCTGGAGAAAGTCTCAAAAGCAGGTCTGGCGTTGACAAAACTGGGCCACAGAGAGTCACCTAGTGGGGAGCATGTCTGCGATTAGGGTTACCACATGTGAGTATTCCCTGAAATCCATAAAGACTTTACAGAAGAGCTGAGATCCTGGCTTCTTTTCTCTCTCCCTGCCCAAGGCAACCCTCTCTGTTTTCTGCCTGTGTCCAACTTTTTCCTACCTTTCACCTTTCAGTCCTACTAAGCTCTCTTTCTCTCTTTGGCCACTCTCCTCCCTGCTTTTTCTTCTCCTTTCTGTCCTCCTCCCACCCTGAAGAATGTGGTAGGCAGGGCAGATACAACTCTGCCTGAACCTACAACAGATAACCTAACGATATATGCCACCCTCTGTCTGTCCAGCTTCACGTCTGCCATAGGACTTGAAGCAGCGTGGCTTAGTGGAAAGAGCACAGGCTTGGGAGTCAGAGGTCATAGGTTCCAATCCCTGCTATGCCACCTGTCAGCTGTGTGACTTGGGGCAAGTCATTTAACTTTTCTGTGCCTCAGTTATCTCATCTGTAAAATGGGGATTAAGTCTGTGAGCCTCACGTGAGACAAACTAATTATCTTGTAACTACCTCAGTGCTTAGAACAGTGTTTGGCACATAACGCTTAACAAATACCATCATTATTATTATTATATCTGTAATTTTATTTATTTGTATTGATGTCTGTCTCCCACACTCTAGACTGTAAGCGTGTTATGAACAGGGAATGTGTTTATTTTTGTATGCTCCCAAGTACTTAGTGCAATGCTCTGCACATAGTAAGTGCTCAATAAATAAGAATGAATGAGTGAATGTATGTCATGGGGCTGTCACCTTGGAGAAGTATCAGGCGGCCACCATCTCTTGTCCCTCACAGCCTTTCTGCCCCCGCATCATTTGCTTTTCTGAGGCAATGGCTTACCTTGCTTAATACCTGAAGCTGACCCTGCCTTGAGCTGGGTTTGGCCCCCACCCCCAGGTTTTGCTGGTTTCTTTCTGTGTGGACCAGGACTGGTCAGCCAGCCAGGTGATTGATAGGTTGATGATAGATCGATTGATAGGCCATTGTTGGCGGGTAGAAAATTGGAAGGGAGGGAAGGAGGGGAAAGTCTACAGGCTCTTCTCTTGGCCCATTCCCATGGACTGGAGGTTCAGTATCCCAAGCAGAGGGGTTGAGGGAGATTGGGCTATATGACACTTCAGGCTGGAAGATTCATTGCTGGAAGAGGGGCCCTGGATCTTGGGGGGGAAATGACCTGAGGTTTGTTGTGTTTGATCTGCCAGATATTGGGCCCCAGCCCAGCCTGATAACTACCTCTCAGATGAGAACTGTGTGTCCCTGGGAGAGAAGGAAGGGTTTGACAACTGGAATGATGCACAATGCTCAAAGAGATACCATTACATCTGTAAGAAGGAGGCTGAGCGAATGCAGCTTTGATGGTCCCAACCTCAGCATCACCAGCGGATGGAAAGGGCAACTGGCTGGAGGGGGACCAGATTCCCTCTGCAAAACAGTGGGGACATGGGGCTGGGCCCGCTGCCCGCATCAGACGGGAGGAGGGCGTACCACACTTGCCGGTCACTTTGGAGGTTCTCCTCCTGTGGGTCATTGCACATACCATCCCCCCTTTCCTGGAATGCCTTCTCCTTCCCTCCATTTTCCCTTCAAAAATACTACTAAAAATCACCTCTTCCATTCAGGCTTCCCAGAAGAACACCAATCACTTAGGGAAGGCTTTGGTACTTATGCGAATCTCTTCCCTTTTGTGTGTGTGTGTGTGTGTGTGTGTGTGTGTGTGTGTGTGTGTGTGGTTCCCCTGTTTGTCCTGTGCACCCCTTTGGATTGTCAGTCCCTCAAGGGTAGGTACCATGTTTACTGTTCCCTCTGCCCCTTCCCTCAGGGTAGGAGAGAGAGAGAGTGAGAGAGAGAGAGAGGGAGTGTGTGTGTGTCTCCCCAGCCTCCCGCATAAGACTGTCAGCTTCACCAGGACCGGATGTATGCTTTCTCCTCCCTCTGTCCCTTCCCCAGGGTTCTGCCCACAGTGGGCATTCAAGTTGGACAAGGTACAACTCAGACACTCTGTGTTGATCTCCTCAGCATGGCAGCTGCTGCTGTTACCACTGAGTGTATGTTTGTTCCACAGGAGAACAGTCATCCTCTGTCACAGGAAGCACCTGCATCCAACCAGGGAGAGAGAGAGGCAGCCCTGGGGAGGCCCTATCACCACTAAGGGGAGGGTGGGGGGAAGGGGAGGAGGCTCTGGCTCCCCCCACCACCCTCGCACATGGTCCGATCATCCACAGACTCAGTTGCTTCCCCCTCAGCCTACACTCTCCCTTCAACTTCCTCCCATCTAGGCCTTCCTCCCTGTCTCCAAGCCTCTGCTCCTGCTGCCCCGCTGCATAGAACAACTTCCTTTTTCCTCACACCATGACAAACGCTCACCTCCTTTCACCACAGTGCAAGGTTGTCTCCTCCGGGAAACCCTCCCTGATTTGACCCTCCCCCCATCATTATCTACATAACTGTCATGATCGTGCCCCTCTGGTCAGATGGACGGGGGTTGTCTGTGTGTCTGTTGCGTTTCTCCTATTTCACACATAGACCCCATAGTCTCCGGAGGGCTTAATAAAGACTTGCTGACTCAATGACGGAAGTGATTTTTATCTAACTGGGCCCAGACCTAGAGGTGCAGGAAAGGAAATGGGGTGGAGAGGGGAGGCTAGGAGCCAGGGTTCATTCTGGAGGGAGGGGGAGAATATTCTGGGAGGGTATTCTTGGGGAGGTTGTGTCCTGAGTTGGGGCCAGGGTTCAGGTTATGTTTCAATTAATGTGGCCTAGTGGAAAGAACACAGGACTGGCTACTGGATAATCCTGATTCTACCATTTATCTGCTGTGTGATCTTGGGCAAATCACCTAACTTCTCTCAGTTTCTTCATCTGTAAAATGGAGATAAAATGCCTGTTCTCTCTCAATCAATCAATTTACTGAGTACTTACTCTGTGCAGAGGACTGTATTAAACAGTTCTTTTTTTTTAAAGTTATTTGTTAAGTGCTTACTGTGTGTAGACACAAGATCATCAGGTTGGACACAGTCCCTGTCCCACATGGGGCTCACAGTCTTAATCTCCATTTTACAGATAAGGTAACTGTGGCACAGAGAAGTGAAGTGATTTGCCCAAAGTCACATGGCAGACAAGCTGTGGAACTGAAACTAGAGCCCAGGTCCTTCTGACTCCTAGACCCATGCTCTAACCAATAGTCCACGATACTTCTCTTGGGAGAGTATTCATTCATTCATTCATTCATTCATTCATTCAGTAGTATTTATTGAGCGCTTACTATGTGCAGAGCACTGTACTAAGCGCTTGGAATGTACAATTCGGCAACAGATAGAGACAATCCCTGCCCAATAACAGGCTCACAGTCTAAATGGGGGAGACAGACAACAAAGCAAAACAGAACAAAGCAACATCATCAAGATAAATAGAATCATGGAGATATACACCTCATTTACAAAATAAATAGGGTAATAAACACTATACACAAATATGCACAATGCTGAGGGGAGGGGAAGGGGGAAGAGCAAAGGGCAGGAGGGTGGGAAGGGGAGGGGCTTCGGAGAGTAAAATATAGCAGGTATAGCAAATATTTATATTTATTATTCGTTATAAATATTTATTTGTGATATTTTGTTATAAATATTTGTTATATTTGTTATAAATATAGCAACATTATAAGAAATATAATTTTGTTATATTGAACTCTCCCAAGCACTTAATACAGACCTCTGCACACAGTAACCACCTAATGTTTGATTAATTGATTGATTGAACATAGAGTTGGTAGACAAACTCCCTGACCACCAGGAGTTTACAGTCTACAGTTTCCCACCCTCTTAGACTGTGGAACAGGGACTATATTCAATCTGGTTATCTTGAATCTACTTCAGTTATTAAGGACAGGAGCAAGGGCAGTGGGTTTGTGCCCCGAGGGCTGGAAAGGGGATTAGGAGAGGAGATGGAGAGAACCAGCTGCTGAAGTTCCCTGTTTTGCTTTTCCATCCCAAGTTTCCACCCCAAGAGCTTATTTCAGGCCACTGCCCGGTTGGGCTGGAAGCCCCATCTTTAACTCTGGAGAGCGACTCTCCCTCGTAGCCCCAGTGAACACAACCCACATCTCTGTGTCTGAGTCTCCTTGGGCCCCAGCTTTCTCCTGGGGTCAAGCGTTAAGCTCTCCCTCCCCTAATTCGCCAACTGCCCAATTAGTTGTGGCTCTGGGACTACCTCCATTCCCACTTTCCCCCTAAATAAGCTGCATACTGTGGGCGGCAGAAGCTGCAGGAGAGGGAGGCTTGGCACCAAAAAGAAAAAAAAATTGGACGCAAAGGTGTCCAATTCCATGGGCCAGCTGAAAACTGGACTGGCGATTTCTCTCATCAGAAGTTCCATAGGTATTTTTGAGCTGAAAATTCTCAATCTTTTCAATTCCATGATTCTCCGAGGCCTCCCACAAGCCTCCCCACCTTCCTCCATGACATCTCCAATGTCGTCTGCTTTCCAGGGCATCGTGGGGTGTCTGCACCCCCCTTAGAACCCCCTCAGGCAAGCTCAGGCTCATTCCCCCAACCCTGAGGAGCTAGGTGAAGGTAGAGGGACCCCAGAGCAGGAGGTAGGGTGACCATCTTCTGGTTTTATACTAGACAGTATGATTTTCAGTTGATCTGTCCTCTGTCTGGTACTGAGCTGGGTGATGGCCTAGGGGAAAGAGCGGGAGCTTGGAAGTTAGAGGATCTGGGTTTTAATCTTGGCTCTGCCACTTGTCTGTTGTGTGACTTGGAGAAGTCACTTCATTTTTCTGTGCCTCACTTTCCTCATCTGTAAAAATGGGGATTAAATTTTACTCCCTCCTACCTAGACAGTGAGCCCCATGTGGGGCAGGGACTATGCCCAACCTGAAAACCTTGTTATCTACAGCACTTGGTACAGTGCTTAGTACATAGCAAGCACTTAATAAATACCAATCTTCTTCTTCATAATGATGATAATAATAATAATACTAAGTGCCAAGCTTTCCTCTGCCATGCCTCCTACTGCCATGTTCCATAGCTCGGACCTGGGATGGGAGCCCAACAGTACTGGAGCAAATGGTGGGGTGTCAGGAGTTCCCCTAGAGAGACACTCTAGGATTGGCCAAACTCAGGCATCCTTCTGCAAAATGGAGGCTACGACGCCATCACATTCCTCTGCATGTTGAGAGGTCCTTGTCTGGAGTCAGTGAGGTGTTCCAGTGGCCCCCGCTAGCAGGGAGTGGTGTGGTGAGGGAGAATATGAGTCTTCTTGAGTCTGAGGGCCCTGTCTATGACGTTCTCTTCAGGCAGTGCCCACCCTTCACATCAAAATCCTTTACCCATCCCTAACTGACTCTACTTCCCCTCACCCCAAGGTACCTGCTCCAGCAGGGCAGGGAAGCCAAGACCAGGACAAGGCGGCCACTATTCTCTCCCTCCCATCTTCCTCCCTTTGGCCTGGGAAGACCTGGGAACTGCAGTGGGCCACAATGATGGGAGACTGTGTAGGGTGGGAGGGGAAGCGGGGAGACACTCAGGGAACCCAGGAGGTTGGGGTGGGGGGATGACTCTGGCCACATGGCTCTCCTCTGGATTGCCCAATGGGCGGCCGCTCCCCTTAACAGACAGATGCAGTAAACGGTTGTGCCGTGGTGGAGAGAAGGGTATTGAGAAAATTTGTTCTTCAAAACTCCAGGCCAACCACAAGAGCCCACTGCTGTCCCCACAGCCTCACCGCTGTTTGGAGGGAACGGGTCTTAGGACAGGGCCTGGCTGAGGGATCTTAAGATCTCCTGCCTCCATCCATGTGAATGTGTAAACCACCAGGATCTTATCCTATGTTTCAAAATTTCCAGGAAAGGGACTCCACGGTCTTCCCTGGAGGCCTGTTCTTGTGCCAAACTCCTCTGACCTCTAAAAAGTTCTTCCTTAGGTCTAACAACTCTTTTTTTCTGCAGTTTCAGCCAATTTCTTCTTGTTCAATTATCTGTGGCCATAGAGAACAGCTAGTTACCATTCTAGGGGAGGCAGTGTGGTCTAGCGGACAGTGCACAGGTCTGGGAGTTAGGGTCCCTGAGTTCTAGTCTCCCCTCTGCCATTTGCTTGCTGTGTGACCTTGGGCAAATCACTCGGTTTCTTTATCTGTAAAATAGGAATACTCTCCCTCTCTCTTAGAGTGGGGGGCAAAGGACAGATGGAACTGTTTATCTTGTATTTATCCCCAATGCTTAGCACAGAGTAAGTATTTAATAACTATTATACTTATTATTCTCATCATCATCATGATCATCATCAGTATTTATTGAGCACCCACCATGTGTGGGGTCCTATTAAGTACAGAGCACTGGACTAAATGTCTACCATGTACAAAGAACTGTACTGGTTGCTTACCATGTGTAGAGTACTGTACTATCTGCTTACTGTGTGCAGGGCACTGTACTGGGCTCCTGGGATAATTCTCCAGGAATTTACAGTCTAATTGGGGAGATAACCAGGTACATGTTGCAAACATACAATAGCTAGGAACAGCAAGGCCTAGTGGATGGAGAACGGGCCTGGTAGTCAGAAGGATCTGAGCTCTAATGCTGACACTTAATAATAACAATTTAATAATAATTTGGTATTTGTTAAGCGCTTACTATGTGCCGAGCACTGTTCTAAGCGCTGGGTAGATACAAGGTAATCAGGTTGCCCCACCTGGGGCTCACAGTTCTATTCCCCATTTTCCAGATGAGGTAACTGAGGCCCAGAGAATTGAAGTGACTTGACCGCAGTCACACAGTGGATAAGTGACGGAGCTGGGATTAGAACCCATGACCTCTGAGTCCCAAGCCTGGTCTCTTTCCACTGAGCCATGCTGCTTCTCTTGCCCGCTGTGTTTCCTTGGGCAAGTCAATTCACTTCTCTGTGCCTCAGTTACCTCATATGTAAAATGGGGATTAAGACTGTGATCCCCAGGTGGGTCAGAGACTCATCCAACCTATTTAGCTTGCAACAACCCCAACGCTTAAAACTGTACTTGACACATATTAAGCGCTTAACAAATACCATTATTATTATTAGCTAAAAGGGAAAAGGCAGAGATACTCATAATCAAAACCAAAGAGGTCATTAAATAAAACAATAGAAGGGTGACTGCTGAGCTGGCCAGAGAGGAAGGGATTAGCAGGGCAGGCTTCTCTGAAAAAGTGGTTTAAGAGGCTTTGAAGGAGAGAAACTGGGAATCTAGGGGGGAGGGCATTCCATGCAGGAGGGAAAGGCCTGATCCATAGATGGAAGGCAGGAGACTGGGTTGGAAGTGAGAGAGAAGAGGGAGCCTGTAGCTCAAGTCTCTCCAGAGACTTGAATGGTTATTCAGTCATCCATCAGCAATCTCTTTTCTAGGATAAACACCCCTTATTCCTTTTCCCTTTCTTAATAGGGCCTAGCTTCCATCCCTTTAATCATTTCTGTTGTTCTTCTCTAGACTTCCTTGAGAGGACCTCACAGATAGTAAGAGAGACAAAAAGAGGGAAAGCAAGACAAAAAAGAGATGGCAGAGTCAGAGACATAGACAGGAAGAGTGGGAGGGAGAGAGAGAGAGAGAGAGAGAGAAGTAGAGAGTGGAGAGGCAGATACAGAGGGACCAGATATAGTTAGGGAGACACAGAGAGGAGAGGCAGAGACAAAGAGAAACAGAGACTTAGAGAGTGAGAGAGAGCGAGAGGAGAGGCAGAATCAGAGGCAAATAGAGAGACATAGATGGGGAGAAAGAGATAATAGAGAGGAGATGCAGAGTCAGAGATAGAGAGAAGAGGAATGAATGGAAGGGATGATGAATGACAAGGCGGGAAGGGAGGCAGGCTCTCCATAGGCTGCTCCCCAGCATTCCCCACCCCCACCAGTCACTATGCCTTCAGGGCCAGCCCCCTACCCAGGACTGGAGGAAGGTCAGCCCCTCCCTGAGGGAGAGCAGAAGGCAGGGGGCTGCAGGCGTTGAGGAGGGGGGACTGTGGGTAAGGGGCAGCCGTTGGGAAGGGGATGTATGTGTAATCCCACGTTTCACAAGCCAAAACCCAAAGGAAAGGAAGCAGGAGAGGGTGGGTGGCTGGCCAGAGAGTGGGATTCCTGTTGTCTCCACACCACAACTGCCTGCCCCGGGCTACTTAACCTGAGCAGGTCCCCTGGCCCAGGATCCCCCTACCCTGGGCTGAAGGGTGGAGAACGCCACCGACAGACACAGCATGCACGATTGCAGTGCTCTGACCTTCCTGATCCTGGGGACTCTGGCCCACACAGCGTACCCAGGTAAGGGGCTGCCAGGCGCTCTCCCCCTAAAAAAAAATATCAATCTCCCTTGTCTCCAGGACAGACCTGAGGTTGGGCTTGGGCAGTTCCTGGACCCAGTGGAGGACAAGGATCAAGTCCCCTCTGATGATTTTGCCTCTACCCCAGTGCTTGGCACAGAGTAGGCACTTCATAAATACCATCGCCATTATTATTATCATCGCTACTCTGGAGGAGGCCCCAAAACTGGTCTTTGGCATGGGGAAAGAAAAACAAATTTGCCCTTTCCTGTTTCCTCTGCTATGCTCATTCCACCTCCCCAATCCACCTCTCCTCACTTCCTTTAGCATGCTACTAAAAGCTCTAACTCCTCCAGGATGCCTTCCCTGATTGACCCTCACCGATCACTCCCACCACCCCAAACATCTCTCCTCAGCCCCTGTCTGGACCTCTATATTCTTTTAGGTGGTTTTCTGTCATTTGTGCCATTGAAAACCTGATAGGTTTTTTGAGTTTTTGACATTTGGGGATTATGGTGAATGTAACTTCGTGATGCAATTGTGCTGTCTCCCCCATGAGATTGTCAGGCTCTAGAGGGCAGGACCATGTCTACTCATCCCTCTGTCTCCCCACCAGTCCCCAGTTGTGAGTGTGTGAGTGTGTTTATCGTCTCCCATCAGACTGTCAGCCTCTTGAAAGCAAGGTACCGTGTTTTCTCCCTCTGTTCCTCCCTGCAGCCCTGGCCTGGTTATTCCAGAATGATTTACCGCCTCTGTTTACTAAACAAGGCTCTAATGTTGGAAACCCCAATCTGCTCCCTTGAGGTGTTTGCCCAGTCCCTGGCCCTGTTGTAGCTGCTTAAGGGTCTTCCCATCCTGGAGCCCAGCTAGCCACTTCCTTTAGCATGCTACTAAAAGCCCTAACTCCTCCAGGATGCCTTCCTGGTTGACTCTCACCGATCACTCCCACTACCCCAAAGCACTTACGTACGTATCTGTAATTTTATTTATTTGTATTGATGTCTGCCTCCCCCGGTCTAGACTGTGAGCCACTGTGGGCAGAGAATGCCACTCTTTATTCTTGTGTTGTACTTTCCCAAGCGCTTAGTACCGTGCTCTGCACCCAGTAAGCGCTCAATAAATATGATTGAATGAGTGAATGAAAGTAAAAGTACTAGTGGTAGTAATAGTAATAATAATATCTCTGTTTTGTTCCCTGCCAGGACCTCTGCGGGGCACGATTGTTGGGGGGAAAGAGGTGAAACCCCACTCTCGGCCCTATATGGCTTCCCTCCAGTTTGGAGGTCATCACCTATGTGGGGGTACCCTGATCCGCCCCCGCTGGGTACTGACTGCTGCCCACTGTGAGCTCAAAGAGTAAGTGCCCTTGAGGGGTGAGATCATGGATTGGGGTGACAGTCATTTTAGTCCCATCCCCCCTCCAGGCAACCTCCCCTCAGCTCGGAACCCAAAGTCGTTCCTGGATGGAGGATCTAAATGCCCTTTAACTGGCTACCACCCCGGCTTGCTCTCCTGGGTACAGGAGATGCGGGGGGCATACTGGAAAGAACCCCTGGGTGGGGGACCCAGGAATGGAGGGGGGAGGGCTCACCAGCCCCTGGCTCACCCTCCCCCCTCCCCGCACGATTGCAGGAACCTTCCTGCCTACCGGGTGGTCCTGGGGGGTCACTCTCTCCAGCACCCCGAGCCCTCGCAGCAGGTCTTCTCCATTCAGCAAGCAGTCCCATACCCGCTCTACAATGCCCACACCGACGTCAATGACATCCAGCTTCTCAAAGTGAGGAGAACAGAGGGTGGGGATGGGGTTTGGGAATTCTCCTGGGTGAGATCCCTTGGCCCTAGGCCTACTGGGAGAAGGGACGGAGGAGCGTCGGCAGGCTCCACCCTGACTTCAGGAACTGGCCAACCTGGGTGTCCCCTGGGGAAGGGCCCAGTCCCAAGCCACTGGGCTGGACCAGTCCTCCCCCTCTGTCCCTCCTCCCAGCCAACCCTCAATGCCAGGGACTTCTCGGGGACTCTGGGCTTTGAAAACCCTTCCTGTCACTTGATCTCCTCTGACGGTCCTCGGAGATGGGGTTGGTTGAAAGTGCCATGGAAAGGAATGCAAATCACTATTCAAATCTATGCAAAACTGCAGAGCAGCAATGGGCCTTTGGCCCGCATTTCCTGGGGAAAGCCCACCAGCTAGAACGGGAGTACACAGGTGGGGCACCCCGCTGTGACCTGCTGGTAAGGGATGGGGGTGGGAGGAAGAGTCTCTGGAGGATCCCTCCAGGGCTCAGCAGGGGGCTGGAATTCCAGGTCTTGGTTCCCCTCCCATTCCCCTCCGGCCCCCAAAACTCCCCAATCCTGATCACTCCAGGTGATGACTCAAGGAGCCTGAGCTATTTCAAAGGTCCGGGAGTCCCCAGATGGTCCTGGGTCCTTGGGAATTGAGTCAGAGGCCCTCCAGGGAAGCCCCGAGCTCTAGGTCCAGCCCTGTCCCATAACAAGCCCTTCTCCAGGCTGTGGGTAGTCACCGAGCCTCACCCCCCTACTCCCCTCTCCTCCCCTCTCCTGGGGCGGGCCTGGACGGAAACATTCAATGGTTCCCATTGACTGACTACCATGTAACCTCCTCCCCGGCCAGCTGAACAGCAGCGCCCTCCTGAACAACTTCGTGAAGCTGGCTCGGCTGCCTCGCCGGAACAGTGACCTGCCCCCGCGGGCGCGGTGCCGGGTGATGGGCTGGGGGGACGTCACGGGCCTCCAGGTCCTGCCCCGGGGCCTGATGGAGACCAATGGCACAGTGGTGGCCCGCGAGAGCTGCAACATCACCTGGAAAGGGGCCATTACCCAGGACATGATCTGCGTGACCGGCCCCCACAACAGTGTGGAGGGAGTCTGTGGGGTGAGGCCCGGCGGTCGGGGCGTACAGGGAGGAGGGAGGTGGGCAGGCTTCTGGTTGGCCCCAGGCTGATGCTTCTGGCCCTCACCAGCAAGGGGGTCCCCCCGCTGAAGGGCCCCCAGGGTGGCTCATCGCCCGCTCCAGAGCAAGTAGGGCTGGGGACTCCAGGCCCCTAATCCGTCTGCCTTGGATGGTTCAGGCATTCCCCTCCTGGGAGGCAGGGGGCTGAACCAGATGACCTCTAGCTCTGGGATTCTAGGATTCCATGTCAGGTGGAGCTTTCCTTGCAACTCTCCCAACCAGAGCCTGACAGGCCTTGTAGGCGCTCAGTTCAGCACCAGCACACTTTGCACAGTAGGCACCCAGTAGGGTGCCCTGCGCATAGTAGGCATCCAGGATCACGATCTGCCCACCAGAGGCACCCAATAGGGTGCTCTGGACAAAGCAGGCATCCAGGACCACCATCTGCCCACTGTAGATGCCCAGGAAAGTGCCCTGAACTAAGGAGTTACCCAGTAGACAGCTCTGAACCAAGTAAGTGCTCAAGACTGCGCTCTGTGCCTAGTTGGCACCCAATACCGTGTTCTTTCCACGGTAGGTGCTCAGTACAGTGCTCTGTGCCCAGCAGGTGCCCAGTCAACACTGGGAATGCTGTCCCTGCATAATAGATTTTGTTTCCTTTCCCAGTCCAAGGCAGTGGGACCCCTGACCACTGTCTTGTCCTTCTACAGGGGGACTCAGGAGGGCCGCTCTTCCACAAGGGGAGGATCCAAGGCATCGTGTCCTTTTCAGCCCCACGGTGCGGGGATCCCCGCTACCCAGACGTCTACGCCCGGGTCTCCACCTTCGTGTCCTGGATTCAAGACATCCTGCAGCATTACTGACCATTTGGGGTGGGAGAGGCCAGGGGAGGGTCCTGGGGATAGGGGCAAGTCTCCACACAGAGGCAGTGGGGCAATGACCAGAAGGATGGGCAAGATGACCCCTTCCCATCAGAGGATGTATGGCCTTCAGAGTTCATTGTCCCCAACCCCTGCCTCAGGAAAAGATGCCACCTGGTCAGCATTTACAATGCCCTATTTACCAACACTTGGGAGATGATTTCTGCGCCGGTTTTGTTGCTTAATAAAACTTTTCTGATCTATGATGGTCTGCTGGTTTGGATCTTTTCTCCTCCCAGCAGCCTCACTTGGTTTCTGGCCCCTTTACCCACTCCCACCCTGCATCTGCACACCCTAGACTCTCAGCTGGGGCTCTCCCCACTTAAGGCCTTCCGTACCTGGAGTTTGGGGCCCTGGTGCCCACTCCTGGGAAGATTCTGGTTGGGGGGGGAAAAGAGGACAGAGAGCTATGATGGATGGGGACGCTGCAGCCTCTAACCTCCAACTGACCGCCAGATCTAATGTCACTGTCTTCCAAGCAGCAAGGCTTAGTGAAAAGACCCCTGGCCTGAGAGTCAGGGGACCTGGGCTCTAATCTAGTCAGGGGCTCTGCCAATTTGCCTGATGTGTGATCCTAGGCAAATCACTTAACTTCCCCATGTCTAAGCTTCCTCATCTATAAAATGGGGAGTCAATTCCAGTTCTCTCTTCCTTTTAGACTGTGTGCCCCATGTGGAGCAGGGACTGTCTCTGCTTATATTGTATCGACCCTAGCATGTAGTCCAGGCGATGAGCTGGGAGGACACCGTGGCTGTTCACTGTTTCAGTGACGTGTGAGTGTCCCTCCCCAGGCTCCCGTTTTCAGGCCGAGTCCCAGCCCCTGTGTTGAGATGACGCCTCGGCCGGAGTCAGCCTAAAAGTATGGTATGGGTGACTCTTGTCCTGGATTACTATTATTTTTATATTTGTATGCTGTCCCCCCCGACGCCCCCAAGGCCGTTGCCAGGAAGGATCCTGGGGGTCAGGTAACAATAATAATGATGATATTTGTTAAGCACTATGTATCAACCACTGTTCTAAGCGCTGGGGTAAATACAAGCTAAATGGATTGGAGAGAAATCCCTGTCCCACATGGGGCTCAAAGTCTTAATCCCCATTTTACAGATGAGGTAACTGAGGCACAGAGAAGTTATTAAGTGTCTTGCCCAGGGTGACACAGCAAGTGGTGGATCTGGGATTAGAACCCAGGTCCTTCTGACTTCCAGGCCTGTGCTCTATCCACTAGGCCATGCTGCTGATGTGTGCCAGTGGCAAGTTCTGGAGGGAGAGCTGCCCCTGGGCACAGAATCGATTGAGTGGTTGGTGTTGGCAAGATATTCCATGAAAAGGGCATTTTGGGGAAACCTGCATGCAGTTTGGATGGCTTCAGGAATGATTTCAATCACTCAATCAGCGGTATTTACTGAGCACCTACTGTGCAGAGTACTCTTCTAAGCACCTGGGAGAGCACAATACTATAGAGTTGGTAGACACAATCCTTGCCCTCAAGGAGCCTACATACAAAGAGCCTAGTCCTGGCCCAGATACCAGTAGACCCCTCAGGCCCCTGACACCAAGTCCCTTCACCAACAGGGTCCATCAAACCCTGGACCTCTCCTGGCCTCTCCTTCCTTTTTTTAAATAGTATTTGTTAAGGGCTTACTATGTGCCGAGCACTGTACTAAGCATTGGGGTAGGTACAAGATAATCAGGTTGGACATGGTCCCTATCCCACCTAGGGCTCACAGTCTTAATCCCCATTTTACAGATAAGGTAACTGAGTCATAGAGAAGTTAGGTGATTTGCTTAAGGTCATCCAGCAGAGAAGTGGTGGAGCCAGGATTAGAACCCAGGTCCTTCTGATTCCCAGGCCCATGCTCTATCCACTAGGCCACACTGTTTCTCAGAAACTCCAGCTCAGGCCAGATAGTCCTGGGAGCTCATTCCCCCGATAGCCTTAAAACCTGTTATCCAGTGTTTGGTTTTAGGATCTCGGAGAGGCATGACCCCAAAACCCATGAGGATGATTTCTGAGTGCTGAAGGTGAGCAGCTCGAGGGTGTGGCAATAGGGTGGTGAAGGGGATGAAAAGGGGTTGGTATTAGGGCAGGTGGGAGGGAGACAGAGCCCAAGGATCTGGGAAAGGGGTCTGACATTGATTGGTTGGAGGCTCTACTCTAGACTGGAAGCTCCTCACGGGCAGGAAACGTGAATACCATCTCTGTTTAACTGTACCCTCCAAAGTGCTTAGTACAACACCCTGCACACAGTAAGCACCAAATAAATATCACTGATTGATTGATTGATTGACTGAGGCTGTTCCTGAAGCCATCTGGCCTGAATACAGGCTTTCCTGAAATACCCTTTTCACATTTACTCATTTGTTTATATTTTTATTACCCTATTTATTTTGTTAATGAGATGTACATCCCCTTGATTCTATTTATGGCTATTGTTTTTGTCTGTCTGTCTCCCCTGATTAGACTGTAAGCCCGTCAACGGGCAGGGATTGTCTCTATCTGTTACCGAATTGTACATTCCAAGCGCTTAGTAGAGTGCTCTGCATATAGTAAGCTCTCAATAAATACTATTGCATGAGTGAATGAATATGTCCCTTTGATTGATGTTGGCTCCAATCCCAATCAATCAATCAGTGGTACTTATTGAGCACTTACCGTGTAAGAACACTAGACTAAGTGCTTGGGAGAGTACAATACAGTAGAATTGGTATACGCGTTCCCTTGCCACAAGGAGCTCACAGTCTAGAGGGGGAGACAGACATTAAAATAAATTACGGTTACGTACATAAGTGCCGTGGGGCCGAGGGTGGTGTGACTATCAGTACTTAAGTGTCCCAGATCCAAGTGCATAAGTGATGCAGAAAGGAGAGGGCGAAGGGGAAGTGAGGGGGTAGTCAGGGAAGCCCTCTTGAAGATGAGACCTTAATAGAACTTCGAAGGTGGGGTGAGTGGTGGTCTGGTGTATATGGAGGGGGAGGGAGTTCCAGGCAAGAGGGAGGATGGGGACAAGTCTCAAGGAACGCTGTCCTGTTCCAGGAAGCCTCCCCAGATTAATTCAAAGTGACATACAAATATGTGATATGTAAATGAGCCCCACATCCACAGCTCGGATACTTTTGGCCGTGGCTTGGCAGACGTTCTCTGGAGCCATAGGGTGCGTGGGTGGGGGCGGAGGGCGCGGAGCGGGTGGCAGTGGTGTTGGGTGGGCAGTTGGGAAAGGGGGAGAGGGTGAAGTTTCCTGGAGGGGACCGTTGGCTCTGAACTGCATTAACGGCCCTGAGGGGACGTCCCCAAATATAACTACTAACCCAGTCAGATGAATCTGGGCCCCACCCCTTTCCCCACCTCAGTCCACCCAGTTCAACTCCTTCTCTGACTCTGAGCCTGTGGTTCCTCATTTCTTCCAGCACGCTATCTCTGTCTCACCCTATCTCTGGCTCTCCCCTGCCGGTCTCCCTTTAACTCTCCATCCCTCTCTATTTCTTCTCTCCCTATCTCTCCTTCTTTAAACCAATTAATAGAATTTCTTGAGCACAAACTAAGCGCTTGGGACCTGTTACTCTGCCTCCTCCTCTGTGCCTTTCCCCCATCTCTGTTTCTCTCATTTTGCTTTCCCTCCTTATCTATGACTCTCCCTCTCTTTCTGCCTCTTCTCCTCTTTCTCTGTCTCTCCTCTCTCCTGTCTCTGTCTCTAATAATGATAATAATACTTGTTAAACACTTATTATGTGCCAAGCACTGGGGTAGATACAGTGTGATCAATAATAATAATAATAATGTTGGTATTTGTTAAGCGCTTACTATGTGCCGAGCACTGTTCTAAGCGCTGGGGTAGACATAGGGGAATCAGGTTGTCCCACGTGGGGCTCACAGTCTTAATCCCCATTTTACAGATGAGGGAACTGAGGCACAGAGAAGTTAAGTGACTCGCCCACAGCCACACAGCCGACAAGTGGCAGAGCTGGGATTCGAACTCATGAGCCCTGACTCCAAAGCCCGTGCTCTTTCCACTGAGCCACGCTGCTTCTCTTAAGATCAGATTACGATCAGATCTGACACAGTCCCCATCCCATGTAGGGCTCACAGTTTAAGGGGGAGGGAGAACAGGTATTTTATCCCCATTTTACAGATGAGGAAATTGAGGGCAGGGAATTTAAGTAACTAGTCCAAGGTCACACAGCAGGCAAGTGGCAGAGCCATGATTAGAACCCAGGTCGCCATCAGTCAATCAATCGTTCGTATTTATTGAGCACCGTCTGTGTGCCTTACTATCAGGCCAGGGGAGACAGCCCAGCTCTGGGAATGGGAAGACCTGGGTTCAAGTGAGAGTTCTAGTCCCCCTCTAGACTGTAACCTCGTTGTGGGCAGGGAATGTGTCTGTTTATTGTTATGGTATCTGTTAGGCGCTTACTATGTGCGAGGCACTGTACTAAACGCTGGGGTGGATACAAGCAACTCGGGTTGGTCGCAGTCCTTGTCCCACGTGGGACTCGCAGTCTCAATCCCCATTTTCTAGATGAGGTCACTGAGGCCCAGAGAAGTGAAGTGACTTGCCCGAGGACACACAGCAGACAAGTGGTGGAGGCGGAATTAGAACCCATGACCTTCTGATTCCCAGACCCGCGCTCTATCCACTACTCCATGCTGTGATTGTACTCTCCCAGGTGCTGAGCGCAGTGTTCTGCACACGGTAAGCGCTCAGTAAAAACGACTGACTGACTGACCGACTGACTCTGCTTGCTGGGGCTGTGCCAGCAGGGGGAAAGACTTCCGCCCAAAGAACCACCCGGAACGTCAGTCCCTCAAGGTGGCCGGGCCCAGCGGGGATCCAGAAAAACAGCTGCCTTCTGTGGGCCGTGAAGGCCGTAGTGCCCTCGGAGGCCACTGTCAGGAGGGTCACGGGGTTACAACACAGCATTGGCTCTGCGCTGTGCTCATTTCGGTTCTAAGTGGGTCCTGCACGGATGGCCAAGGGGAGCAGAGGTAGCTGCCGACTGCTCTCAGGGAAGCGGCTCCCAAGGCTCTTCTGTTGTTCAGCCAGCCAGGAGATGGAGCCCTGGTCCTGTGAGTCTCTCCCCAATCCCACGCGCCCCCACATCCCCCCCCCCACCCCCTCCCCCCCGACCCCGTTAGTTTTGGTCTCTTCCTCTCTCTGGCAGACCTTGCCCAGGAAACCTGGGTCCCCGCCCATCAGCCGTGGCCCAGCTCGGAGCCAGGAATCTCACGAGGAGCTAGACGGCTGGCGGATCCCTCTTCGGAGCTCAGTGGGAGAAGCGGGGAGGGAACTCAGGCATCCTGGCCCCCGGCCATGGGGCATGGGGTCCGTAAATGGACCCTCTAAATGGATCCTCTGGACTGAAAGTAAGCTCTATGGAGACAGGGAATGTATCGACCAACTCTGTTATATTGTTATATTGTATATGATGTATTGTATTGTTATATCGAGAAGCAGCATGACATACTGGATAGACCATGGGCCTGAGAGTCAGAAGGTCATGGGTTCTAATCCCGGCTCTGCCATTTGTCTGCTGTGTGACCTTGGGCAGGTCACTTCACTTCTCTGGGCCTCAGTTTCCTCCTCCGTAAAATGAAGATTAAGACTGTGAGCCCTGTGTGGGCCAGGAACTGTGTCCAATCTGTTTTGCTTGTATCTATCTCAGTGTTTAGTACAGTGCCCGGCACACAGTAAGCACTTAACAAATACCATAATTATTATTACTTTCCCAAGCGCTTAGTACAGGGCTCTGCACACAGTAAGTGCTCAATAAATATGATTGAGCTCAGAGCTGGCATAGAGAAACAGCGTGGCTTAGTGGAAAGAGCCCAGGCTTGGGAGGCAGAGGTCGTGGGTTCTAACCCCGGCTCTGCCATTTATCGGCTGTGTGACTTTGGGCAAGTCGCTTCAGTTCTCTGTGCCTCAGTTCCCTCATCTGTAAATGGGGATTAAGTCTGTGAGCCGCATGTGGGGCAACCTGATTACCTTGCATCTACCCCAGCGCTTAGAACAGTGCTTGGCACATTGTAAGCGCTTAACAAATACCATCATTATTATTATTATTATCATCCCGGGATTAGGGGCCTAGGAGCATGGGAAAGGCAGGCCGTCCAAGGAGTTCCTCCAAGCAGGTGGCAACCCATTTGCTAGGTCATCCAGCCACCTCATCCCCAAGGTTCTGGCTGGCCGAGTTACTGTGGCCTTTATCAAATGCAGGGGGATTCAATCAGTCAATCAATGGTATTTATTGAGCTGACACTGTACGCAGAGCTCTGTCCTAAGCACGTGGGAAAGTACTATACAATAGAGTTGGTAGACACATTTCCTGCCCTCAGACACATTCCCTGCCCTCAGTGAGCTCCCACTGAAAGACAGACCAGAGGCCCAGGCATCTCTCTGCTGACCTTGTGTCCTGAATCAATCAGAAGAGGATTTGCCCTTTGTCTGCTCGGGATAAAGGTAGCCTCCGTTCAGCCTCACCGAGTGCCTGGAAGAAAAGGACAAGATCCGTGCCGGGGACGAGGAATGTGCCAGGAAGATCTCAGGGCACAGCAGAGGAAACCCAATGTGGAGGTGAGGGAGGGGTTTTTCTTTGTTTTTTTTCTTTTGATGATATTTATTAAGCACTTACTACATGTTCTAAGCACTGTGGCAGATACAAGTTAATCAGGTCAGATACAGTCTCTGTCCCACATAGGGCTCACAGTCTAAGTAGGAGGGAGAACAGGTATTGAATCCCCATTTTGCAGTTGAGGAAACTGAGGCACAGAGCATGCCCAAGGTCACACAGCAGGCAAATGGTGGAGCCGGGATTAGGACCCAGGTCTTCTGGCTCCCAGGCCCGTGCTTTATCCACTAGGCTAACCTGCTTCTCAAGTATAGGAGTTGCTCTTAACTGTGGGGTGGGGCTGAGGGTTCAGGAAGGGCCTGCAGGCCCCTGCTCTCCAGATTAGGTTTTGAGGGTCCCAGCAATGCCAGCCCCCACTCCACTGTCAAAGCAGCAGACATCACCACACTGCTGCCCTCTCCCCACCAGCCGAGAGCCAGGAAGAGTGTTCCAGGTCACTCAGGAGGAGGCAAAGCCCCCTTTGCCCCTCTCTCTTTCTCCCAATCGATGACATTTATTGAGCACTGTACTAAGCTCTTGGGACAATTTCTCTCCCCTCTTGAAATCCAGAGGGTCTCCTGGGCAGTGGGGAGAGGAAGAGAGAGAGAGCAAGCCCAGGGGGAGTGAACCCATTTGCTTTCTCAGGCGCAGCTCGGCCCCCCAGCCGCCCCCATCCCGGCACACAGTGTTCCTATGAGACTGCCCAGCATCTGCTGGCATCCTGCTCCCAGAGGTGGCTGCATGGGGGAGCCGACCGTCCTCGCCGGAGGGCTCTGGCATCCCAGCGAGGCAGCGGAGCGTGGCGTTCCTGTCCCTGCGTGCCTGTGGCTTCCTGTTTCCTACCCCAGGCATGTGAAGCGCGCGCACATGCAGCAACAGCCAGGCTGGCAGAGGATGGTGGGGGAGTGGGCCGAGCCGGGCGTGAGGATGAGGGCTTCCGGGGATTGGGGAGCATCGAGTGGGCAAGGGGCGAGAGAGGGTGGGAGGAACCCAGGAGTCCCAGCCCCCAGCCTTTCTCCCCAAGGACCCACCGGGAGCAGAGCATCTGCCGGCTCAGCCCCCTCCCTGAGCTGTGGCAGGGGGCGGGGCAGGGGGTGGCATTTAGTCAGGGGAGAGAGGAGCGGAGCACCCAGATGTCCCAACTCTCAACTTCCCATACTGCCCCGGATAGCTTCTCTGATCCTCAAAGAAACAGTGGCCAGGAGGAGAGCCCAGTGGCCAGGTAACAATAACAGTAATAATAATAATAATAACGATAATCGTACTTGTTAAGTGCTTACTGTGTGTCAAGCACCTTTCTAAGCACTGGGATAGATACAAGTTAATCAGGTTGGACACAGTCCCTGTCTCACATGGGGCTCGCACTCTTAATCCCCATTTTACAGAGGAAGTAACTGAGGCCCAGAGAAGTTAAGTGACCTGCCCGAGGTCACAGAGCAGACAAGGAGATCACGGTGTAGGGGCCAGGGTTCCACTGCAGCTGGTCCTGGGGATCTCCTTGGGAGCAAGAGGGAGAGTCCAAGACTGAGTCAGGGAAAGGGAAGCTAAGTGGGGAGGGGCAGGAATGGGGCCGGGAGGGAAGAGGGAGAGCTAGTGTCACTGGAGCGAATGGCCACAGTCCTAGGCCGCCCAGAGAGACGGTGGAGCTCTCTGCGGGGGCGGGCCACCTTGGCAGGATGGAAAAGCCGCAGCAAGGGCTGGTTGTCCCCAGGCTGGGAAAATGGTCCCTGCGGAGCAAGTGAGGATTTGTCAAACTTCAGGTCACAGCCCGGCTGGCAAGTTAGGGGAGGAAACCACCCATCCTGTTGGTCTACCAGCAGGCTCTGCTCCATCCCGATGTCAAGCTCCCTTCACCCAGTGCCTCCCACCCACTCTTGTCACCCTGCCCACTGGAGGAGGGTCATAGTCAGTCAGTCAGTCAATCAGTATTTATTGAGTGCTTACTGGAGGCAAAGCACTGTACTAAGTGCTTGGGAGATGCCCCGGTATCTCCCTGGGGAGGCCAGACCCAGGCCGCCCGCCTTGTCGGGCCCTGGGCGACCAGCGAGGCAGATGAGGGTAGGAGAGAGCCAGGCCTGGCATAAGGAAAGCCTTTCTCCCTGCCACAGAGGACGAACACTGCAGCTGGAAACACGGGGAGGTGGAGGAGACACTGGACAAATAGAATATATTCTACTGTCCTCTCCTAAGTACTTGGTACAGTGCTCTGCGCACTGTAGACTGTAAGCTCCTTGAGGGCAGCGATAGTGTCTACTAACTCTCTTTTCTCTCCAAAGTGAAGAAGCAGTGTTGCCTAGTGGATAAAGCACAGGCCGGGGAGCTAGAGGACCTGGACTCTAAACCTGGCTGTCACATCTGCTGTGTGACCTTGGGCAAGTCGCTTAACTGGTTTAGTGGATAGAGCGTGGGCCTGGGAGTCAGAAAGACCTGGGTTTTAATCGCAGCTCCGCCACAGATCTGTGTGATCTTGGGCAAGTCACTTAACTTCTCTAGGCCTCAGTTACCTCATCTGTAAAATGGGGATTAAGAGTGGGAGCCCTATGGGACAGGGACTGTGTCCAACCTGATTAACTTGTATCTACCCGAGTGCTTAGAACAGTGCTTGGCACATAGTAAGTGCTTAACAAGTAACATTCTTCTTCTTCTCTGTACCTCAGTTTCCTCAACTGGAAAATGGGGATTCAATACCTGTTCTCCCTCCTACTTAGACTGTGAGCCCAGCGTGGGACCTGATCATCTTGTATCTACCTCAGTGCTTAGAACAGTGTTTGACCCCAAGTAAGTGCATAACAAATACTATAACTTTTTTTAAGTGCTTAGTCTGTGTGCTCTGCACACAGTAGACTGGAAGCTCCTAGACGTCAGGGATCATGTCTACTTACTCTGTTGCACTCTCCCAAGTGCTTAGTACAGGGCTCCGCACACAGTGCACTGCAAGCTCTTGAGGGCTCTCAAGATTGATGATGGTATTTTTTAAGTGCTTACTATGTGCCAAGCACTGTTCTAAGCACTGGGGGAGATATAAGGTTATCAGGTTGTGGCAGCGTGGCTCAGTGGAAAGAGCACCAGCTCGGGAGCCAGAGGTCATGGGTTCTAGTCCCGGCTCTGCCGCTTGTCAGATGTGTGACTTTGGGCAAGTCACTTCACTTCTCTGTGCCTCAGTTCCCTCATCTGTAAAATGGGGATTAAGACTGTGAGCCCCACATGGGACAACCTGATCACTCTGTATCCCCCCCCAGCGCTTAGAACAGTGCTTTGCACATAGTAAGCGCTTAGCAAATACCATTATTATTATTATTATTAATCCTCATTTTACAGATGAGATAACTGAGGCACAGAGAAATTAAGTGGCTTGCCCCACCCTCCCCCTCCCAGCCCTTGTGTCCATATCTGTAATTTATTTTAATGTCTTTCTCCCCCACTAGACTGTGAACTCGTTGTGGGCAGGGAACATGTCTACCAACCCTATTGTGTTGCAGTCTCCCAAGCACTTAGTATGGTAGTCTGCACACAGTAAGCACTCCAGAAATGACATTGATCTATTGATTGATTGATTGGGGAGAAGGGTAGAAAGCTATCTGAACAAGAGAAGCTGTGGGCTTGGAGTTAATAGTTGTGGTATTTCTTAAACACTTACTATTGGCCAGGCACTGTACTAAGCACTGGGATCACAGTCCCTATTCCACATGGAGTGCGTAGTCTAACTCCATTTTACAGATGAAGAAACTAAGGCCCAGAAAAGCCAAGTGACTTGCTCGAGGTCACGCAGCAGGAAAGTATCAGGGCGGGGAATAGAACCCAGGTTCTCTGACTCCTAAGGTTTGACTGTGCTCAGAACCAGAGGTCTGCAGGATTGAAAAGTGAGAACAAGGTTTTCTGTCCTCAAGGGGCTGATGTTCTGATTGAAGAGACAGGACTCCTGCCCCTGCCCTGGGCAGACAATAGACAAAAAGCCCCAGTGATAAGAGACCAAAAAAGTATAACAAACTGAATATAAGCCACACAACCATACATATTCAGTTATGCTGTCTTGGGAATAAAATGGAGAGTGCAGAATGACCAGAGGTAGGGTGGGGCAATCTGGGAAGGCTTTCTGGAGGAGGTGGGAGTGTTCTGGGGCATTTAAGAAGCAGGGAGGGACATGGTTGGGGGGAAATAGCCTGCGTTTGTAGTGGCTGGAGAGGATGAGTGGGTCAGCTGGGCTGGAGCAATCGGGGTCCCAGTTGGTGACTGCGGGTCAGAGGTGATCCAAGCCTTCTGTTCTCTGGAAGGGCAGGAGTGGAAGGGAAGGGGGCACCTCCATCAGCCCGACCCCACCACGGGGCCTCGGCCCCAGTCGGTCTGCCAGCCGGATTCCCGGGGTTGCGTAAGCAGGGTCCCAGCCGGCCCCAATTAGCACCAGGGGTTGTTTTGTGAAATCCCAAACCGCGTGGCATGGGGCGAGATTGAGAACACATTGGCTTTTGGTTTCCTTCTGCTCTGAGAAGAGATTTGGCTTGTGGGCCTGACCTCATGCAAAGTCGAAACAGATGTTGCTGCAGCTGCCCCTCCGGTCCCTGGGCGCAGCTCAGAGAGGGGAATGACGGGGCCACAGGACGCAGCAGGGGCCTCCCTTGGCCCCCCTGAACCGTGCCCATCTCACCCACTCCTGCCTCCCATCTGGTGCCCCCTGTCACCACTGCGTGGCCCAGTCTCCCCACACCTGTTCGCCTCCGGCCCCCTTCCCTTCTTTTCCAGCAGAGCTCAAGGCCACCCTCTCCAGAAAGTCTTTCCAGAATCACCCCGCCCACTCTTCCCCTCTCCAGATCCATCCCCGACTCACCCCCTACCCCTCGACTCATTCCCCCTCATAACCGTCATATTATGGGCTGTGTGTCTGTCTTGCCTTCCCTTTCAGTCTGGGAACTCCCTGAGGGGAGGGACCCGGTTTGTTTTCCAACTTGAACCCCACCCTCACACCACCAGTCCTGGCTTCTCCTACCTGTAACTGATTTTAATGTCTGTCTCCCCAACTAGGCTGTAAACTCCTTAAGGTTAGGAAACATATCTGCCAACTTTATGGTACCAAACTCTTCTGAGCACTTAGTACAGTGCTCTGCACACAATAAGTGCTCAAGAAATACCATTGATTAAACTGTGGGTTTAGCGAAGAGTAAAAGATGATGATAATCATGTTGAGATGATAACTCAATTCAGAGCAACGAGGAGGGCTGTAACCCTCCCAGAATTAGCACTAATGCCCTGGGCCCCACAACTTATTGGCCAGAGTGGGCAGCTATGGTTAGCCCACCTCACTCCTTGGGGCCAGATGTGGCAGTTCCACTTCTCTTGTTGGCCCTTCTGCTGGCTGTGGGGGTGGGGCAGACTCTGCTGCTCCCTGCAGGCATGGTGACCTCTCTCACCCCAGCCAGCCTCCAGGACCAGGCCCGGCCTTTCGACTGCCCTGAATGTCTTTAGGCCCAAGCAGGGGGTCCATGCACCCCCTGGCCAGGCAGGCTTTCTGGTCAGGCTGGATTTGCTGGGGCTGAGACGAAGTCTCTCTCTCTGGGTCTCTCTCTTCTCTCTGCGTCTCTCTCTTCTCTCTGCCTCCTTGCTTGTCTCTCCCTCTCTCTGCGTTTCCATCTCTGTCCCCCTGGAAGCCCCACCCCGTTTGTCCTGCACTCAAAATGAAACGTTGGCACCTGTGCAATTTGGCCTTCCTCATGGCCCAGACTGGGGGATCCAGCAGTTGCATGCTGGGCCAGGAAAGAAGTCTGTTAACATTCTTGGCTTGGCTCTCCAGTCCCTCCTGTCCCTTCTCTCCCTCCCTCCCGCTCCACTCACTCCACTTTAGTAGTGGGGGTGGCACAAGCTCTGGATGCAAATGTTCCCAAACGGCCAAGGAGAATCCCCAGCCCTAGTCAATCAGTCAACCAATCAACCAATCAACAGTATTTATTGAGTGCTTATGCGGTGCTGAGCACAGTACTAAGCAGTTGGGAGGGTACAATAATAATAATGGTATTTGTTAAGTGCTTACTATGTGCCAGGCACTGTTCTAAGCGCTATAGAGCTAGTAGACATGACTCCTGCCCTCAAAGAGCTTACAGTTTTGTGGGGAAGACAGACACAAAACAAATTACTGGTAGGAGGAAGAAGAGATTGGAAAGACGGCAATGTAAATGAGTAAGTGTTCAAATAGTAGAGTATTTAAGTTGATCTGTACAGATGTACAATGGGTGGTTGTGAATGCCTAAATTGGTGCGGTGGTACCAAAGTGCTGAGGTGGTAGTTGGAGAGATATAAGAATAATTCATCAGGGAAGGCTTCTTGGTCATTCTGATATGTCCAACATCCCCCTAGCACTGACATTTGCTTCTGAAATGAGGTGGATGGGTTTCTGTTACTCATTTCAGCTTATATGACTCCCAATTTTGGTTGATTTGCCTGTTTGTCTGTGCCTCTGCGCTTGTTTTTCTTCCTTTCTTTCCTTCCCATTCATTCATTCAATGGTATTTATTGAGTGCTTACTCTGTGCAGAGCATTGTGCTAAGTGCTTAGGAGAGTACAATAAACAGATATATTCCCTGTCCACTCGAGCTTACAGGCTAGAGGACGAGCTTACAGTCTAGAGGGACTGTAGGACCAAGACCATGCCTTTTCAGTCCTCTGTCCTCCTCTACAGCCCCCAGTCCAGGCTAGGGGCTGCTTACCTGTTTTTCACCTTCCTGTTAACTATCGAGCAAGAACGAGAGCCATTTTATTCTTTTCATGAAAACCCCCAGATGTGATTTAGTGGTAAAACATCCTTAAATGATACAAGACTCATACCTTCTAGGTGGGCCAGGAATACGTCTGTGGAATGTTGCTGTGAATATACAAAAATACAAACTGAGGTTGGCAAACATACCTTCAGGCAATCTCTGCGGAAATGGGGCTGACTGAGGGAGAGGGTCTATTCTAGGCCTTCTGCTAGCAGAAAGGAAATAGCTGCTGGTGAAACAGGCAGGGCCCTGGGTTACTGAGTGGGGTGGGGGAAGGGGGAGCTCTTGTCAAAGGCTGTGGAGAGAGGCAACACTTTGGGTAATGAAGAGAATAAATGAACCTGTCAGAGAAATAGAAATGAGAAGCAGCATGCCCTAGTGGGTAGAGCATGAGCTTGGGAGTCAGAAGGACCTGGATTCTAATCCTGCTCCACCACTTGTCTGCTCTGACATTGGGCAAGTTACTTCACTTTTCTGTGCCTCAGTTACCTCATCTGTAAAATGGGGATTAAAACTGTGAACCCCATGTGAGACGTGGGCTGTGTCTAACCTGATTAGCTTAGAACAGCACTTTGTACAGTACCTGGCACATAATAAGTGCTTAACAAATATTAAAAAAAACAACAACCCACAAGCATCCAACTGTAAAGTCTTTGAGAGTGAGGATCAGGAAGGTGGAGTGGCTTAATAATTGTGTTCTTTTGTTAAGGATTTACTATATGCCAAGCATTGTACTAAGTGCTGGGGTAGATACAGGTCCCACATGGGCCTCACCGTCTAAGTAGGAGGGAGAACAGGCATTGAATCCCCATTTTGCAGATGAGAGAATTGAGGTACAGAGAAGTGAAGTGACTCAACTAAGATCACACAGCAAAGTGGCAGAAGCAGGATGACAACCCAAGTCCTCTGACTCCCAGGACTGTGCTCTTTCCATCAGGCTAGACTGCTTCCTTCCCCTTCCCTTCCCTCCTTGGAAAGAAGACTATGGGCTGGTGCCTACAATCAAGTAGAAAGAGTATCTCCGGTTCATGAACTCTGGCTTAGGGCAGAAACCTGTGAAACCTGGGGGACGTGGGAGGAAAGGTGTGTGCCCAAAGCCCAGGAGCACCAACAGAGTAACCTGCCCTGTCTGGCTCACTCTGACACTGTAATCCCCCTTCAGTAGAGGGCTTCAGTAGAATGAACAGGGCCTCCAGTGGGTGAATGGAGGCGGGAAGAGATCTGGACTGGTGGTCAGGATGGCCAAATGTTTTGCTTGAGGCCTGAGTTGCCTGAGGCGGAAGCTGGATGGCCATTATTCAGGGGGCCGGGGGGGGGGGGGGGGGGGGGGGGCGAGGGGGGAGCAGAGGATGCTTGTCCTCCCTGGGCCTGTCCTTGGAAAACCTCTAGTGCCACTTCCATGCTTCACGTGGATTCACCCTGCCCACCCACTTTGTGAAGAGGAGCATCCTGAGGGATGGGTGGACAGATGGTCTCTCTTCCACCCATCCCAGAGCCCCATCTCTCTTTCCCACTTTTTCCCTTTCTCTCTCCCCTCTCTTCAGGCCCACCCCCTCTGGCTCTGCTCCTGTCCCACCTCAGTGACCACCTCACCTCAGAAAGACTCCTCCTCCTCTGCCAACCTTCAAGGTGGCTCCCCACAGAATTTCAGCCACCGCCTCCCCCATCAAACAACAACAAAAACAATAGTAATAATAATAATAACTTTTAAAACCAAACAATAAATAGGCCTCTGGGAGTTTTCTGGGATGCCAGGATACAGGCTGTGTGTACGCAACTTCAACGTATATAAATAAGGCTCTTTGATTTTAATAAATATCAGGTATATGGTTTGTACAGTATGCACACAAAGCCCCTTTTCCCAGGGTCGGCACCCTCACACGGAGTTCTCTTCAGGATCATCCAGGTGCCTGGGGATCTTGGTGGCAACTGCGGTAGGAAACGGAGAGAGAGATGAGATATGGGACAGGGAGAGGCAGGCTCAATTAGCGTCTCCCCGCCAACTAGGCAAATCCCATGAGGCCTTGCTGTGGAGCGGCAGTTCCCCTGGGAGAGTAGGGTGTCCAGATTGCTTGGACCGGAGCCATTCTATGTGATGTCACTAGAGGGTGAAGCTTGAGGCAGGGCAGAGGTCCCCTCCTTCCTACCCAAAAGAGGACTGGTATTCACGGCCCCGGGACACCACACCCCCTCCTGCTTTCCCAACGGGGTGATTCCCTTGGCCTCGCTGACTGGCCCTACCTGTGCAGCTCCCGGAGTGGCGGACGCCGATGGACCTGCCCAGGAAGCAGGTGGCCTGCCGCAGGTGGCACGAGGAGGCGTAGGTGACATTGTTGTTCCCGCAGAGCTCCTGGTCCTCGCTGGAGGGAAGAGGGCAGGGCGCCGCCCGGCAGAATACGCAGTGGGCACTGCCCGTCTGGTCCACCACGCAAGTTTGCGTTCCAGGACACAGCACGTGGGAACAGGACTCTGGGGAAAGGAGGGACGAGGGAGGGATGGAGGGAAGGGGACGGCAAGTGTGTGAGTGAGTCACCGGGACAAATGAGAGGTGGAGCCTCCCCAGCTCAATTCCTCCCTCAGAGGTGCCCCCCGAGCATATGGCACCTTGCCCACTGGGTCAGTCAGACCCTGGTCCCAGACATCCTGATCCCTGTGCCCCAGAGTGATGGGCCAGATTCTCTGGACTAAGAAGCAGAGGGGGCATAAGGGTCAAGAGCGTCCAGAGGTCAAGCTTATACGGGCAAGTCCCCTCTGCCTACCCGAGGACCTGGAGGCCTAAGAGGGGCAAGCTGGACCCAGCTTGCTCATCCCAGCCCCCACCCCACCCCATCGTCCCAGTGAGGCCCAGTCCCTGGGGACCTGGAAACTTTCAGGAGCAGGTGGTATCACTGTTCTCCTGACTGCCCCAGTCTGGCCGCCGTCCCCAGGCGAGAGGACTGTTCCCACGTGATGGCTGGGGATGGAATAGGGGAAATAGACACCCCTTTGCCCCCCACCTGAGATCAGTCCCATCCAAAGCTAACGTCACCCAGAACTGACCCAGCCTCAGCACCCCCACCAGCCTACCCCTCCTGGGGGACCCTCAGCGCCCACCAACCGGCCCCCAGGCCCTTGTCCCCAGAAACACTGGAGAAGCTGCCACTGGCCCGGAAAGCATTAAGCTGAGGATGAAGCATTCAAGGGGCCTCGGGGACAATCTGTTCTGAAATGTTGACATGGAATTAGAGAGCAAATTTCCTGTAATTACCCAGAGAACTCACAGTACTGGACCGAGAGGAGTCAAGGCACTTGGGAGACCAGCACTGGGGCCAGAGGTTGCTCCTTGGATGATACCACAGAACAAGCTTGGAGGAGGAGGAGGAGAGAGAGACAGAGATAGACGAACAGAGAGACAAAGAGCCAGAGAGGGAGAGGGGGGAGAGAAAGAGAGACGGGGAGAGAGGGGAGAGAGAGAAAGAGAAAGAGAGAGCATGCCAGTGGGAACCCAGAGACCTCCCTCCCCCACTCACCCCTCCAGCCAGCCAGTCCCCAGCCCCGCCCTCCCCACCACATACTTCTACACCTGCCGGGGTACATGACCTCCAGGTCGGGGCGACCCTGGCACTTGGCAATCAGCAGCTCACATTCGTCTCTGTAGGTGGCACTGTCAGAGCCGCAGACCTGTAGCCGGCGGGGGAGGCCGGAGCAGTTGGGAGCGCAGAGGCACTGAGGCCGGCCTAGCTTCATCTTGCACACTTTTCCGGGACCGCACTCCACCCCCTCGCAACTCTCTGGAGAAAGCGGGACAGGGCATTGCCCATCAGGGCCGACAATCAATCAATCAGTGGTATTTACTGAGCACTTACTGTGCGCAGAGCGCCAACCTAAGCGCTGGGGGAAATATGATGATAATTATAGTACCTGTTAAGTGCTTATTATGTGCCAAGCACTGGACTAAGCGTCGGGGTAGATACAAGATCATCAGGTCCCACATGGGGCTCACAGCCTAGGTAGCAGAAGGAACAGGTATTGAATCCCCATTTTTCAGATGAGGGAACTGAGGCACAGAGAAGTGAAGTGACCTGCCCAAGGTCACACAGCAGGTACGTGGCAGATCTGGGATTAGAACTCAGAACCCCTCACTCCCAGGCCTGGGCTCTTTCCACTAGACCACACTGCTTACAATAGAGTAAGTAGACATGACCCCTGCCATGTCTGTCTCCAACCCCTTCTCCCCACTTAAACTCTTAGATTGAGAATCCCCTAAGGGATAGGGACCATGTCTAATTCCCACCCGCGTATTCTCTCCCAGCACTTAATACAGTGCTCTGCACCCGTTAAGCACTTAATAAAAATGTCTACCAACTGTGATATTGTACTACGCCAAATGCTTAGTACAGTGCTCTGCATGATTGATTATTACTCCTCAAGGAACTTCCAGTCTTGTGGGGGAAACAGATATGAAAATAAATTATAAGTAAGGGAAGCAACCAAGTACAAGGATACGTACAGAAACGCTCTGGGGATAGAGAGAGTACCTAAGTGCTTGCTAGAACTCACCCCACCTTCCCCTCCACCCCCCAGCCCCACCTCCCAGTAGAGACTCTATGCAGTTAACCACCCACTTAAATAACAGACTGACTACAATCTACTAGTACAACCCTTGGAGCCCTGAGTCCTGATCCTAGCCGGCAGGGCCCACATTTGTGCTGTACGTACTTGGTCAAGTCGCTGAACCTCTCCGGGCCTCTAAATTATCATATCTGCTACAGTGTAGTCCAGAAGACTTACAAATGGAAAGAACTGAGCAGTTGCTGAATTATGATCCAAGGGAGGATCTAGATGTGTTGCCTAGAATAATAGGTAATTTCTTATCTCAATCAATCATATTTATTGAGTGCTTACTGTGTGCAGAGCACTGTACTAAGGGCTTGGGAGAATACATTTCCCAAGCGCTTAGTACAGTGTTCTGCACACAGTATGTGTTCAATAAATGCGATTGAATGAATGAAGGAGAGTACAATATAACAATCCCATTCCTTGCCCACAGTGAGCTTACAGTCTAAAGGAGCTTACAGTCTATCTCTCTGGGAAATATTTAATGTGACTTCTCGGGGTGGAGCTGACCTCCTAGAGGGGAAAATCACGTCAGTGTTGCAAAGCAGAGAGAGCCGAGGTGAACTGGAAGAGGGAGAAGGTGGAGAGAAGCTGGGAAAGACAACAAAGGAGAAGGAAACCTGGGAGTGGATAAATAGGAAGGAATAGGCAGTGTTGCCCAGTGGCTAAAACATGGGCCTAGAAGCCAGAGGACCTGGGTTCTAAGCCTGGTTCTACCACTTGCCTGCCATGTGACCTTGGGCAAGACACTTCACTTCTATGTCCCTCAGTTTCCTCAACTGCAAAATGGAGAATCGACACCCATCCTTCCTCCTACTTCAAGGTGAGCCCCGTGTGGGACCGACCTGTATCTGGCCTGATTAACTTGTATCTTCCTCAGTGCTTAGAAGAGTGCTTGACATATAGTAAACATTTAATATTTACCATTAACTCCCCCCCACCCCCCCCAAAAAAAAACCAGAATGGGAAAGAAGCAGGAGATAGGACATTGAAATAATAATAATAATGTTGGTATTTGTTAAGTGCTTACTATGTGCAGAGCACTGTTCTAAGCGCTGGGGTAGATTCAGGGTAATCAGGTTGTCCCACGTGAGGCTCACAGTTAATCCCCATTTTACAGATGAGGTAACTTAGGCACAGAGAAGTTAAGTGACTTGCCCACAGTCACACAGCTGACCAGTGGCAGAGCCGGGATTCGAACCCATGACCTCTGACTCCCAAGCCCGGGCTCTTGGAAATACAAAGGGAAAGATGTTAGGAACTGGGGCAGGAAAAAGATGGAGAATGAGGGATGAAAAGAAAAGGGCAAGGTGTACGGAGAAAGCACGGTAGAGTGGAGCAGTGTGGCTCAGTGGAAAGAGCACGGGCTTTGGAGTCAGAGGTCATGTGTTTGAATCCCAGCTCTGCCACTTGACAGCTTGTGACTGTGGGCAAGTCACTTAACTTCTCTGTGCCTCAGTTCCCTCATCTGTAAAATGGGGATGAAGACTGTGAGCCCCACGTGGGACAACCTGATTCCCATTGCTTAGAACAGTGCTCTGCACATAGTAAGCGCTTAACAAATACCAACATTATTATTATTATTATTATTACGAGTGGGAATGAAGGGTTCTCCAATTCCTCTGAGGCTGAGGGGTCAAAAACTGAGGCAGGAGAGAGTGAGGTTGGATACATTATCTGTACTTTATTGTAATGTCTGTCTCCCCCTCTAGACTGGAAGCTCCTTGTGGGCAAGGAACATGTCTACCAACTCTGGTATATTGTACTCTCCCAATGCTCTGCAAACAGTAAGTGCTCAGTAAATATGATCGATCGATTGATTTATTGATATAAGGGAGAACTTCCTGACAGGGAGTCAGGCTAGCCGACAGCAGGGCAGGGCGTCTCAGCACACAGGAATGTCTCAGCCTCTCCAGAACAACCAAACCCTGAGTTGACCCACTGGCTGCCAGAGAGGCTCTGGAGGTGCAGCACTGGAGGCCCTTCTGAGGCTCTCTAGGCAGCCAGATCAATCAACCTATGGTACTTAATTGAGCTCTTACTGTATGCAGACCACTAGACTAAGCACTTGGAAAAGTACAATAGAGTAAGGCGAGCTGACAAGTAGTGGAGACAGATATTAAAGTAAATTACAGGTAGGGAAAGCAAGAGATATGTACTTAAGCACTGCGGGTGTTGGTGAGTAGCAAAACGCTTAGGGGGTAAAGATCCCAGGGCATAAGCGATCCAGAAGGGAGACAACATAAGGTGGGGTGATGAGAGGTTAGCTAGGGAAGTGTTCCTGAAGGAGATGGGATTTTAGTAGGGCTTTAAAGGTGAGGAGAGTGGTGGTCTGATGGATATGAAGGGGGAAGAAATTTCAGGAAGGAGGGAGGACAAGGGCAACTGGACAGCAGCAAGAGAGAGAAGATCGAGGCTCAGTGAGTAGGTAAGATCTCCGCATCTTCCCACCCTGTCCTCTTCCAGAATTTCCCTTACCTGTAGACAACATCACTATCCTCCCTGTCTCACAAGGTCATAGCCTTGGCATTTTCCTCAGCAAATCCCTCTCATTCAACCCACATAGTCTGTTACCACATCCTGTCTGTTCTGCCTTTACAGCATCTCTAGAATCTGCCCCTTCCTCTCCAAACTGCTACCTTGCTGATCCAAGTTCTTATCATTTCCCGCCTTGACTACTGCATCGGGCTCCTCGCTGACCTCCCCGCCTCCTGTCTCTCCTCACTCCAGTCCATACTTTGCTCTGCTGCCCGGATCATTTTTCTGTAACAAAAGTTCATTCATTCATTCATTCAATAGTATTTATTGAGTGCTTACTATGTGCAGAGCACTGTACTAAGCGCTTGGAATGAACAAGTCAGCAACAGATAGAGACAGTCCCTGCCGTTTGAGGGGCTTACAGTCTAATCGGGGGAGACAGACAGACAAGAACAATGGCGATAAATAGAGTCAAGGGGAAGAACATCTCGTAAAAACAATGGCAACTAAATAGAATCAAGGCGATGTACATTTCATTAACAAAATAAATAGGGTAATAAATATATACAGTTGAGCAGACGAGTACAGTGCTGAGGGGATGGGAAGGGAGAGGAGGAGGAGCAGAGGGAAATGGGGGGAAAAGAGGGTTAAGCTGCGGAGAGGTGAAGGGGGGGTTCAGTCCACATCTCCCCACTCCTCAAGAACCTCCAGTTGTTGCCCATCCACCTCCGCATCAATCAGAAACGCCTCACCATTGGCTTTAAAACACGTGATCTACTCACCCCTTCCTACTTACTAAGCATTAAGTATAGTGCTTTGTACATAGTAAGCACTCAGTAAATGATTGAATGAATGAATACCTTACCCCCCATCTCCTCCTACAGCCCACCCTGCTTCCTCTTAATGCCAACCTGCTCACCGTACCCCAATCTCATCTCTCTCACCACCAACCCCTGGCCCACGTTCTCCCTCTGGCCTGGAACTCCCTCTTCCTTCACATGCAATAGTCCATCACTCTACCCACCTTCAAAGCTCTACTTAAATCTCACCTCCCTCAAGAAGTCTTCCCTGAGTAAGCCCTGTCTATTCGCCCTCACTTCTGCATTGCCTAGGCACTTGGGTCCTGTAACCCTTAATAATAATAATGATGATGGTATTTGTTAAGCGCTTGCTATGTGCAAAGCACTGTTCTAAGCGCTGGGGGGGGATACAAGGTGATCAGGTTGTCCCACGTGGGACTCACAGTCTTAATCCCCATTTTACAGATGAGGTAACTGAGGCACAGAGAAGTTAAGTGACTTGCCCAAAGTCACACAGCTGAAAAGCGGCAGAGCCGGGATTAGAACCCATGACCTCTGACTCCCAAGCCTGGGTTCTTTCCACTGAGCCACGTTGCTTCTCATTTTGATTTTCACCCGTCCCCCTTGACACTTATATACATATCTATCTGTAATTTATTTTAATGTCTGTCTCCCCCTCTAGTCTGTAAGTTCCTCGTAGGCAAGGATCGTGCCTACCTACTGTTGTACTGTACTCTCCCAAGTAATTAGAACAGTGCTCTGCACACAGTAAGTGCTTGATAAGTACCACTGATTGATTGACTGGTTGAGTTTGCATTAGGGGAGTGAAATGTGCAGGCTGGGTTGTAGGTGGAGAGGAGTGAGGTTAGGTAAGTGAGAGAGAGCTGGTTGAACGCCTTAAAAGCCGACAGTGAGAAATTTCTGCTTGATGTAGGGATGGATGGGCAACTATTGGGGGATTTTGAAGAATGTCTAGAGGGTCAGTTCAGGGGTTTGGTCGCTCCACAGGGTAGGGGTGTCACAGGCCTTGTGCTTCCTGACCCAAGCTAGCTCTGCACCTTGGTCAAACCTCCCTTTCCCTGACGATATACTTCACCGACACAGTCCCCATGGCCCTGTTGGCATATGCCTGTAGCAAAATCCACGCTCACCATACCCTCAGCCTGACTGTACCCTGGGATTGGGCTATTATACCCGATGGATGAGCTCAGCGTGAACCCAGCCTCACAACAGGAGGGCCCGGTGGTTCCCGTGCTGACCCCAGTTTGCCCTTCTCCCAGGAAAGTACAACTCCTCCCCTAAGGAGATGCCCCATTAAGGGTGGCCGTCACCAGACTCAGCCCTAGTTCCCAGGAGGCAGTGGGTTTGGGGAGAGGCAGTGGGTTTGGAGACCCTCCTCCAGGAAGGAGAAGTCAGTGGGTTCCCTTCTCCAGCCTCCAGGCCGGATTCCTAAAGCCAGAAACACCCACCCCGATCAACCAGCTGCCCTCTCGGCTGGCCTCTTCTTAGTCATCAGAGGTTCCTGTCAGAGTCAGATCTCGCGACACGCTGGCATACCGGTCTGGGGGTCTTGTTTCATTGTCAAAGAGGGTGCACAGACACACCCAGATCCTAGCTCTTCTTGTTGTATCTTCTTTCTCCCCCCAGGGGGGACAGGGACTGAAGCAGTGTGGCCTAGTGGAACGAGCACAGGCCTGGGAGTCAGAGGACCCTTAGGCTTTAATCCCTGCTCTGCCACTTGACTGCAGTGTGACCCTGGGCAAGTCAAGTTCACTGTGCCTCAATTTCCTCATCTGTAAATGGGGATTGATTCTGAGCCCGTAACTGCTCAACTGAGCACATTTTTCAAATCTTGGGTCATATGAATACCAGGGTGAGCAGTTGAGGGCTGGGGTGGGGGCGATGGGTTTGGGGATACCTAGGCCTGGTTGCTTAGGAAGCGGTAACAGATATAGCTCTCCGTCCCAGGATAACCTCTCCCCAGACCGTACCCATCCAGACTCACCTCTCCTTCCCGCTTCCAGGTCCCCAATCGTGGAAGAGGCCTTGTTTTCCTTCTTCAGTGATCAAGGGATGGGGAGATCACATGGATTCAAAATTCCCAGATAATTGGCAAACCCTCATGTTTGCCGAGTAGCTGTGCCCCTCCCCCCAAACCCTTTCACCAGATCTGCTGACTGGTAGCAACATGGATGGGTTTGAGTTTCACCTATCAAGGAAAGCCAGAGCTAAAGAGGGTCAGGGGAGAGAAGATGAACTTCTGGATCATCCGCCGCCTGGAAAATCAGGAGTGGTGGGTCTTCCCCTTCCCCAGATGGTCTCGCAGCTTAGGGTGGAGAGGGGCTGAGCAGGGCCCCCCATGCCCCCTCCCATGGGCTGCACCCAGCAAGGAAATGAATCTCTACTCCCAAACACCTGGCAGGGCCAGCCAAGCCTAGCCGGAACAACTCCAAGCCCAGGCCCGGCCAGCCGGGCTGAGCTGCATTCGTACAACTAGAGGTGAGGGGGTGGGGGACAGCCAGGGGGCAGGTGGAATGGGACCCAGGAGTCCTTGCACCCTACCCCCGCCCCAGCCCTGGCACTGAGCCCAGCTTCATGACTTCCAGATGTCCATGCCTGTCTCCCACTCCTCCTCCTCCTCCCCAACTTTCCCTCCTGGTCCTCAACATGGACCACCCAGAGAGAGCTAAGTCCCAGCTCAATGTCCCAGCCCAAGGATCACAGAAGAGTCCCTGGGGCAAGCTGCCAAGGCCCTTTGGATCCGCCTGCCTATTGGAGTGAGATTTTCCAGCTCCGGGCCTGCGGAGGAGAAAGGACTATGCCGAGACCACCCCTCCTTCACCAGATGGGAAGAGCTAGATATAATGAAAATATGGTCAATGTTCAACGATTTGCACTCATGGAAAGAAGAAGTAGGGCAGGTAATGCACGCGCTTTGACTGCCAGACGGTGTGGGGAAGAGACCTGGGAGAGTCATGGAGGCCTAAGTCACTGGACCCATTGTTCCATGGGGGCCACAGGAAGGAGGTTGGAAGGAAGCATGCTCCCAGCTAGTGAGAACTGAGACATCGCCAATGGATAATATAAAAAGTGAATAAAACCAAGTAGAAAAGTCAAGAGGGAATGTACTTTGACTTCAAATAGTCCCTTGCCTCCTAGTCGCACAAGGTGGCATGGTCTTGTGGATAGAGCACAAGCCTGGGAGTCAGAAGGAATTGGGTTCTAATCCCAGCTCCGCCACTTAACTGCTGTGTGACCTTGGGCAAGTCACTTCACTTCTCTGTGCCTCAGTTCCCTCATCTGTAAAGTGGGGATTAAGACTGTGAGCCCTATGTGGGGCAGGGACTGTGTCCAACCCGATTAACTCATATCTACCCCACCACTTAGAATAGTGCCTGGCCCATAGTAAGCACTTAACAAATACCACAATTATTCTTATTCTCTCCCATCTTCCCATCAGTTTATCCATTTGACAGATAGGAGAAACAGAGTCCAGGAGAGGTTTAGACCCCTGCACAGGATCGCATTAGCCCACCAGCGTCAGAGCAGAGACTGGACTTGGACCCTTGACTCTCCCGTAATCTGTGGGGCCCAGCTGCCCGGGGGGTGGGGAGGGAGTCAGGGGTGGGAAACTGTACCTCTGCAGGGATGGCAGGTCACCAGCCCCAGGAGTCCCAATAGGCTGATCTTGTTGCCTGCCTCGGTATTGTTGGACCAAGCAGTGTCCACATGGCCAGTCCTGCAGCACTCCTCCCAGCTCACCCCTGTCTGCAGGATCACGTTGCATTTCTCTTCCTTGCCCTGCTGTAGCCAACAGACACCGCCTGTAAGGGGGAGGGGAGGAGAATGGGAGAGAGGGAGGAGAATGGGAGAGAGGGAGGGAAGGGGGAGGAAAGAGCAGCAAGTGAGAGCCCAGCCTGGCAGGGAGGGGGAACCCCTAGGCGTGTTCTTGGGGCCCGGCAGAATCTGGGCTCTCTCCCATACCAGGAAACTTCCCTGCCCCTACCCATCTCCTCACCAAACTGATCTTATTAATAATAATAGTGGTATTTGTTAAGCGCTTACTATGTGCCAAGCAATGTACTGAGCACTGGCGTAGATACAAGATAATTGGATTGGGCACAGTCTTAATCCCCATTTTACAGATGAGGTAACTGAGGCACAAAGAAGTTAAGCTACTTGCCCAAGGTCACGCAGCAGACAAATGGTGGAGACAGCATTTAGAACCCAGGTCCTCTGACCCCCAGGCCCAAGCTCTTTCCACTAGGCCATGCTGCTTCTTCCTGTAATGTACCCTACATGATGATGATGATGGTATTTGTTAAGTGCTTACTATGTGCCAAGCACTGTTCTAAGCACTGGGGTAGATAAAGGGTAATGAGGTTGCCCCACGTGGGGCTCACAGTCTTAATCCCCATTTTACAGAAGAGGTAACTGAGGCACAGAGAAGTTAAGTGACTTGCCCAAGGTCACTCAGCTGACAAGCGGCGGAGCCCGGATTAGAACCCACGACCTCTGACTTCCAAGCCCGAGCTCTTTCCACTAAGCCATGCTGCTTCTCAACCTCCCACCCCTTCTGCACAGCCCCTAGCCCTCCCTTCCTTTTATATCACAGCTCAGATAACATCTCTGGGAAGCCCCCTGGGATCCACCCCGCCCACTCTCCAACCCAGTCCCCCCTGGGGCCGACATCTCTCGCTCCGCTCACTACCGTCCACTTGGACGGGGGTCTGTCTGGGTGCCTGTCCTGTCTCCCCTATCAGGGCAGGGGCTGCAGCATCTGTCCTCTGGCATGGACCCCCCAGTGCCTGGTACAGGGCTCTGCCTGACGGGCGTGCTCCAACCAGACTCCATGATGTTGGTGATAATGGTGCTGGTTCACTGTGGGGAGCTTCATCTCACCTTGGGGCTAGGCTCATTTGTGTTTTACTAGATCCCCTTTTCCTTTTGCACCTGGCAGGCTGGAGCCGTTTGGCCTCTCCGCCTTGGTGAGTGGAGGAGTGATGTTACCCGAGAGCACCGCCTTATCCTTCCTTCTCTCATCTTCCCTCTTCTCGTGGGCACCAGGCTTCGCCTCCCAGCCGGCAGCTAGCTGCCATCTCCTCCGCCACACCCCAGAGTCGCGGTTTCTCCCTCTCTCCGCTCTGCTCCACCTTTCTGCCCAGTCCCTCAGCCCGTCAGCCCAGGCCAAGTTGGAGGCCCCCAACACAGAGGTTCGAATCTCTGAGCTGGCCGCTTAACCCTCACCCTGTGACTTGCCCCAACTGCCATCCTGGAGGCAGGGGAGGGGTGAGAGGGGGCGGAGGGGTCCTGGGACCTGGACAGTCTGCACCCTTGCAGAGAGCTGGTTGGGGCCCCAGAGAGCCAGGACTCCTCCTCCTCTTCTGCCCACCTGGAATGAGGCCACTTGTCACGCGCCCGCCCCATTAAACTGGCAGCTTGTCTAGACGGAGCAGAGGGGTAGCCACGAGGGCCCCATTCATCCCGCCCTCCAACCGCCCTCCCCTTTTTCCCCTCTTACTCACTCCGGCCTGGGACATTCCCCCCGCATGAGCTCACCAGTCTCCCCAGGCGAATCACCCAGCTGGGAGCCCTAGGGAAGGGCTCTCAGCCCTAACCCCCTCTCTCCCAGGGCCACCCGCTTGTAGGGCTAGGGAGAAACCCAAAAGAACCAGACCATCCCACCAGTCAAGTGTGGAAAGGAACCTTAACATTTGGTTCTCTAGGGTTGCCTGATTTTCTCCTCTCTCCCCATAAGGCCGGGGGTGGTGGTGGGGGGGAACTCCAGTAAATCAGGAGGGGGCTTTGCCGGGGTCCTCAGAACCTGAAGATATTCTTGCTAAGAGGGATTTTGGGGCTGCGATCAATAAAGAATCCGAGAATTGAAAGTGGCCTCAAGAAATCATCTGATCCAACCTCCTCTGTTCAGAGCAGTGGAGGACTAATGTGTCAGCAACAAGAGTTGTCTGTTCCCCATCCTTCTCCTCTTCTCTTGCTCCACTTCCCTCTTCCCTCTCTTCATGCCTCTTCCTAACTCTTTCCCTGCCCCTCCCACTACTCTTCTCTTCTCAACCCTATTTCTTTACTTGTCTTTCCCTGTCTCATCTCTCCCGGCCACTACTATTCACACCGCTTCAGTTCCATGGGAACTGGTAGAGATATTTCAAAAGCAGAGTCTGGTGGTGTTCTCTAAGGGGTAAAAGAGGAAAGAATAGAAAAAGT
Source organism: Ornithorhynchus anatinus (assembly GCF_004115215.2). Lineage (NCBI taxonomy): Eukaryota > Metazoa > Chordata > Mammalia > Monotremata > Ornithorhynchidae > Ornithorhynchus > Ornithorhynchus anatinus. Next base: position 116,943,864 of record NC_041749.1, on the reverse strand, counting down.
GAAGGGCCAGAAAGGGGAGGGGGATCCAGGCACAGAAATAGAAGGCGGTGGGGGAGACCACTAAAATATGTCCTGTACCACAGGGGCCTTGTGTCACTCCTGTGGGTCAGATCTCGTTGGCCATGCTGAGGTCAGAGGTCACACCAGAGAAGCATATCAACGGGCTCTCTGGGCACCCAGCAGGGAGGTGGAGTATAATCCTTCCTGGATCCCCTAGCAGCCAGGGGCAGAGCTTCTGTAAGACTAACAGGAGGCTGTGGGGCCCGGGAGGACACTGGACTAGCACTCCAGCTCCCCAGTGTGCCACCTGAGACTGGGTAAGGTAACACGGAAAGTGATCTGCTGGCAAAGTGGGGCCTAGGGCACAGCCAGTCGGGGGTCTGAATCCTGAATCTGATCTGAATCCTTCGAACCCAAGAGGCAGAGGAGAAGATGAAGCTGGATGGGGCAGATCCTTCTCAGAGGCCCGCGGCAGGGCTGAAAGGAACACCCCCAAGGCTGGGAAGGGGTGGACGGGCCATTTGTATGGGGAGAAAGTGGGAGTGGGGACAGAGTTGCAGTGGAAAAATCCCCAAGCATAACCCCACTATGCATGCACCTATCTCTCCCCAACAGACACACTTCCATGCACTCACATGTATAATAATTATGGTATTTGTTAAGAATTTACAATGTGCTAAAAACTCTTCTAAGCAGTGGGATAGATAGAAGTTAATCAGGTTGGACACACAGTCCCCGTCCCACATGGGGCTCAGAGTTTTACGAGGGAGGACGATTTAATCCCCCTTTCATAGATGAGGTAACCGAGGCACGAAGTGACTTGCCCGAGGTCACACAGCCGACAAGTGGCCGAGCAGGGATTAGAACCCAGGTCCTCTCACTCCCAGGCCCGGGCTCTTTCCACTAGGTCACGCTGCTTCCCAAACATGGACATAGGCAGATACTTCACAGGGACACACACATACCAGCACGCTTGTGGGCACTCAGCACTCACATATACACCTGCGCACACGCACACACCCCACCGAAACACATCACCCTCTTGCCCTACTCCCCAGTTATCGCACTCCTCCATTCTGGCCATCTCCTCGCTGGCCCCCTGACCTCAGAAGCACAGATTCCTTTCTCCCTCCTGCCCAAATCAAAGCCAGGAGTGGCCTCTCCCTTCTTCCCTCAGGCCGTCCGCCCCATCCACGGCCCTAGCAGGGGCCGAGGGTCCCCCCCCCCCGCCACCCCCCGGGGCCCGGTGGAGGGCTACAGCACCGCCTTTCGGACCGTCTGTCCCTAAAGGACGGTGGGGGAGATTCCTCCGGGGATTGGGTTCCGGAGTCCCCACCGCTCCACTCCGGCCCAGGAAACCAGATCGAAACCGGATCCGTCTCAGGTGCAGTCAGTCGGAATAGGCATTCGGGGAAAGCGGAGAGCATCTGGTTCCCGTCCAGCTCAGGTGCGACCAGATCGAATCGGGATGCAGTTCAGTTCGGGACAGGAATCCAGACGGGAGATGTGGCGGTCCCAGTTGCCGCACGCCCGGCGAAGCCTTGGGGCTACCGCCCTGTCCTCTTACCACCGTCCTCCCCCCCGGGCCAAACACACATCACACACACACACGTGTGCCCCCCCCCCCGCCCCCGTGCACCTGGGTAGCCCGGACCCAGTGCCCAATTCTTACGGGCTGGTAGACGTCCCTCATTTCCCCGAAAGCTCCCCGAAATGGGATAGCCCCCCCCAGCTATTCCGCCCCCCCCCGCCCCCCGCGCTCCCCGTCCTTCCTTTCCTATCGGTCACCCGAAGGGGAGAGGGGCGGGGGTCTCCCCGCTGCCACTTACTCTGCTCGGAGCCCAGGCCAGTCACGGGCCAGGACAGCGCCCCCAGGACCACCAGCCATAGATTCATCTTCCACCGGGAACGCGGGGGGAAGGGGGCAGGCAGGGCAGAAGCGCCAGGGACCGGCAGAGGAGCGCGGGATCTGATGCTTCCTAAGTCCGGGGGACCCCGGGGAAGGCGCTGCCCCTCCCCCCTTTCTCCTCCCCCCCCTCCCCGCTTCCCAGCTCCGCCGTGGGGAGGAGGCGGCAGGTTGGGAGATGCTGGCGGGTTAGGGGACCGGACGGGCCGAGCGCTCCCGAGTTGGGAATCTCCGCCTGCGGCACTCGGACAGACCTGTCGCAGAGAGTTTCAGCCGCCTGTCCCCCCCCTCCCCTTCCCCCACCCCCACCCCCTCCCTCCATATAAAGAATTTTCTTTCTAGTCCCGGGCTGGGTGGGTTGAATCACTAGACGGGGTGGGCGGGGCCTGAACGGCCGCCAGTGGAATTGCTGGGAAGGGCAGGGTGTGAGTGTGTGTGCGAGTGTGAGAGTGTGTGAGAGAGTGTGTGTCTGTGTGTGTCTGGGCGTGCGGGCGCGCCTGGATGTGTGTTTTTAGCCTCGATTTCCCTGAGGTTAGGAATCATTACCAGCCTCACCCCTAACACGCACATACTCGAGGGGCGGGTGGGGGGCACCCTTCTGTCCCGATTTTCTCTCTCTTTCTTAGCCTCCCTCCTCCCCCGTCCTTTTCGCCAAAAGCCTGCTCCCTGCCTGACCCTTTCCCACACATGTCTCTGGTATGTGGAGTAAGTCTGGCTCTGGTTATATTTACTCCTTTCAGATCCAGTTCCGAATCACTCACGCTTGCAGGATGCTTGGCAGTAGAAGATTGCTCAACTTTTTGAGCCGGGCCGCCTGGGGATGGGGGGATGGGGAGGGTGGGAGGGGAGATGGGAACGGGGAGAGAGAGGGAGGGAGGGAGGGAGGAGAGAACGCGGGGGAAGAGGTGGAGCCGTTTGGAAATTCGGGTTGCTGAATAAATATGTAATATGCCCGTGTGAAGCCGGGTAGGGAGACACAGGCCACAGAGAGGCAGACAGTCAAATGGAGACAGACAGAAGGAAAAGAAGAAGGGAGCGTGGTTTGGGGGAGGGAAGAGAGTTAGTTCTGGTAGCAGGGGGGTCTGCCCAGCTCACCTGGGCCTCAGTTTCCCCATCTGGTGTCTCATGGGAGGGGAAGGCCTCTGTTTTCCACCCAGTTATCCTGGGTTGGGTAGACAGAATCCAGATCCCACTGACCATGCTTGTCCTAGTGATAATAATAATAAGGATGATGGCATTTGTTAAATGCTTACTATGTGCAAAGCAGTGTTCTAAGCCCCGGAGGGATACAAGGTGATCAGGTTGTCCCACGTGGGGCTCACAGTCTTAATCCCCATTTTACAGATGAGGTAACTGAGGCACAGAGAAGTTAAGTGACTTGCCCAAAGTCAAACAGCTGACAAGTGGCGGAGCTGAGATTGATGCCTGTCTACTTGGTTTGCTTTGTTGTTGTCTCCCCCTTCTAGACTGTGAGCCCGTTGTTGGGTAGGGATTGTCTCTATCTGTTGCTGAATTGTACTTTCCAAGCCCTTAGTACAGTGCTCTGCCCACAGTAGGTGCCCAGTAAATACGATTGAATGAATGAATTAGAACCCATGACCTCTGACTCCCAAGCCCAGAGAAGCAGTGTGGGCTAGTGGAAAGAACACGGGCTTGGGAGTCAGAGGTCGTGGGTTCTAATCCCCACTATGCCGCTTGTCAGCTGTGTGACTTGGGGCAAGTCACTTAACTTCTCTGTGCCTCGGTTACCTCATCTGTAAAATGGGGATTAAGACTGTGAGCCCCACCTGAGACAACCTGATAACCTTGTATCTATCCCAGCGCTTAGAACAGTGATTGGCACATAGCAAGTGCTTAACAAATACCATTATTGTTATTATTATTAATAATAAAGGATACAGATCCCAAGTGCGTAGGCATCACAGAGGGGAAAAGGGAGAGGGAGAAGGGAGTAGGAAAAAGCTTGAGCTTTGGGAGTCAGAGGACCTGGATTCTAATCCTGGCTCTGCAACTTGCCTGCTGGGTGACCTTAGGCAAGTCACTTAACTTCTTTATGTCTCAATTTCTTTCTCTGTAAAATGGGGATTCAATAGCTGTTCTCCCTCCCCACTGGACTGTGAGCCCCATGTGGGACAGGGACTGTGTCCGACCTGATTATTTTGTATCTAACCCCAGCCCTAAGTACAATGCTTGGTACATAAAAAGCACTTAACGAACACCACGATTATTATGATGGTGATGACTGTAGGGAAAGAGAGAGGGGACAGTCTGGTGTCCAACACGAGGGCCCTCCAGATAATGGTATTTGTTAAATGCTTACTATGTGCCAAGCATTGGGGCAGATACAAGGTAATCAGAATGTCCCACGTGGGACTCACAGCTCTAATCCCCATTTTACAGATGAGGTAACTGAGGCACAGAGAAGTTAAGTGGCTTGACCAACATCACACAGCAGACTAGTGGCAGAGTCTGACTCCCAAGCCCGTGCTCTTTCCGCTAAACTATGCTGCTTCCAGATCCACTCATACTGTGATTCTACCCATAACCTCAGGGATATGGTCCTCCTGACCCAAGAGGTAGGACGTGTGGGTGTGGTTGATGGGTGAGGTCGCTAATCTCATTTTTCCTAATACAGCTGAAATACAGTTGCTTCTGAATAGCTGTATAGATGCAAAGAGCCTAGGTCCAGGCCAGTATGAAAGAGTCATTGTTCGGGCTGTGTGGGTTAGGAGGAGGAGGGAGCGGAATTACAGGTTCTTAAGGCGATGCGACTCCCTGTTGTTGGACACTCCAGGGCCTCTGAGTAAAGGTTAGAAAAACCCACCCAACCCAGCCCATTCCCACCCTGCCCCTTAGATCTGGGAGGACAATAGTAGTGGAATTAGTAATGGTATTTACATAATCAGGAGGACTAATTCTCTGGAGAAGACATTAATCCTAGGAAAAGTCCAGGGAAAACATGGAAAAGGCTGACCAGCAACTAGATGGATAGAGACCATAACAACGATAATGGAAGAACAATTAGGAGGGCTGCGGATTATGGCAGAGGACAGGACGTTCTGGAGAAAGTATATCCAAGGAGTCGCTATGAATCGGAAACGACTTGACGACACTTAATAATACTAATAATAAGTAATTTACTGAGCATCCACTGACTACAGTGCACTGAACTAAGCGGTTGAGAAAGTACAACACAGAGAAATGATGCTTCCCTTGCCCACAAGAAGCTTACACTCTAACCGGGGAGAAAGCGTAATAATATTTACGAGCAGAATTGTTCAAATACATTGAATATGCAATCGGGCTAGAACTAGGAGCAGGTAGATGAGGTGATCGTTAGATGGGGCAGAGGGATCGGGTGAGGGCTTTCCTGGAATGGGGGGGCAGGCATGTTCTGTGATAGCTAAACATGTGCTGGTGACTGGCACTATGCCAAGAGTATGGTAAATGTGACAGTTGTTATTGGTGCTCATTTTCCACAGGAGCAACCATAGCCCCCTCAACCCTTCTTCTAGCAGGAAGCTAGAAGAACTCACTCTGAGGGGCAACAGTAAGGAAGAGTTGAGGGTGTTAGGAAAGCAAACTGTGGTGGGCCGTGGACGAGCAATAATAATGATATGATGGTATCTGTTAAGTGCTTCTTACGTGCCAGGCACTCTTCTAAGCACTGGGTAGATACAAGGTGATCAGGTGGTCCCATGTGGGGCTCACAGTTTTAATCCCCATTTTACAGATGGGGTAACTGAGGCACAGAGAAGTCAAGTCACTTGCCCAAAGTCACACAGCTGAGTAGTGGCGAAGCCAGGATTAGAACTCACGACCTCTGACTCCCAAGCCCGTGCTCTTTCCACTAAGTCACGCTGCAGTGACTTTGCTCTTTGCATACAGATGTCCTCCTGATGGGTGAAATAGATTGTAAACTCGTTTTGGGCAGGGAACTTGTCTACCAATTCTGTTGTATTGTACTCTCCTGTGCTCTTAGTACAGTGCTCTGCACACAGTAAGTGCTCAATAAATATGAAGGATTGGTTGATGGATTGATAGACTACACTCATGAGGCTCAATGAATACCGTTGATCAACTGAAAACCATCTTACTCCATTGCCCATAATAGGGCAACCCAGTGAAAAGCTCCACCAATTGTGTGCTGTCTCTTTGGACAAGTCACTTAACTTCTCTGTGCCTCAGTTACCTCATCTGTAAAATGGGGATTAGGACTGTGAGCCCTATGTAGGACAGGGACTGTGTCCAACTCGATCATCTTGTATCTACTTCAATGCTTAGTACAGTGCCTAGCACGTAGTAAGTGCTTAACAAATACCAAAAAAAGAGTAAAGAGACCTAGGTTCCAGGACAGGCTTTGCCATTGACCCACTGTGTGACCTTAGAGAAGCAGCGTGGCAGAGTGGAAAGAGCACGGGCTTGGGAGTCAGAGGTCAAGGGTTCTAATCCTGGCTTTGCCACTGCTCAGCTGTGTGACTTTGGGCAAGTCACTTGACTTCTCTGTGCCTCAGTTACCTCATCTGTAAAATGGGGATTAAGACTGTGAGCCCAATGTGGGACAACCTGATTACCTTGTAACTACCCCAGTGCTTAAAAGAGTGCTCCGCATATAGTAAGCACTAAACAAATGTCATCATTATTATTATTATTAGTGGATACAGCACAGGCCTGGGGGTTGGAAGGATCTAAGTTCTAGTGCCAGCTCCTCTACTTGTCTGCTGTATGACTTTGGGCAAGTCACATGACTTCTCTGTGCCTCAGTTCCCTCATCTGTAAAATGGGGATTAAGACTGTGAGCCCTCTGTGGGACAGGGATGTATCTGACCCAATTTTCTTGTAGCCACCCCAATGCTTAGAACAGTGCCTGACACATAGTAAGCGCTTAACAAATACCACTATATTATTATTATTATTATTATTACCTTGGGCAAGTCACTTAATCCCTCTAGGTGACCATTTTCTCATTGGTACAATGGGGAGAATCACTCCTTTGCCTGGCCTTCTTTCCAAAGCTGTTGGGAAGCCAAATGAGTTCATGAATATGAAAGTGCTTTGAGGTGTTGTGAAGAAAGGTGCTATTGAAATCCAAGGGGCTATTACTAATGTTATTACTAATAATGATGTGATTATCTTCTGTCTGCTCATTCTCTGGCGGTGTGTTCAAAAGGGTGAACCCTGCATGGGTCACCCAGCCTGGGGCGTTGTTCACCCAGGAGGGAAAGCAAGGACTGGAAGTCAGAACTCAGTGACATTTTTTCCTTAAACTTGCCCACTCTCCCTCATCCATATATGTACCCTTTTCCTGCCCCTTCTCTCACCGGCAGCCGGTGCTCCTTCAGGGCAAGGTGGAAGCCCACCCTCAGAAACAAGAAGAGATCAGAGGTAGCAAGGACCAGTGGAAAAAACTCGTCTCGAGTCAGGCAGCCTGGGTTCTAGTCCCGGTTCTACTCCAGGACTGCTGTATGACCTTGGACAAGTCATTTGACCTCTCTGGCCAAACCCTAATTGCAGAGGTCCCTCAAGTCTCAGATCTGGATTCCCTTTTTTTCCTGAACTTATACCCCACTCCTTAAGGGTACTCATCCACTCCCATGGCTTCACCTACCACTGTCTCTACACCGATGACTCCCCATTCTATCTCTCCAGCCCTGACTTCTCTCCTCTTCCAGACTGCAAGCTTGTTTGGGGCAGAGAACGTGTCTGCCAACTCTGTTGATGATGATGGTATTTGCTAAGCGCTTACTATGTGCCAAGCACCGTTTTAAGCGCTGGGGTAGATATAAGGTAACCAGGTTGTCCCGCATGGGGCTCAAAGTCTTAATCCCCATTTTACAGATGAGGGAAGTGAGGCACAAAGAAGTTAAGTGGCTAGCCCAAGGTCACACAGCAGACGAGTGGGGAGCCGGGATTAGACCCACATCCTCTGACTCCCAAGCCCATGCTCTTTCCGCTAAGCCACGCGGTTTCTCAACTCTGCTGTATTGTACCCATCCCCAGCATTTGAGGTAGTGTTTTAAACACAGTAAGTGCTCAATCAATATGACTCATTGATTAATTCTCTGCAGTCTCACACTTCCTCCTGCCTTCAGGACATCTCTACTTGGATGTCCTGCTGACATTTCAAGCTCAACGTGTCCAAAACTAAACTCCTCATCTTCCCTCTCAAACTCTCTCCTGCCCTCAAATTTTTCATCCCATCCCATTCTTCCCATCTCTCAAGCCCACATCCTTGGCTTCATCCTGGATTTATCTCTCTTTTAACCCTCTCTCTTTTAAAGTCAGTCAAACATCGAATCCTCTTGATTCTTCTTCTTTTATTATTATTATTATTACTATTATTGTTGTTGTTGTTGTATTTCTTAAGCACATACTCTGTTTCAAGTTCTGTTCTAAGCGCTGGGGTAGACAAAAGTTAATCAGATAGGACACAGTCCCTGTCCTGCATAGAGCTCACAGGCTAAGTAGGAGGGAAAACTGGTATTGCAACCCCATTTTATAGTTGAGGAAACTGAGGCACAGAGAAGTGAAGTGACTTGCCCAAGGTCACACAGCAGGCAAGTGACAGAGCCAGGCTCAGAACCCAGGTCCACTAGACAAAATTTCCAGAATCTGCCCCTTTCCCTTCATCCAAACAGCCACTATGTTGGCCCAAACACTGTCATGTCCCATCTTGATTTGTTCATCAGCCTTCTGGCAGATCTCCCGGCTTCCAATCTCTCCTCTCTCCAGTCCATACTTAGTTTCACTACCTGAATCACTTTTCTAAAACAGCACTTTACACACATCTCCCCGTTCCTCAAAAACCTCCGATGGTTGTCCATTTTCTCTGCATCAAGCTGAAGCTCCTCGCCAATGGCTTTAAGGCAATCCATCAGCTCTCTCCCCACTACTTATCCTCACTTTTCTCTTACTACAACCCAGCCCGCATGCTTCTCTCCTCCAACACCAACCTTCTTACTGTACCTAGTTCTCGTCTCTACTGCCATCGACCCCTGTCTTGCGCCCTCCCTCTTTTCAGGAACCCTCCCCCGTATCCGACAGACCATCACTCTCTCCACCACTCGCCTTCCAGTTTTTGCCCCATCTCCCTCCTTCCATTCCTTTCCAAACCACTCGAGTTAATCGTTACACCTGCTGTCTCCACTTCCTCTCTTCCAATTCTCTCCTTGACCCCCCTCCAATCTGGCTTTCACCACCTTTTTATCAAAACCAATGGACTTTTTGTTTATGGTATTTGTTTAACGCTTACTTCGTGCCAGGCACTGTGCTAAGCACTGAGGTAGATGCAAGCTAATCAAGTTGGACACAGTCCATGTCCTACATGAGGCTCACAGTCTTAATCTCCATTTTACAGATGTGGTAACTGAGGCTCAGAGAAGTTAAGTGACTGGCCCAAGGTCACAAAGCCTTGCTTATGTGGGCCGAGATGGGGTTAGAACCCACGTCTCTGACACCCAGACCCATGCTTTATCCACTAAGCCACACTACTTCTCTACTCCTCTAATGGCTTCTACTCCATCCTACTCCTCTTCAACCTCTCAGCTGCCTGAGACACTGTCGACCACCTCCTTCTCCTGGAAACATTATCTAACCTTGCCTTCATTGACCCTGTCCTCTCCTGGTTCTCCTCCTCCTATCTCTCTGGTGACGCCTTCTCAATCTCTTTCACAGGCTCCTCTTCAGCCTCCCATCTATCTCCGGGGCGTCCCTGAAGGTTTTATTCTCCATCAACTCCTACTTTCTTGGAGAATTAATTTGCTCCCACGGCTTCGACTGCCATCTCTTCACGGTTGATTCCCAAATCTAACTCTCTAGTCCTGATTTATCTCTTCCTCTGCAGTCTCACATTTTCTCCTGCCTTCAGGACATCCCTGCTTGGACATCCGACCAACATCTCAAATTTAGCATGTCCAAAAGAGAACTCCTCATCTTCCCGTCTAAACCCTGTCCTCCCCTATCTTTTCCATCGCTGTAGACAAAACCACTATCCTCCCGGGTCTCCCAAGCCCATTGCCGTGGCATTACCCTCAACTCATCTCTCTCTCGTTCAACCCACATATTTAATCTGTCACCAAATCCTGTTGGTTCTACCTTCACAACATCACCAAAATTCTCCCTTTCCTCTCTATTCAAGAGGTTACTATGCTGATCCAAGCACTTATCCTATCCCGCCTTGACTGCTTCATCAGCCTCCTCGCTGACCTCCCTGCCTCCTCTCTTTCTGTACTCCAGCCCATATTTCGCTCTGCCGCCCAGACGATTGAGTGCTTTAAAGTCAATGGAAAGGAGCTTCTGTTTGATGTGGAAGTGGATGGGCAACCACAGGAGGTTTTTGAGGAGTTGGAAGATGTGAACTGAGAGGTTTTTTTAAATAAAAATAATCGGGGCAGCAGAGTGAAGTATGGACTGGAGTGGGGAGAGTCAGTAAGCAGGGAGATCAGTGAGGAGGCTGATGCAGTAGTAGAGGTGGGATATGACAAGTGCTTGGACCAGTGAGGTAGCAGTTTGGATGAAGAGGAAGGAGGCAGATTCTGGAGATGCTGTGGAAATAGAACTGACAGGATTTGGCGACTGACCGAAAATGCTTTATGAAGGTGAGAGATGAGTCGAAGATAATGCCGTGGTTGCGGGCTGGTGAGATGGGAGGACGGTCACGTTGTCTGTAGTGATGGAAAAGTCAGGGGGAGGAGACGGTTTAGGTGGGAAGATGAGTTCATTTTTGAATGTAACCGAACTGTCAGAACTTAACTGATCTGAAGACCTTCTCTGACTAATCTCTTGCCGGTCCACCCTATTTAATAATGTTGGTATTTGTTAAGCGCTTACTATGTGCAGAGCACTGTTCTAAGCGCTGGTGTAGATACAGGGTAATCAGGTCATCCCACTTGGGGCTCACAGTCTTAATCCCCATTTTACAGATGAGGGAACTGAGGCACAGAGAAGTGAAGTGACTTGCCCACAGTCACACAGCTGGCAAGCGGCAGAGCGGGGATTCGAACCCATGACCTCTGATTCCAAAGCCCTGGCTCTTTCCACTGATCCACGCTGCTTCCCGTGTTTCCCCATCTACCGGGTCATCCATGCACTTTGAGTCCTCACCCTCTAAGCTCTAAGGTACTCAACCCCACCTTCCAACCCGCAGAGCACTTATATGTCTTCACAATTAGTTGCTTAGTTAGGAACTTGAAATTGATTTTAGGGTTGGTGTGTGTCCCGTGTCCGTGTCCTCCCCCCCATCCCCCCACCCCGCCCAGCCCCAGCAGGCTTTAAGCTCCTTGGGGCAGGGATCATATCCCCTTATTCTATTATGGGAAGCAGGGTGGCTCAGTGGAAAGAGCACGGGCTTGGGAGTCAGAGCTCATGGGTTCGAATCTCCGCTCTGCCACTTGTCAGCTGTGTGACTGTGGGCAAGTCACTTCACTTCTCTGGGCCTCAGTTACCCCATCTGTCAAATGGGGATTAAGACTGAGAGGCTCACGTGGGACAACCTGATTACCCTGTATCTACCCCAGCGCTTAGAACAGTGCTCTGCACATAGTAAGCGCTTAACAAATACCAACATTATTATTATTAACTTTAAATTGATTTTAAGGTTGGTCTGTCTCTCCCCGGCCCGCCCCCGCAAGGCTTTAAGTTCCTTGAGAGCAGGGATCATGTCCCCTTATTCTATTGGACTCTGTTGGACTCTATTGCACAGTGCTCTGCACACAGTAGGGGCTCAGTAAATGCTTGACTGACGGATAGACGGGCCAGCCTGAGAGAGAAACCCACAGGCATTTCTTTCTTCCTGCTCGATCCTGCACCTGGCATGCTGACTTGGGACAGCAGGGGGCAGCAGGGTACAGTGGGCCAGGGCCAGGAACCCTCAGCCACGATCCTGTGGGTGGCAGAAGGGAAAAAGCCAACGATCATAAACTCTCATAAACTCGTCAGGTTCAAAAGTCCCTTCTCTCTTGTTCCATTTTCAATAGAAAGCCAGAACAGCTAGTAATAGCCCTGGCGTCTACAGCGTGTGCTTATTTTTCCAAAGCCTTTCATGTCGGATGCCTCATTTGTCCTCGTACATCCTTGGATGGCCGGGTGGGAATTATTTTTCCCATTTTTGGGTAAAGAAGAAACTGAGGCCCCCCGAGAGGTTAAGTGACTTGTCCAAGGTCACCCAGCGTATCAAAGACAAAAGCTGGGACAAGGACCCAAGCCCGCATTCTTTCCGCCGGTCCACGCTGCCTCTCGGGCTGTTAAATTGTCCCTCGTCTCCTTTTTTCCAAAGTAAACAACTTCCCCTCCTACCCTCATATGATGTTGTTCAGAGCATATGGCAATCTCTGCTTTCCAAGCCAGAGACCTCACCTACACTGCAAAGAGCGAGCCTTCTCCCTTCTGCTTCATCTGTGCAGAAAGCTCACTGAAAGCTCACCTCCTCCAGGAGGCCTCCCCAGACTAAGCCCCCCTTTTCCTCTGCTCCCCCTCCCCTCCCCATTGCCCCGACCTGCTCCCTTTGCTCTACGCCCGCCCCCCCCCAGCACTTGTGTATATAAGTACATATTTATAATTATAATTCAATTTATTTTTTTCATGGTGTGTATATATGTATAATTCTATTTATTTCTAACGATGCTACTGATGCCTGTTTACTTGTTTTGATGTCTGTCTCCAACCTTCTAGACTGTGAGCCCGTTGTGGGCAGGGATTGTCTCTATTTGTTGCTGAGTTGTACTTCCCAGGCGCTTAGTACAGTGCTCTGCACAGGGTAAGAGCTCAATAAATACGATTAAATGAATCTATGCACTTGGATCTGTACCCTTTGGACACTTGATGTTCACCCCACCCTCAGCCCCCCAACACTGATGTCCATACCCATAGTTTATTTATATTAATGTCTGTCTCCCCTTCTAGACTGTAAGCCTTTTGTGGGCAGGGAATGTGTCAACCAACTCTGTTGCTTTGTGCTCTCCCAAGCTCTTAGTACAGTGCTCTGGAGAAGCAGCGGGGCTCAGTGGAAAGAGCCCGGGCTTTGGAGTCGGAGGTCATGAGTTCGAATCCCAGCTCTGTCACTTGTCAGCTGTGTGACTGTGGGCAAGTCACTTAACTTCTCTGTGCCTCAGTTACCTCATCTGTAAAATGGGGATTAAGACTGTGAGCCCCACGTGGGACAACCTGATTCCCCTGTGTCTACCCCAGCGCTTAGAACAGTGCTCTTCACATAGTAAGCGCTTAACAAATACCAACATTATTACAGTCAGTGCTCAATAAATACTATCAATTGATTGACTCACTAATTGTCTTCCCTCCCCTTTTCCAGGCTAATCATGAGTGGATTATCCACTTGGTGAATGATCTCTGGCAAAGTTCTACATCGAAGCCCTCCTTCTTCCTGACCTTCTTCCGCTGCTTTTTTTAAATGGTATTTGTTAAGCGCTTACTCTGTGCCAGGAACTGTTTTAAGCACTGGGGTAGATACAAGGTAAGCAGGTTGTCCCACATGGGGCTCACAGTCTTAATCCTCATTTTACAGATGAGGTAACTGAGGGACAGAGAAGTGAAGTGACTTGCCCAAAGTCACACAGCAGACAAGTGGCGGAGCCAGGACTAGAATCCAGGTTCTTCTGCCTCCCAGGCCCATGGTCTACGCTGCTTCTCTGTAGTTCCTGCAGTCCGTATCAGTGGTTCTCTCCAGGCTCCGATGACCCACCGCCTCCAGTGAACCTCTCCACCCATGACCTGGCCGGGTAGGAGCCCCGTTTGGGTTGATCTGTTGTTCTGTAGTATCTACGCTGCTGCTTGTTTCTCTTCGAGCTGTTGGGACTCACATGACCGGTTCCCCAAGAGTCACCCCAGCGAATAGATAGACGAGATCAAGGTCCGGTGAAAAGGTGAGCGTGAAGTGTGCTGGCTGGGTTGTAGTAGGTGAGTAGCAAGGTGAGGTAGGAGGGGGCAAGGTGATTGAGTCATTTAAATCCAACAGTGAGGAGTTTTTGTTTGATGTGGAGATGGATAATAATAATAATAATGATGTTGGTATTTGTTAAGCGCTAACTATGTGCAGAGCACTGTTCTAAGTGCTGGGGTAGATACAGGGTAATCAGGTTGTCCCACGTGAGGCTCACAGTTAATCCCCATTTTACAGATGAGGTAACTGAGGCACAGAGAAGTTAAGTGACACAGTCACACAGCTGACAAGTGGCAGAGCCGGGATTCGAACCCATGAACTCTGACTCCCAAGCCCGGACTCTTTCCACTGAGTCACGCTGCTTCTCTGGTTGGGAAATGGATGAAAAATGGATGGGAAACCACTGGAGTTTCTTGAGGAGTGGGGAAACGTGTCCTGAGTGTTTCTGTAGAAAAACGATCCGGGCAACAGAGTGAAGTATGGACTGGAGTGGGGGGAGACATTGAGGCAGGGAGGTCAGCGAGGAGGCTGATAGAATAATCAAGGTGGGAAAGTTTAAGTGATTGTATTAATGTGGTAGCAGTTTGGATGGAGAGCAAAGGGTGGGTTTTAGCGATGTCGTGAAGGTGGGACTGACAGGATTTAGTGATGGTTTGAATATTCATTCATTCAACAGTATTTATTGAGCGCTTACTATGTGCAGAGCACTGTACTAAGTGCTTGGAATGTACAAATCGGCAACAGATAGAGACAATCCTTGCCCAATGATGGGCTTACAGTCTAATCGGGGGAGACAGACAGACAAAAACAATAGCAATAAATAGAATCAAGGGGATGAACATCTCATTAACAAAATAAATAGGGTAATGAAAATATATACAGTTGAGCAAACAAGCACAGTGCTGAGGGGAGGGGAAGGGAGAGGGGGAGGAGCAGAGGGGAAGGGGGGAAAAGAGGGCTTAGCTGAGGGGAGGTGAAGGGGGGGTAGAGGGGGAGCAGAAGGAGCAGAGGGAAAAGGGGAAGCTCAGTCTGGGAAGGCCTCTTGGAGGAGGTGAGCTCTAAGTAGGGTTTTGAAGAGGGGAAGAGAGTTAGTTTGGTGGAGATGAGGAGGGAGGGCACTGTGGGACAGCAGGAGGACGTGGCCCAGGGGTCCACGGCGGGATAGACGAGAACGGGGGATGGTGAGGAGGTGGGAGGTAGAGGAGCGGAGCATGCTGGGTGGGCAGTGGAAAGAGAGAAGGGAGAGGTAGGAGGGGTCAAGGTGATGGAGAGCCTTGAAGCCTAGAGTGAGAAGTTTTTGTTTTGTGCGGAGGTTGATAGGCAACCACTTGAGGTTTTTAAGAAGGGGAGAGACATGCCCAGAGCGTTGCTGCAGGAAGATGAGCCGGGCAGCGGAATGAAGAATAGACTGGAGCGGGGAGAGATGGGAGAAAGGGAGACCAGAGAGAAGGCTGACACAATAATCCAGCCAGGATATTATGAGAGCCTGTAACAGTAAGATAGCCATTTGGGTGGAGAGGAAAGGGCGGATCTTGGCATATTATAAAGGTGTGACCGGCAGGTCTTGGTGACGGATTGGATGTGTGGGGTGAACGAGAGAGCCGACTCAAAGATGACATTGAGGTTGTGGGCTTGAGAAACGGGAAGGATGGTCGTACCATCCACGGTGATAGGGAAGTCAGGAAGAGGACAGGGCTTGGGAGGGAAGATGAGGAGCTCAGTTTTGGACATGTTGAGTTTTAGGTGGTGGGCAGACATCCAGGGAGAGACGTCCTGGAGGCAGGAGGAGATACAAGCCTGAAGGGAGGGGGAGAGGATGGGGCAGAGATGTAGATCTGTGTGTCATCTGCATAGAGATGATAGTTGAAGCCCTGAGAGCGAATGAGTTCACCGAGGGAGTGAGTGTAGATGGAGAACAGAAGAGGGCCAAGAACTGACCCTTGAGGAACCCCAACAGTTAGAGGACAGGAGGGGGAGGAGGAACCTGCGAAGGAGACCGAGAATGAACGGCCAGAGAGATAAGAGGAGAACCGGGAGAGGAAGGAGTCTGTGAAGCCAAGGTGAGATAAGGTGTGGAGGAGAAGGGGATGGCCAACAGTGTCAAAGGCAGCTGAGAGGTCGAGGAGGATTAGGATAGAGTAGGAGCCATTGGATTTGGCAAGAAGGAGGTCACAGGTGACCTTAGAGAGAGCAATCTCGGTAGAGTGGAGGGGGTCCGGGAGAGAATGGGAGTTAAGGAATTCTAGGCAGCGAGTGTAGATGACTCGTTCTAGGAGCTTGGAAAGGAAGGGTAGTAGGGAGATAGGGCGATACCTGGAAGGGGAAGTGGGGTCGAGAGAGGGTTTTTTAGGATGGGGGAGACATGAGCATGTTTGAAGGCAGAGGGGAAGAAGCCATTGGAGAGTGAGAAGTTAAAAATAGAAGTTAAGGAGGGGAGGAGGGAAGGGGTGATGGTTTTTATAAAGTGAGCGGGAATGGGGTCCGAGGCACAGGTGGAGGGGGTGGCACTTGTGAGGAGGGAAGAGATCTCTGAGGATACTGCAGGGAAAGATGGGAAAGGGGAGAGGGTTGGGTGGGCGGGGGAGGCAGGAGAGGGAGGGGTGACTTTGGGGAGCTCAGACCTGATTGTGTCAATTTTCATGATGAAGTAGGTGGCCAGATCGTTGGGGGTGAGGGATGGGGGAGGAGGAGGAACAGGGCGCCTGAGGAGAGAATTAAAGGTCCAGAACAATTGGTGGGGGCATGGGTGTCAATGAGTCAAGAAAAGAAGAATATATGGGTGGAGTGAGAGAGAGGGGTCAAGGATAATGTCAAGGTTACGGGCTTGTGAGATGAGAAGGATGGTGGTGCCGTCTACAGCGACGGGAAAGTCAGGGGGAGGACAGGATTTGGGTGGGAAGATAAGGAGTTCTGTTTTGGACATGTTAAGCTTGAGGTGATGGGAGGACATCCAAGTAGAGATGCCTTGAAGGCAGGAGGAAATGTGAGACTGCAGAGTGGGAGAAAGATCAGGTCCTTCTGACTTCCAGGTCTGTGCTCTATGCCCTAATAATAATAATGTTGGTATTTGTTAAGCGCTTACTATGTGCAGAGCACTGTTCTAAGCGCTGGGGTGGATACAGGGTAATCAGGTTGTCCCATGTGAGGCTCACAGTCTTAATCCCCATTTTACAGATGAGGTAACTGAGGCACAGAGAAGTTAATAATAATAATAATAATAATGTTGGTATTTGTTAAGCGCTTACTATGTGCCGAGCACTGTTCTAAGCGCTGGGGTAGACATAGGGGAATCAGGTTGTCCCACGTGGGGCTCACAGTCTTAATCCCCATTTTACAGATGAGGGAACTGAGGCACAGAGAAGTTAAATGACTTGCCCACAGTCACACAGCCGACAAGTGGCAGAGCTGGGATTCGAACTCATGAGCCCTGACTCCAAAGCCCGTGCTCTTTCCACTGAGCCACGCTAAGTTAAGTGATTTGCCCACAGTCACACAGCCGACAAGTGACAGAGCCGGGATTCAAACCCATGCCTCTGACTCCCAAGCCCGTGCTCTTTCCACTGAGCCTCGCTGCCCCTAGACCATGCTGCTTCTCAATCAATAGTATTTATTGAGCACCTGCTATGTACAAATAAGCAGTGTGGCCTAGTAACAATAATAATAATGATGGTATTTATTTAGCGCTTACTATGTGCCAAGCACTGTTCTAAGCGCTGGGGTAGATACAAGTCTATTAGGTTGTCCCACTTGGGGCTCACAGTTTTGATCCCCATTTTACAGATGAGGTAACTGAGGCCCAGAGAAGTGAAATGACTTGCCCAAAGTCATACAGCTGACAAGTGGCGGAGCCGGGATTATTCATTCAATAGTATTTATTGAGCGCTTACTATATGCAGAGCACTGTACTAAGCGCCTGGAATGTACAATTCGGCAACAGATAGAGACAATCACTGACCAATAACGGGCTCCCAGTCTAAACGATTAGAACCCACAACCGCTGCCTCCCAAGCCCGTGCTCTTTCCACTAACCCACACTGCTTCTCTGGGCTTGGGAGTAAGAGGTCGTGGGTTCTAGTTCATTCATTCAATCGTATTTATTGAGCACTTACTGTGTGCAGAGCATTATACTAAGCACTTGGAAAGTACAATTCGGCAACAGATAGAGACAATCCCTACCCAACAACGGGCTCACAGTCTAGAAGGGGGAGACAGACAACAAAACAAACCAAGTAGACAGGCATCAATCTCAGCTCCGCCACTTGTCAGCTGTGTGACTTTGGGCAAGTCACTTAACTTCTCTGTGCCTGTTACCTCATCTGTAAAATGGGGATTAAGACTGTGAGCCCCACGTGGGACAACCTGATCACCTTGTATCTACCCCAGTGCTCAGAACAGTGCTTGGCACATAGTAAGCACTTAAAAAATGCCATTATTATTATTATTATTATTGCAGAGCAGAGGACAATAGTTAGTTGGCAAATCCCTGCCCTCAAGGAACCTCCAGTCTACTGTGTGAAGAGCACTGGACTAAGCAGTTGAGAGAGTGCATCAGTAGACACAATCCCTGCCCTTAAAGAGCTGACAATCTAGCAGACCCAGGACCTAGCTCCAGGACCATCTGCACTGGGTGGAGACAATAGGAGCTGAATGCCAAGGTGCTTGTGGGGTGATCCGAGACCATTCAGCTAGCAGGGTGCCTCCCTTGGATCTAGTGGGAGCTTAATGAGCTCCCACTTGATTGATTGATTGATTGATTGATGAAAGGGACCCTGGTTGGGACTTTGAAACTGACCCAGGGCAGTCTGGGATTAAAGTCTTGTTGTCGGGGAGAGAGGGTGGGAGCTTGCACTTGGTTTTCTGAATTTGAACGTTGGGAATCGCCACTGCTCCGAAAGGGGAAAGAGTCTTTCACTCAGGAGCCAGAAAGCCATCCAGAAAGGAGAAGAATGAGAGTGGGAGGCTTGGGGAGAAAATAGAAAAGAATGAAGTAAAGAAAACTAAATCAAGTCCCAGCAACATTCGAGACAAAACATTAAAGAGGCTCCAGAAGAGTACGAATTGATGCATCGTTTAGATTAGTCCTGGCCAATAAAATGTCCATCAGACTGTGGGTGAGTCTTTGCTGAGTACCCCCGGGGGGTGTGCCCCCCCCACCCCCCATCAGGAGCTTCCTGACTGAAAGACATGCAGACTCTAAATGGTCAGAAAGGAGCAGTGTGTGTGGGGCGGGGGGGATTGGATGGAGGCAGGGAAGACTTTCAGGAGGAGGCAGTCTTGAGCTGTGATGTGAGGGGCTGGGGAGGGGCATAGCATATGGCCTTAAAGCCAGGCTCAGTCCTTCCCAGTGCCCTAGGCGCTTGGTGGCCAAACTCTAGGCTGACATTCCCCTGCCCACCCAGCATCCCCTCCCCGCTGACCCCCTTGGCGTTTTGGGTCAATTTCAGCCCTCACTATGCCAGCCCCCTTCCTTTGCCCATCCAAATGAGCGTTTCAAATGAGGCTCCCACGTAAACTGAGCAGAGAAGCTAGCTGGGAGGTCTCCTCCACCGGCACCGGCAGGCAAGCACGCCACATCTCCATTTGGTTCCATTTGGTTCCGTCTTAGCAAGCTCGGACTCTTTGTTCCTCCCCACCTCACCTCACTGTACCTCATTCTTGACTCCCTCTGACCCATTGCTCACTCCCTCCCTCCTGCCTGAAACTTTCTCCTCTTTCAAAGTGGCCAGAGCACAGCTCTCTCCATCTTCAAAGCCTTCCTGAAATCTCATCTCCTCCGAGAAGCTTTCCCCAGTTGAACTCCATGGGCCAGGTCACTTCAACCCACCTCCACCACTTTTTCCTCCTAAAGGTAAATATTCTGGGCCTGCGGTTCTCCTCGGTTAGATTGCAAATTCCTGGAAGGCAGGGATTGGGTCTTTTGCCTCTATACTACTCCCCCAAACGCTTAATACACTGCCCTGCACACAAAAGGTGCCAATTGATTAAGCAGCGTGGCTCAGTGGAAAGAGCACGGGCTTTGGAGTCAGAGTTCATGGGTTCGAATCCCGGCTCGGCCACTTGTCAGCTGTGTGACTTTGGGCAAGTCACTTAACTTCTCGGTGCCTCAGTTACCCCCTCTGTAAAATGGGGATTAAGACTGTGAGCCCCACGTGGGACAACCTGATTCCCCTGTGTCTACCCCAGCGCTTAGAACAGTGCTCGGCACATAGTAAGCGCTTAACAAATACCAACATTATTATTATTATTATTAATTGATTGATTGATTGATTGATTACTCTCTCTTGCTCTGCTCACAAATACCCTGCCCCAATCCTGAGCTTTCTGTGCTCAGGACAGCTGTCTGGGCACTCTGAATCCCAAATCTCACCACCACGCTAAGGGTACAACAAATGAGGCAAATTTCGGGCGGGGAGGTTAGTGGAGCTGGGCGGGGGCCGGGGGCACAGATCCCCATCAGTTTGACAGCATTCCTCCCCCTTAATGCTTCCTCCTCTCCCCGATCATGACATCTTCAATGGCTTCTCAGCAGGACAACCATACTAAGCAAAAGCAGGGCTCAGAGCATAGACCTGTCCACCTGGAATTTGGGGGAATGTTAAGCCAAGGCAAGGGCCTTGAGTCATGGTCTCATGTGGTCTTGTCTTCCCCACAACCAACTAATCTGGTCACTCTCCACAACTCCTCTCCTGACTTTTATGAAAAAGGAAGCACAGAGGGGTGTGGTCAGTCCCCGTTCACTCCCCTCCTCATCTCTCTACACGGGGGCTCCCTCCACCCCAGTCCCCAGGCCCATCCCGGAAGTGCTTCCCTTTACAGAGAAAATGCTTGCTGATGGCCACGTGCCCTGGGAGTCAGAGGACCTGGGTTCCAATCCTGGCTCTGCCTCTTGCCTGCAGTGTGACCTTGGGCCACTCACTTTACTTCTTTGGGCCTCAGTTTCCTCATCTGTATAAAATGGTGATTCAATCCCTGTTCTCCCTCCTACTTAGACTGTGAGCCCCATGTGGAACTGTGTCTATCACACTGCTGCTTGGAGTCCACTCTGGGGAGCAGGACGCGAGCCAGGGGCGATCCAGCTCTCCAGCTGGCAGAGATACTCTTTCAGAAACACTAGAAATGAGATTAATTTTTATTTTCATTTTCTATTTCCTTTACTGCCATTGCATTTGCATCAGACTCTAGGATGGGTTATCTGTCCACCTCAGGACAGGGGCCAAAAATTGAGGGATGGCTTCAAGTCAATCCTGCTGTTCCCACAGAGAGTTCCCCCAATCTAGATAGGAATAAGACTCTGTCCTCCCGGGCAGAAGTGGAGTCAAAGCTCTGCCTTTCCATCCTGGGTTCTCAAGAGGCCCTCTTGAGCGTCTGAGTGGATAGAGCATGGGGCTGGGAGTCAGAAGGATATAAATTCTAATCCCAGCTCTGGGACTTGTCTGCCGTATGACCTTGGGCAAGTCACTTCACTTCGCTGGGCCTCAGAGAAGCCCAGATAGATAAATCCCTATCTATAAAATGGGGATTGAGCCTGTGAGCCCCACCTGGGATAGGCACTGTGTCCAACCCGACTTGCTTGTAGCCACACCAGCACTTAGTACGGTGTCTGGCCATTTAATAAATACCACAATTATTTATGCGGTCTGAGTGCCCCTTAGACAGGCTCCCTGAGGACAGAAGTGCAATCGAAAGGAAAATTTCTCCAGAAACCAAGGGGACAGGTGGCTGAGCAAATTTGGGGCTCTCTATCCCTGGAAGCCTTTAGAAGCAGGGCTGATTCCCATTGGCTAGGCTGGGCTATATGTGCTTCAGCCTGGAGCTAGGGGGTTAAACGAGACAATCCCTCCCAGCCTTTCCTAGCCTGGAGATTCCGTGGCCTCGAAATCCAGAGAGCACAGCTCTGCCTGCCGACCCGCCCTTCATCTCCCAGCTGCTGGGCTTCCGGGTGTGGGCCGAACCCGGCAGACCCCTGGAGAGTGGTGGAGAGGGATGGAGGAGAAACCTCCACCCAAAAGACCCAACCGAGTCATGCGGTGTCCACGTGAAGCACATCTAGGAATCTGGGAGTTCCGTAAACTGGGATAGGATGAGGTCAGTGAGGGATGGGAACCGGAGACACTTCTCCGAAGCATCCGTCTCTGCCTCGGGAACGCGGGGAGAGAAGGGGAATCCCACTCATCCTTCCGGGAAGCTGGGCCGAGCAGAGTTGGCGGGGTGCCCCCAGCAAGGCTGGTCCTGGGAGAGTCACCAGAGCCGGGGAGAACATTGGGAGCGCCCGGCAAACAGACCCGGCCAAACTTGGGAGCCAGGCCCGCACTTCCCCACTGACGCTGACCACTTTGGCCAGACGGTTCCGGGCCCAAGAAGGAGGCGAGCAGAAGGCCAGAGTGAGATTCCTCGCCCAACTCCACCCATATTTTCTGTCCTCCCGGCTTTGCGGGCGACTGGAGAAGGGGCTGGCTGACTGCATCAGCTGCGGAATGATAGCTCCGTTCCCCTTGAAATCTATCCCATTTTACAGAGGGGAAGCAGAAAGTTGGCCCCTGCCACCCGGTCCGCTCTCATCCCCTGTGGTCAACTCGCAGTTTTCCAGGGACCACAAGACCGTTGGCTGCTCTCTCTCCTTCCACCTCTTTTGAGTCGGGATCCCACCCCAGGGCGGGAAGGGCCCAGGAGAGGCATCTCATGGCACTGGGGCATCAGTTCTGAGTTTGTGAGACTGGAACGCATGGAGGAACTGCCCCGGCCCACAGCAGCAGCCACAGCGGCCGGCCATGTCCATCTCCCAGGGCCGGAGACCAAACTCTCCTAACCCAAAAAGGTCAAACACGCCACTGGGCCAGATATTAAAAATTGAAGCAAGGGTGACCCCTAGAGGATGCAACTTACCTGACCCCTAGAGCAAGCCTAGTCCACTGCAGGCCCCACGTTGTCCTTCCCCGTCCGTGCCCTACGCTCAGTTCGCCTGTTGTCTTGCTAGCCGTGGGAAGGCCTGATGCTGGTCCTCTTTGGCAACTCGGTTTCTATGTAAGACCCACAAGTACACAAGATAAGTAATATCGCCAAGATCCGCCCTTTCCTCTCCACCCAAACGGCTACCTTACTGCTACATGCTCTAGTAATATCCTGGCTAGATTACTGTGTCAGCCTCCTCTCTGATCTCCCTTCCTCCTCTCTCTCTCTGCTCCAGTCTATTCTTCACTTCTCTGCCTCGCTCATCTTCCTGCAGAAACGCTCTGGGCATGTCACTCCCCTTCTTAAAAACCTCCAGTGGTTGCCCGTCAACCTCCGCACAAAGCAAAAACTTCTCACTCTAGGCTTCAAGGCTCTCCATCACCTTGCCCCCCTCTACCTCTCCTCCCTTCTCTCTTTCTACTGCCCACCCCGCACGCTCCGCTCCTCTGCCGCCCACCTCCTCACCGTCCCCCGTTCTCGCCTATCCCGCCGTCGACCCCTGGGCCACGTCCTCCCGCGGTCCCGGAATGCCCTCCCTCCTCACCTCCGCCAAACTAATTCTCTTCCCCTCTTCAAAACCCTACTTAAAGCTCACCTCCTCCAAGAGGCCTTCCCAGACTGAGCTCCCCTTTTCCCTCTGCTCCCTCTACCTCCCCTTCACCTCTCCACAGCTAAACCCTCTTCTCCCCCCCATTTCCCTCTGCTCCTCCCCCTCTACCTTCCCATCCCCTCAGCACTGTACTCTTTTGCGTGGGATGTCAATCAGCTGTCAATCCATCAGCTGGACCACAGCCAGTTACAGAAGAGGAATTGGGCAAGGAAGCAGGGGCTAGAAAAACTGAGAAAAAACCCCAGGGCCGCGAGGAGGAATCGGTCGGGCAGCCAGTAAGGAAACGTAGCTGGTGCTCGCCAAGAAGGCTGAGGCTTGACGGGATGAGCTCCCAGGAAAGGTCAGGTGGACTTGCCCACGGAGGAGCTGTAAAGCTGAAATATAGTAGTGTTTCAGAAGGGCAGTAACCCATCCATTTAAGTTCATAACAAATGCAAGATGAGAGATAGGCGGGAATTCCTGGATCTAGTTTAAGATCTGTTGTACAATTACTGTTTGCTGTTGAAACTCTGAAGCTGAATAAGTACTGGTTATCTGTTTCTAACCAAAGAGAGGGGCTGTGTAACCTCTGAGTCTGTGGTGGGGTTGGGGGAAACCTGCCTATTCTGAGAGCTAGCTGCTACAGGGAGGGGCAGACACTTAGCACCCCCTCCAAAACTCAGCAGCCAGCCCTCAGGGTGCAGGACCGGCGAACTGAGCCCCAAGTGTTTCCTGTACCTTTTAGGGGCTTTCGAGGTTCACTGATCTAAAGGCCCAAGGGAGCCCATACCTTGGCTGTAAATTGTCGTGGGTGCTAGGACCCTGGGGTTTGAAACTGGGTATCCGATCTCAATAGCGACTGAAACGTCTTGAGGACTTAGGGTAGGCAGCTCCCAAAGTGAGAGTCCTATTCACCAGGGCTGCCTCTGCGTCAAGGGCCCTCTGTGCAGACCCCAACATCTGGTCTTAACTTTATCAGGCTCTCCCATTATTGCAAATCAGGGGCCTTGGTTTAGCAGTTGTGGGAGGCAGGCCAGGCTGGGTTAGGCTAGGTTGAGGAAAGGCAAGCCAGGCTCAGGGCAGGAAGGTGCAACCTGTGTCGTTTCTCTCCCTGTCCCACCGCCATAGCCCCCCCATCCACTCCCCCCCACTCAACATACCCCACTGTTGAGGGCCTCTTTGGACCCTAATGGACTGAGGGCCCCAACAAATTCAATGGTTGTGGCTATGCCCCAGAAGAGATGATGGATAATAACGATAATAATAATAGGATTTGTTAGGGGCTTACTAAGTGCCAAACACTATACTAAATGCTAGGGGAGATACAAGATAAACAGGTCAGAAACAGTTTCTGTCCCACATGGGGCTCACAGTCGAAGTGGGAGGGAAAACAGGTATTGAATCTCAATTTTACAGATGACGAACCTGAGACCCGTAGAAATTAAGTTCATTCAATCGTATTTATTGAGCCCTTACAGTGTGCAGAGCGCCCTTACAGTGTGCAGAGCACTGTACTAAGCACTTGGAAAGTACAATACAGCAATGAAGAGAGACAATCCCTGCCCACAACGGGCTCACAATATAGAGGTGGGGAGACAGGCATCAATACAAGTAAACAGGCATCAATATAAATAAATAGAATTATAGATATATTTATAGATATTATATATTTATATATACATAAGTGCTGTGGGGTGGGGATGGGGGAAGAGCAGAGGGAGTGGGTTGGGGTGACGCAGAAGAGAGTGGGAGCTGAGGAAAAGCGGGACTTAGTCTGGGAAGGCATCTTGGAGGAGGTGAGCCTTCAGTAGGGCTTTGAAGGAGGTGGGGCGGGGGGGAATTAAGCGACTTGTCCAAAGTCACCCTGCAGGCAAGGGGCAGAGTCAGAATTAGAACCCAGATCCATTGACTCCCATGCCCATGCTTTCTCATTCATTCAATAGTATTTATTGAGCGCTTGCTTACTAATAATAATAATAATGTTGGTATTTGTTAAGCGCTTACTATGTGCCGAGCACTGTTCTAAGCGCTGGGGTAGACATAGGGGAATCAGGTTGTCCCACGTGGGGCTAACAGTCTTAATCCCCATTTTACAGATGAGGGAACTGAGGCACCGAGAAGTTAAGTGACTTGCCCAAAGTCACACAGCTGGCAAGTGGCAGAGCCGGGGTTCGAACCCATGACCTCTGACTCCAAAGCCCAGTGCAGAGCACTGTACTAAGTGCTTTGAATGTACAAGTCGGCAACAGATAGAGACAGTCCCTGCCCTTTGACGGGCTGACAGTCCCCCGATTAGACTGTAAGCCCGTCAAACGGCAGGGACTGTCTCTATCTGTTGCCAACTTGTACATTCCAAGCGCTTAGTACAGTGCTCTGCACATAGTAAGTGCTCAATAAATACTATTGAATGAATGATCGGGGGAGACAGGCAGACAAGAACAATGGCAATAAATAAAGAGGAAGAACATCTCATAAAAACAATGGCAAATAAATAGAATCAGGGTGATGTACATCTCATTAAACAAAATAAATAGGGTGATGAAGATATATACAGTTGAGCGGACGAGTACAGTGCTGAGGGGGTGGGACGGGAGAGGGGGAGGAGGAGAGGGAAAGGGGGAAGAAGAGGGTTTAGCTGCTCTTTCTACTAGGCTCACTTCTTCTCTAATCTTACATGCACAGGGACTACAAGACTACAGGACCCAGCAGTCATCCCAGCTGCCCCAGAATCAACTGCTCTCAGGGGCAAACTGGTCCACTGGGGTACTGCCCACGTGGAATGTTCTGGGCCATTTTGGGTCACATCTGGCTCCAACTGGTTCCCTTTCGCTTAAAGCTCAGAATCAGCCAGGAACTGCTCAGAACTAATTATCAGAGCTTCCATCCCTCTACCTTCCCCCCATCCCCCGAGGTGCCTTCCCCCATCTCAACTCCTTCCTTCCCCTTCCTGCGTTTAATGAATTCAGAGCCAGCCCAACCCTAACTGCTCTTGGGAACACCCCCTGTGCACCCCCAAACCCCACTCCTTTCCCTTCTCTCCTGGGTTGGGCCCAGACAAATATTGGTTTGATTTCCTGCCCCATCGTCCTGAGGCTGGACTTGGGCTAAATTGGGTTGGCACAGCCCACAGATTTTCTGCTCTACTCCACGAGGCAGAGCCCTGTGCTGAGCACTGAGGGTCTGTGTTATGAAAGAGACACAACAACCCCTCCCCTCTGGGAACACACAGTCTAATAGGGGAGACAGGGCAGAGAATAAGAGAGAACCCAGGCAAGCAGACAGTCGGTCATGAGGGGAAACAGTGGGTCATGGATTGAGCTGATGGTTTGGGGATTGAGCTGGGTGAACTCAGGGAAGGCTTCCCATTGACATTGTTCCTATACAAACATGCCCTTGATTGACAGGTGGTTGGCAGTCTCTGTTGGGTTTTTTTTTCTTTTTGAATATGAAATCCCTCTCTGCCTTAAGAGCCGGTTCTGAGCCACATTAAAGGTTTGGCAGGTGTGGCTACTGCCCTAGGTGACAAGTGAAGGCCAGTGGGGAGGGGTGGACTGGGTGAAAGGACATTTACAACCAGGGGAGCCCTGACTGAATGCATTTGAACTCCAGGTCAAGGCTCCCCGGGTCATAAATGTCCTTTCACCCAGCACACCCCTCCCCACAGCGTGGTTCCTCTAGACTGTAAGTTCTTTAATAATAACAACAATAATAATAATAATGGTATTTGTTAAATGCTTACTGTGTGCCAAGCACTGTTCTAAATGCTGGGGTAGATACAAAGTAATCACAGTCTTAATCCCCATTTTACAGATGAGGTAAGTGAGGCACAGAGAAGTTCAGTGACTTGCCCAAGTCACAGAGCTGATAAGTGGCAGAGGCGGGATTAGATCCCACGACCTCTGACTCCCAAGCCCATGCTCTTTCCACTAAGCCACGCTGCTTCCCGCAGGGACCGTGTCTACCAACTCTCCCAAGCATTTGGTACAGTGTCCTGCACACCGTAAGCACTCAATAAATACCACTGATTGATTTTCCTTAGTCAGTTTTTAAGGTTGAGGGAATTGGGGGGTGAGAAGGAGAAAGAAAAACTTGCCTCGAAGAAAGGGGTAGAGCTCGAGAAAATGGAGGGTTGTTAAATAGTATGTAAGGGGGATGAGGCCCTTGACAGTCTTGGAATGGAGTTTTCCATGACTTCTATCTTCTTCCCCGATCCGAACTCCTCCTCCCCTTTCCTACGTCTTGATGTCTGTGTTCAGCCGAGCAGATTTCTCGAGGCACTAGGGGGAGCGAAGTGACCAACTTTCCTTCCAACCACAATCGTTGTCACAGGGAAGAGAGTGATTGTAACCCAATTCACGACAATAAAGCCCGATGTTCATCTGGCACCTTTCTTCTGAGAAGCTCACATCCCTGAACAGGTATGCTCGTGTTATTATTATTATTATCATCATTCCCCCTAATATTTGCCTTCCCTCTCTCTTTTTCTCCTTCTCCTGGCCCTGTGTAACTCCTAAATGCAGCACCCTGGCCGAGGGTTGACGGGAATGAGAGGAAAAGTAGAAGGAAAGGTTCCCTGCCCTCAAGGAGTGGAGGGTCTGATGGGGAAGACAGCAAATCTCAAACAGTGAAAAGTGTGTGAGTGTGGAGCCTTGAGGCTACGGACAGTAGGGGCTGGGGCGTCTGGAGAGGGTGGTGTTTTGGGAGAGCAGGGTAAGAAGGCTTCTTGGAGGAGGTGGGGTCCTAAGAGCACCTGAAGGAGGTGAGGGACATGGTTTAGCAGAGCGGAATAGGGAGGGGATTCCAGGAGACCAAAGAAGGGATGATTGTGTAATCAACTCTGTTGTGTGGAACTCTCCCAAGCAGTTAGTGTAGGGCTCTGCAAACAGTAAGTGCCCAGTAAAGACCATTGATTGATTGATGGGTAGTGTGAGCAGTGGCTCAGAGGGCTGGGAGAGTCAAGTCGGGAGATTAGTTTGGGTGGAGCAGAGGATGTAAGATGAGGGTAGCAGGAAGTGAAGAAACAGCGTGACCTGGTGGAAAGAATACGGGCCTGGGAGTCAGAGGACCTGGGTTCCCCTCCCTCTAATCTATAAACTCCTTGGGAGCAGGGACTGTCTATATCTATTCTTTTGTACTGAATCCTCTCAAGTGCTTAGTACAGTGCTTTGCACACAGTAAGCACTCCATAAATGCTATTGATTGATTTGGGCAAGTCACTTCACTTCTCTGGGCCTCAGTTTCTTCATCTGTAAACTGGTTATTGAATACCTCCTATCCCTTCTCCTTAGACTGTGACCCCTGTGTAGGACAGGGACTGTGTCTGACTTGATTATCTCACAAAATATCTGACAGACCACCATTCTCTCCATCTTCAAAGCCCTGCTAAAATCATATCTCTTTCAAGAGGCCTTCCCTGATTAGCCCTCATTTCCCCACCCTATTTGCTATCCCTTCTGGGTTGCCTATGCCCTTGGGTCTTTACCCCTTAAGCACTTTGATACTCACCCCATCCCCAGTCCCTCGGCACTTATCAATCATTGGTATTTGTAATAATAATAATTGTAGTATTTGTTAAGTGCTTACTAAGTGCCAGGCACTGTGCTAAGCACCGGGGTGGATACAAGCAAATTGGGTTGGACACACTCGCTGTCCCACATGGAGCTCACAGTCTCAATCCATATTTTACGGATGAGGTAACTGAGGCCCAGAGAAGTTAAGTGACTTTCCCAAGACCACACAGCAGACACGTGGTGGAGCTAGGATTAGAACCCATGACCTTCTGACTCCCAAGCCCATTCTCTATCCATTATGCCATGCTGCTTCCTTATTTATGTCCATATCCTTATACTCTGCTTGCTTCCCCCATCTGTCATTTATTTTAATGTATCCTCCCCTGGAGACTGTAAGCTCCTTGAAGGGAAGAAATCGTGTCTACCAACTCTATTGTATTGTACTCTCCCAAGCGCTTAGTATAGTGCTTTGTAGACTGTAAGCTCTTCCTCTAAGCTGTAAGCTCCTTATGGGCAGGGAATATGTCTACCCACTCTCTTATACTGTACTTTCCCAAGCACTTAATATGGTGTTCTGCACACAGTAAGAGCTCAATAAATACCAGTGACTGATTGAGCAATTATAGATAGGAGAAGGGCAGTTCTTAGTGCTGCATGTAGGATGGACTAGAGAAGCAGCATGATCCAGTGGAAAAAGCATGGGCCTGGGAGTCAGAGGATGTGGGTTCTAATTCTGGCTCTGCCTACATGTCTGCTTGTGTGACCTTGGGCGAGTAACTTCACTTCTCTTTGCCTCAGTTACCTCACCTGTAAAATGGGGATCAAGACTGTGAACCCCATGTGGGACAGGGACTGTATCTAACCTGATTAGCTTGTATCTACCCCAGCATTTAGAACAGTGCTTGGCACCTAGTAAGTGCTTAACAAATACCACAAGTGTCATTATTATAGAGAGGGGAAAGTCTGTAGCCAAGAGAACAGGCTGGAGCTTCTTATATGAGTGACTATGTGCAGTCTGACTAGAGATCACTAAGTAATTTGGAAAGTAATGTGGAAACCAGGATTCTAGCATCGGGAGTGGTACAGAACCAAGGATAGATTTCCACCTTGTAACTGGAGTTGATTTTTTAGCTCTTTTGACCTGACGCTCAGTGCTTGACAAAGATGTGACTGATGGTAAAATTCAGTAACAAAATTGAAACCATCAAATGTGAGCTTCTCCAAATCTCCCCCTCACCTCTCCATATCCCTCCCCACCCCTATATCCACTCTCTTCTCCTTTGTGGTCATCTCTCAAGAGGAGATCATCCACTTGCTTTCAAAATCTACCCCCTTTACCTGGGCTTCTGACCCTGTCAATCAATCAACCAATCAATCATATTTTTTGAGCACTTACTGTTGCAGAACACTGTACTAAGCACTTGGGAGTATACAATATAATAATAAACGGACGCATTTCCTGCCCACAATGAGCTTGAAGGAGGGGAGAGTAATTATCTATCAGATATGAAGAGGAAGGGCGTTCCAGGCCCGCGGCAGGATGTGATTGAGAGGTCGGTGGCAAGATAGATGAGATCAAGGTACAGTGAGTAGGTTGGCATTAGAGGCGTGACTTGTGCAAGCTGGGTTGTAATAGGAGAACAATGAGGTAAGGTAGGAGGGGCCAAAGGTAATTGAGCCCTTTAAAGCCGATGGTAAGGAGTTTCTGTTTGATGCAGAGGTGGATGGGCAGCCACTGGAGGGTCTAGAGTGGGGAAATATAGACCGAACATTTTTTGTAGAAAAATGATCCAGGAAGCAGAGTGAAGAATGGACTGGAACAAGGAGAGACAGGAGGCAGGGAAGTCAGCAAGGAGGCCGGTACAGTAGTCAAGGCAGGATAGGATAAGTGCTTGGATTAACACGGTAACCATTTGGATGGAGAGAAAAGGGCAGATTTTAGTGATATTGTGAAGGTCGAACCAATAGGATTTAGTGATTGAATATGTGGGGTGAACGAAAGAGAAGAGTCAAGAATAATACCAAAGTTATGGGCTCGTGAGACAGGAAGGATAGTGGTGTTGCCTACAGTGATGGGAAAATCAGAGGGAGGACAAGGATTGGGTGGGAAGATGAGTTCTCTTTTGGACATGTTAAATTTGAGGTGTAAGTGGGACATCCAAATAGAGATGTCTCGAAGGCAGGAGGAAATGCGAGACTGCAGAGAGGGAGAGAGGAAAGGGCTGGAGATGTAGATTTGGGAATTATCTGCATAGAGGTGGTAGTTGATGCCATGAGAATTAATGAGTTCTTCGAGGGAGAGGGTGTAGACAGAGATTAGAAGTGTACTCTGAACTGAAACTTAAGTGACTCCACAGTTAGAGGATAGAAGACAGAGGAGGAGCCCACTAAAGAGATTGAGAATGAGTGGCCAGAGTGATAGGAGGAGAACTAGGAGAGGACAGCCGAGGTTGGATAATGTTTCCGGGAGAAGGGGGTGGTCGACAGTGTCAAAGGCAGCTGAGAGGTTGAGAAGGATTAGGATGGAGTAGAGGCCGTTTGATTTGGCAAGAAGACGATCATCTGTGATCTTTGAGAGGGCGGTTTCTGTGGAATGAAGGCGACGGAAGCCTGATTGGAGGGGGTCAGGGAGAGAATTGGAGGAGAGGAGCATGAGACAGAGGGTGTAGACAACTGGCTCAAGGATTTTGGAGAGGAAAGGTAGAAGGGAGATGGGGCGAAAACTAGAGGGAGCCATGGGGTCAAGGGAGGGCTTTTTCAGGATAGGGGAGTTGTGGACATGTTTGACAGCAGTGGGGAAGAAGCCACTGGAAAGCGATTCCTTCCCACCCTATAAAAACTCTTTTGCCCAGTCTCCTTCCCTCCCTGACCACCATTTTGAAGAGCTCACTCACTCCCTAATGGCTCCTTCCTCTCTGCCTTCAAACGTGCTAAAAAGGCCTTGTTAGGATCCCACTGCTCCTCCCACCTATTGCCCCACCTCCCTGCTCCCATTCCTGTCCAAACTCCTCAGGAGGTTGTATCACCCATTGCGTCCACTTCTTCTCCACCAAATCACTTTTTGACTCTCTGCAATCGGATGTCCACCCCCTTCACTCCACTGAAACTGCCCTCTCGAAGTAGTCACCAGTGACCTCCTCCTTGACCTCTCAACTGCCTTTGACTCTGTGGACCACACTTTTCTCCTGGAAATGCTATCTAATAATAATAATACTTGTGGTATTTATTATGTGCTTACAATGTGCAAAGCACCATTCTAAGTGCTGGGGTAGATGCAAGACAATCAGGTCCCACAAGGGGCTCACAATCTAAGTAGGAGGGAGAAGCAGGTATTGAATCCCCATTTTACAGATGAGGAAACTGAGGCACAGAGAAATGAAGTAACTTGCCCAAGGTCACGCAGCAGGCAAGTGGCAAAGTCAGATTAGAAGCCAGGTCCTCTAACTCCCAGGCCAGGGCTCTTTCCACTAGGCCACGCTGCTTATCTAACCTTGATTTTAACAACACAGTTCTCTTCGTTCTCCTCTTTCCCCTCCTCAGTTTTAGTCACTAATTCCTCTTCCATCTCTCACCTCCATACTGTGGGTCCCTTCACGATTCTGCTCTGGTTCATTCAATCATATTTATTGAGCACTTACTGTGTGCAGAGCACTGTACTAGGTACTTCCCATTCTCTTTTCACTTTACACTCAATCCCTTGGGGAATTGAGCTCCTTCCATAGCTTCAACTACCACCTCTGTGGGGATAACTTCCAAATCATGGCACAAAGTAAGCATAAAAAAAAAAATCTATTTCCTAAGTCCCAATTTCTCACCTCTTCTGCTACCGTCCATTTTCTCTTGTATTCTGGTCCTACACGTGGATGTTAAACTGGCACGTTAAATTCATCATCCCTCCCAAATCTTGTCCCCCAACTAACTTTTTCCTTCTAGACTGTAAGCTCCTTTTATTTTTAGTGGCATTTAAGAGCTTACTATGTGCCAGGCACTCTACTAAACACAAGATAATCAGGTTGGACACAGTCTAAGTCCCACATGGGGGTCACAGTCTTAATTCCCTTCTTACAGATGAGATAACTGAGGCACAGAGAAGTGAAGTGACATGCCCAAGGTCATTCAGCAGACAAGTGGTGGAGCCAGGACTAGAACCCACATTCTCTGACTCCCAGGCCCATGCTCTTTCCACTAGGCCATACTGAGAGTGGCTCAGTGGAAAGAGCACGGGCTTGGGAGTCAGAGGTCATGGGTTCGAATCCCCGCTGTGCCACTTGTCAGCTGCGTGACTGTGGGCAAGTCACGTAACTTCTCTGTGCCTCAGTTACCTCATCTGTAAAATGGGGATTAAGACTGTGAGCCTCACGTGGGACAACCTGATGCATCCGGCCACCTACTTCATCACGAAAATTAACACAATCAGGTCTGAGCTCCCCAAAGTCACCCCTCCCCCTTCTGCCTCCCCCCGCCCCAACCCTCTCCCCTACCTTCCCATCTTTCCCTGCAGTATCCTCAGAGGAGATCTCCTCCCTCCTCGCAAGTGCCACCCCCTCCACCTGTGCCTCGGACCCCATTCCCGCTTACTTTATAAAAACCATCACCCCTTCCCTCCTCCCCTCCTTGACTTCTATTTTTAACCGCTCACTCTCCAATGGCTTCTTCCCCTCTGCCTTCAAACATGCCCATGTCTCCCCCATCCTAAAAAACCCTCTCTCGACCCCACTTCCCCTTCCAGGTATCGCCCTATCTCCCTACTACCCTTCCTTTCCAAGCTCCTAGAACGAGTCGTCTACACTCGCTACCTAGAATTCCTTAACTCCCATTCTCTCCCGGCCCCCCTCCGATCTGGCTTCCGTCCCCTCCACTCTACCGAGACTGCTCTCTCTAAGGTCACCCGTGACCTCCTTTTTGCCAAATCCAATGGCTCCTACTCTATCCTAATCCTCCTCGACCTCTCAGCTGCCTTTGACACTGTTGACCATCCCCTTCTCCTCCACACCTTATCTCACCTTGGCTTCACGGACTCCTTCCTCTCCCGGTTCTCCTCTTATCTTTCTGGCCGTTCATTCTCGGTCTCCTTCGCAGGCTTCTCCTCCCCCTCCCATCCTCTAACTGTTGGGGTTCCTCAGGGGTCAGTTCTTGGCCCTCTTCTGTTCTCCATCTACACTCACTCCCTCGGTGAACTCATTCGTTCTCACGGCTTCAACTATCATCTCTTTGCAGATGACACACAGATCTACATCTCTGCCCCTATCCTCTCTCCCTCCCTTCAGGCTTGTATCTCCTCCTGCCTCCAAGACGTCTCTCCCTGGATGTCTGCCCACTACCTAAACTCAACATGTCCAAAACTGAGCTCCTCATCTTCCCTCCCAAGCCCTGTCCTCTTCCTGACTTCCCTGTCACTGTGGATGGTACGACCATCCTTCCCATCTCTCAAGCCTGCAACCTCGGTGTCATCTTTGACTCGCCTCTCTCGTTCACCCCACACATCCAATCCGTCACCAAGACCTGCCAGTCTCACCTTTATAATATCGCCAAGATCTGCCCTTTCCTCTCCACCCCAACAGCTATCTTACTGGTACAGGCTCTCATAATATCCCGGCTGGATTATTGTGTCAGCCTTCTCTCTGATCTCCCTTTCTCCCATCTCTCCCCGCTCCAGTCTATTCTTCATTCTGCTGCCCGGCTCATATTCCTGCAGCAATGCTCTGTGCCTGTCACTCCCCTTCTTAAAAACCTCCAGTGGTTGCCTGTCGACCTCCGCACAAAACAAAAACCTCTCACTCTAGGCTTCGAGGCTCTCCATCACCCCACACGCTGCGCTCCTCTGCTGCCCACCTCCTCACCATCCCCCATTCTCGCCTATCCCGCCGTCGACCCCTGGACCACGTCCTCCCACTGTCCCGGAACGCCCTCCCTCCTCACCTCCGCCAAACTAATTCTCTTCCCCTCTTCAAAACCCTACTTAGAGCCCACCTCCTCCAAGAGACCTTCCCAGACTGAGCTTCCCCTTTTCCCTCTGCTCTCTCTGCTGCCCCTCTACCCCCCCTTCACCTCCCCTCAGCTAAGCCCTCTTTTCCCCCCTTCCCCTCTGCTCCTCCCCCTCTCCCTTCCCCTCCCCTCAGCACTGTGCTCGTCCGCTCAATTGTATATATTTTTTATTACCCTATTTATTTTGTTAATGAGATGCACATCACCTTGATTCTGTTTATTGCTATTGTTTTAATGAGATGTACATCCCCTTGAGTCTATTTATTGCTATTGTTTTTGTCTGTCTGTCTCCCCCGATTAGCCTGTAAGCCCGTCAATGGGCAGAGACTATCTGTTGCCGATTTGTACATTCCAAGCGCTTAGTAGAGTGCTCTGCACATAGTAAGTGCTCAATAAATACTATTGAATGAATGAATGAATATTTATTGAGTGCTTATCCTGTATCTACCCCAGCGCTTAGAACAGTGCTCTGCACATAGTAAACGCTTAACAAATACCAACATTATTATTATTCCTTGTGGGCAGGGAACATGTCTGTCAACTCTGTTATACTGTATTCTCCCACGCACTTAGTTCAGTGCTCTGTACAAAGTAAGCATTCAATAAATACGAATGATTGATGGATAACAATAATAATAAATGTGGTATTTGTTAAGCGTTTGTATGCCAAGCACTGTACTAATCACTAGGGTAGATAAAAGATAATGAGGTTCCACCTGGGGCTCACAGTCTAAGTAGGAGGGAGAACAGCATTGATTACAGTTGACAACTCCCCTCCCTCCTTGTCTCTAAATATTGTCATTAACCTTGGCTCCCCAGTTTCACATTTCACATTCAGTCTGTCACTTAGTCCTGTCGGTTTTTCCTCAGTTAGATTATCCAAATCCACCCTCTTCATCTCCATCCAAAAGGCCACCACCCCTGTCCGGATACTTGTCATATCCCAACTACACTACTGTATCAGTAAGTTCGTCATGGGCAGAATGTGTCTGTTTATTGTTGTATTGCACTCTTCCAAGTACTCAGTACGGTGCTCTGCAAAAAGAAAGCGCTCAACAAATGCGATTAACTGACCCACTGGTCTCCTCGCCTCTAGCCTTTCCCCTCTCCAGTCTAGGCTTCCTCTCTGCTGCCTGGATCATTTTTTTAAACTGTCGTTCTGAACATGCCTCCACACTCCTCCAAAACCCCCAGTGGTTATCCATTCTTCTCTGCATCAAGCAGAAACTCCTGAAGTTGGGTTTTAAGGAACCCCATCATCTTTCTCCCTCTTATCCAGTCATTTTCCCACTAGTCCCCAGCTTGCACTCTCCATTCCTTTCAAGCTTCCCTTCTCACTGTGCCTCCTTCTTGACTCTCCTGCCTCTGACCCCTTGATGATATGATGCCTTTCCTCTTGCCTGAAACTCCTTCCTCTTCAAATCTGGCTGTCCTCACCTCTCCCCATTTTCAGTCATTCTGAAATCCCACCCCCCCAGGAGGGCTTCCCTGATTAATTTTTTTCTCCCCATGTTCATTCATTCATTCATTCAATCATATTTATTGAGCACTTACTATGTGGAGAGCACTGTATTAAGCGCTTGGAATGTACAATTCGGGAACGGATAGAGACAATCCCTGCCCAACAAAGGGCTCACAGTCTAAACGGGGGAGACGGACAACAAAACAAAACAAGTAGTCAGGCGTCAATACCATCAAGATAAATAGAATCATAGTTATATACACATCATTAATAAAATAGAGTAATAAAGAATATATACAAATATGCGCAAGTGCTGTAGGGAGGGGAAGGGGGAATAGCAGAGGGAGGGAGGATGGGGAGGGGAGAAGGGGCAGAGGGCTCAGTCTGGGAAGGCCTCCTGGAGGAAGTGGGCTCTCAGCAGGGCTTTGAAGAGGGGAAGAGAGTTAGTTTGGCGGCTGTGAGGAGGGAGGGCATTCCAGGTCAGTGGTAGGACGTGGGCCAGGAGTCGACGGCGGGACAGGCGAGAACGAGGGACCGTGAGGAGGTCACATCCTTATATCCTCCCAGGTCATATCTCCCCAATTGAGGCAATATAGTCTAGTGAAAACAGCAAGTATGGAACTAGGAGCTAGGAGATCCAGGTTCTAATCCTGTACTTAGATTTTCCCTCTTTATTCACCCCACCCTCAGCCCAACAGCATCTATGTCCATATCCGTAATTCATTTATTTATATGAAAGTCTGTCTCCCCTTCTAGACTGTAAGCTTCTTGTGGGCAGGGAACATATCTACCAACTCTGTTATAATGTACTCTCTCAAATGCTTAGGACAGTGCTCTGCACACAGTAAGCACTCAATAAATACGATTGATTGATTAATCCCAGCTCTGCCCCTGGCATGCTGGGTGACCCCGAGTCATTTAACGCTTCTGTGCTTCAGTTTCCTCATCTGTCACGAGGAGATAAGCTGCCTCTTTTCCCTCCTTCATTATGGGCCATATCAATTAATGGTATTTACTGAGTGCTTACTGTGGGCAGGGCACTTGGGAGAGTACAATACAACAGAATCAGTGGGCACCTTCTCTTGCCCATAACAAGCCTGCAGTCTAGAGGGAGAGACAGATATTAATATAAATAGACTGTGAGCCCTCTAGCCCTCTAGATGTGAGCCTGTTGTGGGCAGGGATTGTCTCTCTTGGTCTGCTGTATTGTACTTTCAAAGCGCTTAGTACAAAGTGCTCAATAAATACAATTGAATGAATATAAATAAATCATTTATAATATATAAAGATATGACAGCTTCATCCCCACAGCAACCAAATCCCTTGGAGCGAGTTCTCCTAAAACAATAATAACGTTGGCATTTGTTAAGCGCTTACTATGTGCAAAGCACTGTTCTAAGCGCTGGGGGAATACAAAGTGATCAGGTTGTTCCACGTGGGGCTCACGGTCTTCATCCCCATTTTACAAATGAGGTAACTGAGGCACAGAGAAGTTAAGTGACTTGCCCAAAGTCACACAGCTGACAAGCGGCGGAACCGTGATTTAAGCCCATGACCTCTGACTCCCTAGCCCATGCTCTTTCCACTGAGCCACACTGCTTCTCTAATCAGATCTGTGCTAAGAAGCCTTCCTAGATTGACCTCTCATCTCCCTATCCTGTTCTCCCTACCTCTGCATCAACTATGCTCTTGGGTCTGTAACCACTTTGTTGCTTATCCCACCCCCACAGTGCCTATGTCTAGGTCCTTATACTCTGCCCCTTCCCCTGTCATTTATTTTATCAATAATAATAATAATAATGATGGTATTTGTTAAGCACTTACTATGTGCTGGGGTGGATACAAGGTAATCAGATTGGACACAGTCCCTGTCCCACATGGGGCTCAGTCTCAATCCCCATTTTACAGATGAGGGAACTGAGGCTCACAGAAGTCAAGCGACTTGCCCGAGGTCACACAGAAGACAAGTGGCAGAGCCGGGATTAGAACCCATGACCTTGACACCCAGGCCCATGCTCTAGCCACTACACCATGCTGCTTCTCCTTTTTAATGTCTGTCTCCTCCATTAGGCTGTAAGCTCCTAGAGGGCAGGGATTGTGTTTTACCAACACTACTGTTTTCTCCCAAAGGCTTAGTCCAGTGATCTGCGCACGGTAAGCGCTCAATAAATACCACAGATCGATTGAGTGACTGGCTTGATTCTAGGACCTGACTTCTTGTTTGTGATCCTATCAATCGACCAATGGTATTTATCGAGCGCTTACTGTGTGCAGAGCACTGGACTAAGCGCTTGGGAGAGTCCAGTGGAGCAGAGTTGGTAAGACACGTTCCCTGCCCACAACAAACCGCCTTGCCATTTGATACTGAGTAGAGCCCGTGGTTAATTAACGTCGACGGCGCTGCTCAAGGAGTCATTCACTCAGTCGTATGTCGGATGTGGCATCTGGGAGAGCAGTCGGAGAGAAGGTTGGACAGCACTACAAGTCAGTAGAATTTGAGTTCAGTTGGAGTCTTAATACCGCCGTGCCGCAGGATCTCACTGCTGAGATTTTGCTTCTTCCTCCCTCTTAAGACTGTGAGCCCCACATGGAACAGAGACTGCGGCCGACCCCCTTACACCGTGTCTACCCCAACCCTTCGTACGCTGCTCGGCACATAGTGAGCGCTTAACAAATATCATCGTTATCATTATTATCATTATTAGAGGGCCCGCCGAGAGAGCTACTGTTAACTTTGGTAAAATACCATTTATCTCTTTTTCTTATATGTGTGCAGAGCACTGGACTAAGCGCTTGGGAGAGTCCAACGGAGCAGAGTTGGTAAGACACGTTCCCTGCCCACAACAAACTGCCTTGCCATTTGAGACCCAATAGAGCCCGCGGTTAATTGAGCACCTAATCCAGGCCCTGGAGGGGTTTGGACCAGGAAGTAAGGTGACCTGGTGATGTCATGCCGTGAGGTGTCAGTGTCAGGGAGCACTCTCGGGAGCCCCTGTCAGTTCACCCAGGCCACTCTCTCCAGTCTCGGGCAGCGCCTGGTTTGCCGGGCCCAGAAGGACGAGGAATGGGCCAGTCACCCCCAAGCGTGCTGCGATGGTGATGTCAGAGAGCTGGATCGGCTGTCCTCTCCCCGCCCCCCACCATCAGTTCATCAATGGTATATATTGAGCACTTACTGTGTGCAGAGCAGCTTGGGAGAGTACAATACGATAGTTCATTCATTCAATCATATTTATTGAGCGCTTACTGTGTGCAGAGCACTGTACTAAGTGCTTGGAAAGTACAATTCAGCAACAAAGAGAGACAATCCCTGCCCACAATGGGCTCACAGTCTAGAAGGGGAGAGACAGACATCAAAACAAGTAAACAGGCATCGATAGCAATAGAGTTGGTAGATATAATCCCTGCCTTCAAGAAGGTAAAAATATAAGTCTCCTCCTTTCTTCTTCAGTGCAGTTGTATCCTTCTGGCTCCCGGTCCACGTAGTCCGTTGGAGGGCAGTGGCTTTGGTCTCCTTCCTGGTGCAGTGCAGGACACCCGCCCGCTCCGCACGGGCCCAGGTGACGGCCATTTGGGGAGCGAGAGGAGGCAAGTTGTGTGCCGGCCAGGAGGCAATTGCAAACCCTGATTAGCCTCTGGAATCAGGCCTGCCTACATCCAAATTGGAGCCACACTCTCGAGGGAAAGGTCGGGGTTTAGCACAGCTACCGGCTCCAAATCAGAGCAGAGCCCATTAGGAAAGTACAGTCGATTCCCACGCCTTCCGGGGAGGCTGCAACTGTAAGTCTCACGATGGCGGTGGTGATTTATATGCGGGGGGCTCGGGGGC
The DNA here is from genome assembly GCF_004115215.2 of Ornithorhynchus anatinus. Classification (NCBI taxonomy): domain Eukaryota; kingdom Metazoa; phylum Chordata; class Mammalia; order Monotremata; family Ornithorhynchidae; genus Ornithorhynchus; species Ornithorhynchus anatinus. The sequence continues at coordinate 116,903,741 of NC_041749.1, read as the reverse complement.
ATTTCCACAGGAGTGTGGGAGGCTGGGCACCTGGAGATTGCAATAAACCTCCATGATTCAGGTTGGAGAAATTCCTGACTGTTGCAGGTAATAGCGAAGCTTAGCACAGCTCATGCCTGCTCTGAATGGGGAAAGAGGGGTTTAGCTAACAGAACTCCCAGGCTATTATTATTATGGTATTTGTAAAGTCCTTACTTTTGTGTGAAGCAGTGTTCTAAGCGCTGGGGTAGATACAAGTTAATCCGGTTGGACATAGTCCCTTGTCCCACATAGGGCTCAGAGTCCAAGTCAGGTTCTGCCTAACTGTCGCAGGCTACATCGGTGGAGAAGAAAGGGCAATCTGAAATATTAGAGGAAGGATCTGTGGGACCTGTAGCCTTATTGAGTATGAGGGGTAAGAGAGCCGAGTCGAGGAGGGCTTCAGGGTTTGGACGAAAGTCCCCGGTCTAGCTAGGAGTGAAACCCAGGGCTTCTGAAGCCTAGTTCTGGCCTGTTCCAGTCAGGGAAATCTATGCGGGCAGAGAAGAGACTCTGGGAAGGGGTAGGCTAGGGGAAGAGTGGATAAATTGTATCTCCAGATTTCCCCTTATGCTCGGGCACACACACTCCCCCTTCTTAACTGTATTAAAGTTCAACTTCTGGAGGCTCCTGTCCATGGTACCCGAAAGGCGCTTTTCTCAACACAGGGCCTTACAGACCTTGAACTCCTTGCCTCCAAGCCAAGGACTTCCCAACTGAAGTGAACTCTAAGTTCTGGGGATGGGAGCTGGAGGAATGAAAGTGAGGGAGGAAGGGGGAGAAGAGAATGAAGGGGAATTTGGATGAAAGCATTAGAGAAGGAACAAAAATATCTCACACTGACAACTTAAAAGAGCTAAAATCATTTCACTTGAAATGAAGGAGAGAGAGGCTGTTACACCAAGTATTTCAAAAGGAGAGAAGTGACCCAAAAAGGAAAGCTGACCAATGGCTGAGAATCTGTATCCTATATCAGGTATTTATGGACCTGGGATTGTGCCCCCCAGGCATAGGATTTTTTTTTGGATGGTATTTGTTAAGTGCTTACTATGCGCCAGACACCGTACTAAGCGCTGGGGTAGATCATTCATTCATTCAATAGTATTTATCGAGCGCTTACTATGTGCAGAGCACTGTACTAAGCGCTTGGAATGTACAAATCGGTAACAGATAGAGACAGTCCCTGCCCTTTGACGGGCGCACGGTCTAATCGGGGGAGACGGACAGAGAAGAACAATGGCAATAAATAGAATCAAGGGGAAGAACATCTCATTAAAGCAATAGCAAATAAATAGAATCAGGGTGATGTACATCTCATTAACAAAATAAATAGGGTAATGAAGATATATGCAGTTGAGCGGACGAGTACAGTGCCGAGGGGATGGGACGGGAGAGGGAGAGGAGGAGAGGGAAAGGGGGGAGAAGAGGGTTTAGCTGAGGAGAGGTGAGGGGGGGGGGTAGAGGGAGCAGAGGGAAAGGGGGAGCTCAGCCTGGGAAGGCCTAATCATCATCAGTGGTATTTACTGAGTGCTTACTTTGTGCAGAGCACACAGTAGTGGAGCAGTGAGGCTTAATGGAAAGAACACAGGCTTGGGAGTCAGAGGACATGGGTTCTAATCCCAGCTCTGCCATGTGCCTGCTCTGTGACCTTGGGCAAGTTACTTAGCTTCTCTGTGCCTCAGTGACCTCATCTGTAAAATGGGGATTCAACAGCTGTTCTCCCTCCTACTTAGACCGTGAGCCCCGTGTGGGACAGGGTCTGTGTCTGACTTGATCGTTCTGTATCTTCCACAGCACTTAGAACAATACCTGTCGCCTAGAAAGCACTTAACAAATACTATTATTTATTAGTAGAGCACAGTCCAGAGAGCTTGGGAGAGTACAATACACCAGAGCTGGTAGAGACATTCCCTGCCCCACAAGGAACTTACGAGAATCAGGTTGGAACACAGTCCGTGTCACGCATGGGGTTCACGGTCTTAATCCCCATTTTACAGAAGAAGTCATTGAGGCGCAGAGAAGTGAAGTGACTTGTCCAAGATCACATACTAGAAAAGTGGCAGAGCCAGAATTAGAACCCAGGTCCTCTGACTCCCAGGCCCATGCTCTTTCCACTAGGCCACGCTGTTTCTCATGCTGTTTCCCCCTGCATGTGGTTGTGACCTCCGTTCCCCTAAGCACTTAGCTACTCACCCCCAGTGCCCCCCCAACAAGAGAAGCAGCGAGGTTTAGTGGAAAGAGCACGGACTTGGGAGTCAGAGGTCATGGGTTCTAATCCTGGCTCCGCCACTTGTCAGCTGTGTGACTTTGGACAAGTCACTTCACTTTTCTGTGCCTCAGTTACCTCATCTGTAAAATGGGAATTGAGACCGTGAACCCCACGTGGGGACAACCTGATAACCTGGCACCTACCCCAGTGATGATGAAGGTATTTGTTAAGCACTTACTATGTGCCAAGCACTGTTCTAAGCGCTGGGGTAGATACAAAGTAATCAGGTTCTCCCACGTGGGGCTCACGGTCTCAATTGCCATTTTACAGATGAGGTAACTGAGGCACAGAGAAGTTAAGGGACTTGCCCATAGTCACCCAGCCGATAAGTGGCGGAGGCAGGATTAGAACCCACGACCTCTGACTCCCAAGCCCGGGCTCTTTCCACTAAGCCACACTGCTTCTCACTTAAGCCGTGCTTAGAACAGCGCTGGCACACAGTAAGCGCTTAACAAATATTATCATTATGATTAGAGAAGCGGCGTGGCTTAGTGGAAAGAGCACGGGCTTGGGAGTCAGAGGTCGTGGGTTCTAATCCCTGCTCCACCAACTTGTCTGCTGTGTGACCTTGGGCAAGTCACTTAACTTCTCTGGGCCTCGGTTACCTCATCTGTAAAAGATGGGGATTAGAAAATGGGAGCCCCACGTGGTACAATCTGTTTACCCCGTATCTACCCCAGCGCTTAGAACAGTGCTCAGCACCTAGTAAGTGCTTAACAAATACCATAATTATCATTATTATACTTATACACTGCCTCATACTCTGTTGCTTTCCCTATCTGTAATTGATTTCAATGTCTGCCTCTGCCACTAGATTGTAAACTCCAGAGGGCAAGGATCGTGGGTACTCAATCTAGTGGACTCTCCCAAGCGTTCAGTAGAGTGTCCTGTGCTCAGTCAGCTCTCAATACACACCACTGATTGGAGCAGCAGCGTGGCCTGGTGGAAAGAACACAGGCTTTGGGGTCAGAGGACCTGGGTTCTAAACCTGCCTCGGCCAGCTACCTGCCTGTGGGACCTCGGGCAAGTCACTTCCCTTCTCTGCGCCTCAGTTTCCCCATCTATAAAATGGAGATTCAATCTCTGATCTCCTCCCCGTGAGCACCATGCCGGGCGGGGTCTGTCCGACATGACGACCTCAGTTACCTCATCTGTCAAATGGGGATGAATAATAATAATAATCGATAATAATCATGGTTTGTGTTAAGCGCTTACTGTGGGCGAAGCACCGTTCTAAGCGCTGGGGTTGATACAAGGTACTCCGGTTGTCCCACGTGGGGCTCACGGTCTTCATCCCCATTTGACAGATGAGGGAACCGAGGCACAGAGAAGTCAAGTGACTTGCCCCAAGTCACCCAGCTGATAAGTGGCAGAGCCGGGATTAGAACCCGTGAGCTCTGACTCCCGAGCCCGGGCTCTTTCCACCAGGCCGTGCTGCTTCTCAATAATAACGTTTACTTTATTACCCTATTTATTTTCTTAATGAGGCGTGCATCCCCTTGATTCTATTTACTGTGATTAAGTTGTCTCGTTTCTGTCCGTCCGTCTCCCCCGATTAGACCGTAAACCCGTCGATGGGCAGGGATCGTCTCTGTTGCCGAACTGTACGTTCCAAGCGCTTAGTACAGTGTTCTGCACATAGTAAGCGCTCAATAAATACTACTGAATGAATGAATGTCGGTATTTGTTAAGGGCCCACTGTGTGCCAAGCAATGGGGTGGATACAAGTCGATGGGGTCGTCCCACGTGGGGCTCCCGGTCTTCATCCCCCTTTGACAGACGAGGGAACCGAGGCCCAGAGAAGTCAAGTGCCTGGCCCAAGGTCACACGGCAGACAAGAGGCCGAACGGGGACTGGGACCCACGACCTCCGCCTTCCAAGCCCGCGCTCTTCGAAGCGGCGTGGCTCAGTGGCAAGAGCCCGGGTTCGGGCGTCAGAGGTCGTGGGTTCTCATCCCGGCTCCGCCGCTCGCCGGCCGTGTGAGCTGGGGCGAGTCGCTTGACTTCTCCGGGCCTCAGTTCCCTCATCTGTCAAATGGGGATGAAGACCGGGAGCCCCACGCGGGACCACCTCGTATCCCCCCAGCCTGACCCACAGGGGGCGCTTAACGATGACCTTGGCCGGGGTCCGGCGACCGGGGAGCGGCCCCGAGGGGGCGGGGGCGGGGCCGGAGCCGGGGCGCCGTCTGTGACGTCACGGGAGGCACGCCGGCCAACGCGATGACGTGAGGCCGCCGAGGTCACAATCGCGCGCGCCCCGCCCCCGCGCCGCCGCTGCCGTTACCGCCCCTCCGTCCGGGCTCTCAGCTGCGGGGGGCGGCCGGGCGACGTTACCATCTACCCCGGCTCGCCTCGCCGCCAGCCGCCATCCTGCCGGGACCCGGCGAGGGCGCGTGACCCGGAGCCAGCCGCCCCCCGCCGTGAATACCCCCCGGGCTGCCCCGAGCCGGCCGCGGCTGCCTCCCCCCGCCGGCGCCTCTAACGGCTCCCGTGCGCGCCCGGAGGAGGCCGCCGACCCGACCCGTCCCCGCCTCCTCGTCCGGCCGTCGCCCGGCTAGTTTTGGCCCGCGTCGGTCCCCGTAAGCGCGAGCGTGGCTTCGACGCCGGCTCCCCCGCTCCCTCCGCTTCGTCCATCTGCTTGCGCTTGCGCAGGCCGGGAGGGAGCGAGCTGAACGGTCGGCCGCCGCCGGGTCCCGAGCCGGCGGAGGGGGGGAGGGGGGAGGGGGGGGCGGGAGGGAGGGGGAAATGGCGGAGGCCTCGCCACAGCCCGGACGCTACTTCTGCCACTCCTGCTCGGCCGAGATCTCCCCGCGGCTACCGGTGAGGGCCGGGGGGCTGGAGCGGGAAGGGGCCCCCGGGGCGAGGGGCGGGCTCGGGGGGACCACGGGGGAGAGGGTCCCGGGGCCCTCTCTCTCCCCCCGCCCGGGCCGCTTCGGTTCGGGACCCGGTCCCTAACGAGACCCCTTCAGAACCCCGGCGTTAACGTACGGACCGCCCCCGTCCCCGACCTCCATCCTCCCCTCGCCCCCCAAACCCTGTGCGGACAGAGATCGGGTCCCCACCTCGCCCGCACCCCCTGGGCGGAAGCCCTTCTCCTTCATCGAGGCACTTCCTAGCTCGGCGTGGTTTCTCTTTGGGGTTTCCTGCCTTCACCAAACTCTCTCGCGCGCGTGGGGTTTTTTTTTGTGTGAAGTGTTGGGGGGAGGAGGGGGGAGAGGTTAGTTTTGGGGGGACGCCCCCCCCCCCTTGTGCCCTCAGTGTGGTCTGGCTCTTTTTTAGGGCTCCTCTCCTCAGATGACGTGATAATCGCCCAAATGGCCCAAGAAGCCAATCCTTGGGGAAGGTGTGACTGAGAATGGCGGGGAGGGGAGAGGCCCGGGTTTCCCCTCCTCTAACCCTGGAAGCCGCATGGCCTAGAGCACGGGGACCTGGGAGGCCGGGGCCCCGGCTCCGCCACGCCTGCTGTGTGACCTTGGGCGAGTCGCTTAACTTCTCTGGGCCCCAATTCCCCCATCTACAAAATGGGGATTAAGACGGTGGGACGGGACCCCTGTCCAACTTTATCTTATATCGACACCCCCCCCAGTGTTTAGCACGGTGCCTGGCACGTAGTGAGCGCTCAGCAAATTCCATTTAAAAAGAAGGGGTAGCATTTCCATCCGCGAGAAATTTGACTTTGTGTTCTGTGATTTTTTTGATCGGAAGCTAGGCCTATTGAAAACAAACAGTGTTTCTCCGGACGAGGTGATTCTTGCGTCCGTGTGAATGAAAAAAAACATGTCTGTAATATACTCGTTTATAGTAATGCCTGTCTCCCCCTCTAGACTGTAAGCTCGTCGAGGGCAGGGAATGTGTCTGCTGGATATTGTTACTTCGTACTCTCCCAAGTGCTTAGTACGGTGCTCTGCACGCAGTAAGCGCTTAATAAATGATTGACATTTTAAAAAGAAATCGACTGTTATCCGATTCCTATCTTGAGACTTGAGATCGATATGATTGTCGCTTAAGGTGGTAAAAGGGATTTGGGTTTTAAAGCCAGTCCTCATCTTGCTCAAAGACCAGTCCAGCCCTTCAGATTCACCCGAGCACATGGTCTGAAAGAAATTGGACAGCGATTGTTAAAACCACGGAATACACTCTGCTTCTCCCCTCTGTTACCTCTGTAAGCTTTTTTTTTTTTTTATGGGAGTCTGTTTGCAAAGGGCACGCGGTCTCCAGCTACTGCAAGCAGGTCTTTGTTTTCTGTCAGCTTTGGGATGTGGGCCTCCAGATGAGTGGGTGAGAATGACAGTGGCATTGGTCAATAGGAGCATGGCAGGCTACAGAAAATTTTGGCCACTCTAAAGGTTCTAGTCTGCCAAAATTGATTTGCTCTGCCAGGTTTTACTGGGAGGTCACACACATGCGCTCGCTCGCGCGTGTGCTCTCTCTCCCTCTCTTCGAAAAAGCAAGCAATTGTTATTTAAAAAGGGAAAGCCAGTGTCAGACAGCTGGGTATCGAATAGAGTAGCGCTTTGGACTTCACCACCAACTTCTGCGGACGAAAGATGCTGTAAATTAAAGGGATAGTATTAGTAGCGAATGAGAGCGAGAGATCTTCTCGAGTTAGTCTGTTGATTGTGAAACATTTAGCAGCCAAGAAGTTCTGGAAGAAAGTCGTGTCCCAACTTCCTCTGTAAATGAAAAACAAATTTAGGGAGGTTTTTGTATTTTGAAGACCAGAGAAGGCACACCCTCTGGAGTCCACAGGAACGCACTAGATAACTGTTGAGCAGGTGAAGCAGAGTTTCCAAAATCTTCTCGTGCAGCTGGAGGGTAAAACCTTTAAAATCCAGTGTATTATGAAAGCTTTTGAAAATATGCCACCAATTAATTTCAGTGAGCTCCAGACCCGCCCCCCCCCCCCTTTTGTGAGGTGTGAAATCATTCATCGCTCCCCCCAACCCATCTGTTTTCTCCTCTGATTACTACATGGAGATGGTGGAGAGGTACCCTAATCCTCAGTCATGCTGTCTTTGGTGAGTTCCTGACTCGGGATCTCCTGGTTTGTTTGCTTAAAATGTTCCTGGTTTTGGTTGGACAGGACTTTAGTGGGGGTGTTCGCTCTAGGTAGCTGTGACCGTGGTAACCCGCTGTAGATGTCAGCCTCTTTGCTGCCCTCCCTTCCCCCCCTCCCTGCTGCCGACTGAGTTTGAATGTGTTGACATTTTGCTGCCTCATTCCAATGTGACTTGACTTTGATCCAGAGTCCAGAGATTCCTACTCATTCTCTTCCCAATCTTTTTTACCCAGTAACCTGATTTGGTGGAGTTGGGGGTTTGTGGATACACCGGATAGAAATTGATCGCTCTCTATTCCAAACTACAGGTTGCCAATCGTTTCCTTTGATTGGCCGTGGAAACAGTGACTCCCTCAGTGAAGTCTCGGTGGGGCGAAGGGTGTTTCTGGAAAGCAAGCCATTGTGGCTGTTTCATAGAGCCATTATTCCCCAATTGCATTTCTTAGGAGCGTTTTCCTGCACTGCAAGTGGCAGTGGTTTCTGTTTTTAGCCGGCCCGGATGGGCTGGCCGTGCCGTGGTTACCACTGGTCTTGCCCCCTGGGCACTAGGGTTGGAGAGAGTGAGGATCTCTGAAATTCCCAGAGCTTGTTCCCTCAACCCCACGCGTGCCCACCCTCCCGCCACTCAGCGGAGGTTGAGCAGTGCTCACATTGACCCCGACGTTCTGGACAGCACCCAACCCCGAGGCTGGAAGTCATTCTCTACATTTTAACACGGAGATCGGAGACAACTTGCAATCTCTGTCTCCCGGACAGTCCTCCATTTCCTCAGATTTCCCTGCTGCTCTTCACTGGACCCCAAACTCCCTTGAACCTCCACTGTGGTGTTTTGTGGCTCTGGCCGTTGGACGCTGCTAAAATGCGGCCAGCTCGGTGGGGCGCAAGTGTTCTACTTACTGCCCTGTCGGTGAGGAGGAGGAGGAGGCGGAGGCCCTCTGTGCTCCTGCTGGGTAGAAGATTGAATGCTCTTTATCATTAGAGTCTCACTGTGGAACCAAGGCCCCGGCCGGGTTTGAGCATGAGGTTTCTATTTCAGCCGAGCTGATTAAAACACCCCCTCTGAATGTGACAGGGATAAGTGCGCAAAGCATTCCCGCCGCCAGTTTGCTGAGCGCGGGAGGGTCTGTTTTCAGTTGGAGTTGACCTTGTGAGCTCTCGCGGCATCTCGGGGTCCTAACAGTGTGGGGTTTCCCTTTCCTGTCTCCAGGCAGCCAATATGCTGTAACCATTCCTTCTCCCCCACCCCCCACCCCTGGCTTTCCGGGGATGGCGGGATCGGTGCAGATCCTGGGCTTGGGCTGGATTAGCTGGTAGACCACTGCCTTCGATTCACCTTGCCGGCCTAGAGACTTCACCCGCTGAGGAGGAAGGAAACTCTGTTGCCTGGGCCGGTGAGGCAGAGGCTCATGTGGAGCCTTTTTTCCCCCTTCTTGCCCGAGATCCCTGCTAGGGAATCTTGGGAGTTGCGGTCTCCCGCAGGAAGCCGTGCAGCAGGAGAGTTGAGAAACTTGATTTTCCAGAACCATCTTCCTAACCGGAATTCCAGGGCAGATATAAGGCAGATTGTCCTGTTACTCCTCCTCCTTCCCTGGGGGGGGATAAGGAATGATGGAGAAAAAGTGAATTCTCAAATGGACCTCCCGTCACTTCATTCCAACTACAAAGCGTGTCCATTTTGGAACCAGGCTAGGGAGATAACCTTGGAGTGTGTGGTGTTTGTGTGGGGGGTGGGGGCGGGCAGGGACCTCACTTGGATCCAGTTTGTCCTTCGCAGTGTAGTCCCAGTGCTTTGCACACAATAGGCACTTAATAAATATAATTATTAATACCACTTTATTGTAACCTACTGTTCGCCTTAAGCTCTAGGGAAGGAGTGTGTCATTTCTCTCTCTCTTCCCACCCCCCCCCACCCCAGCCAACGATTTTCCTCAGGGCAGTGTGCAGGAGGGTGGGTGGTGTGATTAGAGGATAAATCGTGGGTGAGTTCAACTTGGATGGGGCAGCCTTGTCTCAAATTAAAGTTTAGCTATTACTTCCACAAGGTTATCCTGATTTTTATTTTATCTTTTTTTAATACCTTCTGCCAAAAGTGTTCAATTGGTCTGAAGACACCGCCCTCCCTCCCGCCCCCCCCCCCCCACTTGGGCATTTTCTCCCCTTTGATGCTATGACGGAATCCAAATGAGAATGGGCTTTGAGGGCTCGATTGGCCCTCCTCCCATCTTAAAGACTCAGGGAGGGGGTCTCTACCTTGGAATCGGGCCTCTCTTTCGGTGTGTCTGGCGAGGAGGGGTCCATGGGTGCTAGGCTTCGCTTGGTGGGGGATTGTCTTCTCGATCACCGAAAGAAGCCTTGCTCTACCTTGCAACATGCCACTTATCCCTCTTAAGTATAATGTGAGGCTTCTGTTAAGTTGGTTGGCCTAGCTTTTGGGGGTACGGGACTTTTTTTTTTTTTTTTTGGTACTTACTAAGTTTTGATTATGTGATAGGCACTGTACTAAGTTCTGGGGTAGATACAAGTTAGTCAGGTTGGACACAGTCCTTGTCCCACATGAAGTTTGAGGGGACATCTGCAACTGGCTAGTGGAAAAGTACTTTGTCAGTTCCTACCTTCTGTTTTCTTCTCTCCAGGATTACATTTGCCCGAGGTGTGAATCCGGTTTTATCGAAGAACTTCCTGAAGAGACCAGGTATGGTCCCGTATTTTCTGTTTATTCCCTTAGGTGGGTGGCTGGTGGGAAGCATCATGACTCTGCTTCTGAGGGTGGATAGAGGAATTTCGCCTTCTCAACCTCTTCTATTGGGTAGTGTGGCTCCCCGTTTCTCCTAGCGGTACTCCTTCCCCGAGCGTCGCCCCCTTCTAAATCTACAGGGAAAGGGGAGGAATGGTATGAAAAGATAAGCGTCCGATTTAAGTGCAAGTCACAAGTGCCCGTTAATTCCTGGGGAGGTGACCATCGGGTGATTAAGGCAAGGCCGAACTGAAGTTTTGGAGGGCTGCTATCAAGGGGCTGTCCGATGCGGGGAAAGTATGGAGGGTGCGGACGAAGTCGGGCGCTCTTCTCCGTCGGGATGGCTCCCAGGGATGGGAGGATCACGGTTGGCCAGAGGTTACAGCTCCCTGCAAACCCCCGTGGCCTGCGCTCCTGCCTCCTCCTGGCCACCTCGCTTGAGGAGGGGGATGGCAAAGGAGCCAAGGGATGGAAGAGAGTGCTGTGGTCTGACTAGCCAGGGCCACCGGGACCCACAGAGCCGCAGAAGCATCAGTGTTTGCCCCCATTGCCGTCCCCCGCCGGGCCCCAGACGAGAGCCGAGAAATTAGGCTAACGAGACTTAGTTCAGCTCGAGTCACGGCTGGAGACAGCGTAGGTTGGGCAGAGGAGCCGAGCGGCCCATTGGAAGCGCCGTGGCCGCCAACTCGAGGAGCGATGCGTGGAGGTGACAGAGACGAGGCTCGCCGATAGGGCAGAGGGTCCCTGAGGCAAGTCCGTCCCGCGTCTGGGTGCTAGCGGTTGGAGGGGGTGGCAACGTGCTCAGGGGATCAGGGCGGCTCCAGGCCCCTCTTCGAAACTGTGGTGAAGAAAGTGAATAGGACACTCCGGTGTGTTCCGGCCTGCCTCTCCTCGAGTCCCCTTCCCTTGATTCCTGTGCCCTCAGTCCTCCCACGCATTTCACTTGGAATGCCGCTGGGCATGTGGGGAATGTGCTTCCGACAGCACGCGTCTGTCTGGATGGGGCATGGTCGTGATGGCGGAACAACTGGTCACGTGCACGTGGCGGGGAGACTGGACCGCCGGTCTCCCTTGGTGTAGTGTCCATTGGGAACCAAACCCCTGGTTCATAGGAAAACTGACTGCATTTGCTAGGCTATGGTACACTTTTTTCAGAAAAGGAAATCAGTCTAAAATATCCTGCCTTTCAGTCCGCTACCTGCTCACCGAGTAAAGCTGTGAACAGGGAGGAAGCCAGAGGGGAGAAAGGTAGTGACCGATGATACCCAGAATGTGTAAAGTGCTTTTATTTTTCCAAAACTCCTATATCCGATATCTCATTTTAGCCACACAATATCCCAGAGTTGGGAAAGGCAGGAGCAGTAGGGCCTTGGGGAAAGAACACAGGCCTGGAAGTCAAGGGGCCCGGGTTCTCATTGCCGCCCTCCCCCTTGCCTGCCGGGTAACCTTGGGCTAGACATTTATCTGCTCTGTGCCTCTGGTCCTCATCTGTAAAATGGGAGTAAAGTTCATTCATTCAATCGTATTTATTGAGCGCTTACTGTGTGCAGAGCACTCTACTAAGCGCTTGGAAAATACAATTTGGCAACAGATGGAGACAATCCCCTACCCAACAACGGGCTCACAGTCTAGAAGGGGGAGACAGACAACAAAACAAAATAAGTGTTTTGTTTAAAAGTGGCTGTACTCCCTCCCTCCTTAGCCTGTAAGCCCCTAGTGGGACAGGGATGGTGTCCAAGCTGATGAGCTCGTTATCTACCCCAGTGCTCTGGCACAGAGTAAGTTAAGTGCTTAACTCGCCCCAATTATTATGATTGTGCTACCCATTTTAAAGATGAGGAAACGAAGGCCCAGAAAGGTTCAGTGACTTGCCCCAGGTGGCATAGCAGGCCAGAGC